>NC_132784.1:57392263-57744763 GCF_048418805.1 Vulpes vulpes
CGGGGGAGACACACCCACATTTCCATGCTGCAAGCACATTCAGAGTGAATGTTAAGCATGCTGGCTCCTGAAGACCCCTGGGAGGTTTGTGAGGAGCGTCTGGCTTCCCGTCCCCTGTCCCCTCTAGTCCCCTCTCCCCACCTGCTTGTTCCTTCCCTGACCCCTCGCCTTTCAGCCTCACCCCTCCAGATGGCCTCCAAAAACCCCCAACTATCTCTTGGCTACAGAGAATTTCAGGGCATACAGCCTCCGTGTCCGAGCTCACCCAAGCCCACCTTTCAAGAGGAAACCCCACCTTTGAGACAGAGAGAAAGCAGCAGCCCGCAGTCATTTTCTCTGCTCTGAAGTCAGGGGCAGGTGGCAGGGCCATGCTCCCTCTCTGTTTTGTTTTGGCCGTTGAGGTTCTCAACAAGCAATCACTTTTCCATTCATATTAACACAAACCAATGCTTGAATTCCATCTTCTTTAGCAGGAAATGACTCATTAAATATTTTTGGAAAAATATAAGAACAGTTTATAGATGTGCAGGCCTGGACTAAGGGTTGGCACCATGCGGGCCTGGACTGAGGGTGCAGAGTGCACAGGGGAGGCATCTGGGAGGCATTAGTCCTTTGGAAGCATGTGAGGACAGAACCCTCAAGGAGTAGAGAGGAGGGCAGGATTAGAGCTGAGCTGCCCTCCCCAGGACATGGCCGCTCCTGCCTCCCTCCCCACCACCCCCACCCCCAGAGCACGCTGCCCACAGCATCTGTGTATGTGACAGACGTCGCTGTCAGGGGCATCCAGCAGGTGCTAACATGCCGGGTCTTGGGGAGACTGCATCTAGAGGTACATAGTGATCTGTAAATGTGGGTGTTTTCATCTGAGAGAAGTTTCCCGGAGAGAAGTTTCCCAGTGTCCAGAGTCACAGATTCCCCAGCGAAGCCCATGATTGCCAAACATCCTAACACGCTGCAGAGTCATGCCATGAGCCATGGCCTTACATAAAATGTATCTCCCAGTGTGACTAGCATTTCAGTAATAAACAGATAAAGAGGCTGCATCAGTGGAGGGGAAGGTCATGCTCTAATTGTTGTTTGGTTTCACCTCATCCTGGTTCCCTTAGAATCCAGCATAAGGCAGAAGGAGACCGGTCATGTGGCAGGCTCCAGTTCAAATCCTAAAGGAATTAATGCCAGTGTGGTGCACTTTGACTTGAAAAGGACATTGTAAAACTATTCTTGTCTCAAGGTCAATTCCTTTGGCAATACCAACATCATGTACCTTAGGACACAAGAGCACAAAACCCAGGAAAATCCAGCCTTTGTCAGGCCTTCAGCTCACTCAGGCTCCGGCTCAAAGAGCCTGACTATGAACCTCAGCGTAAATTCGGGCCAGAAGAATGGAGTAGCCTATTGGCTGTCAAGTGTTTATATAACATAATCAAAGGAAGTGTGCTATGAGGTCACCGGTTTTCCTGAGTATCTAGTTCTCACACTTAAAGATAAAATTTATCAGCATATTTTTTTTGGTCTGAGGCCACCTCTCTCCAGTTGGAACTTTCTCCTATAGGTTCTCGTGGTGGATTGTCCCACAGTTCAAGGGCTCATCATCTACTCAGTCAAGGCCTTACATTTGTTTCCGTTCCCCACCAGTTGGTTTTCCAGTAAATTCCTGGACTGTGGAATTCTACATACACCGTACTGATGGGTAGGCTTTTGTGTAGAGAAGAAATTTTCACTTTTTGCAGCAAGAGGAAATACTACACCACACACACACACACACACACACACACACACACAAATGCAAAAAACACACTCTCCCCATTCCACAATGATGAGCTATGAGTGATTGACTTTTTACCAAGATTACAACTGAAAACAAAAAAAGTATCTTCATTTCCTGGGATAGTAAATATTTTTACACAAATATTTTTTTAAATTTTTTTCAGTCAAGTTTTTATTGTGATTTAAACCAGTTGGGTAAAATAGTTTCCACCTCTAAATAGACGCAGATATCTAATGCAGATAGCTGAGCGATAATGTAAAAATGACAGATCTGGGGTCTGCCCTCAGGAGATTTCCATACAGGTGACTGCCAGAGCACAAACAAGGCAGGGAATCTTCCTAGGACCGTGGAAGCTGCACGAGGCAGGGACCTGCTGTGTCTTGGAGTGCAAGCCGCATGAGCACCCGGAGAAACGGCACATAGGTGGGGGCTCTGTAGCCACACATCGGCCATGACCCCAGCTCTGCGCCCTGCTGCTCAATGGGTATCACCGCAACGGGGCATCACCCTCAGTTTGCAAATCCAAAAGCTGATACAAGGTGAGCATCTACCTAGTGTGGTCATCCTTTAGAATTAAAGGATTTAAAACATTTCAAGTACTTGGCAAAAGGCCAAACCCATGGGAAAATGTCATTATTATCACTGTCATGATAACCTTAGTGCCTACCACAATGTCTGGGGCATAGTAATTTTTCAATTTATCTGTGTAGAATTGAATGTATTCATTCATACTATTACTGTGCTGGTTGTCCCTGAGATCTCTGCCCCTGAGACCACACTGAGTTCCTGGAAACCAAGATTAACCATACTGAGTTGTCAGTCTGCATCCTCAGTGGTGCATTGAGAACATGGAATTACTTGCTTTTACGTCACATAAAATGCCCACCATCAAGGCAGAGGGTTCACGATTCTGAAGAAGTCTGACCATGAGAGAATTAGATTCAGGGTGAGCACGTAGCACTGCTGTGTTCCCAGCTGTCAGCTGTGCCTTGCAAACCAGCAGCAAAATAATACATCGTCTTCACTTAATAACAAAACACTTATTGAGCACTTACTAACGTGCTAGATGCTGTAACCCATAGTCTTTGCTCGAAAAAATGAGGCTTAGCTGCTATTCAGGGCACTGCAAATCATTAAGACCCACTAAGCAGAGTATATAAAACATAAAGTATCAGGTAGGGATTTTGTCAAGACTGGACTAGACACAAAATATCCAGGAAATGTCTGACATGAAAGATGATTTGGGGAAGAAACAGTCCTTGACAGCTGATTGTGTTGAAAACGTGTATGTTCTATAGCTCATCTCTCTAGGCAGCCAAATGGAAGGTGAGCAGGGGGGAGGGAGGAGGGTGAGCAGAGGGAGGGAGAAGAGTGAGCAGGAGGAGCGGGGAGGATGAGCAGGGGAAGGAAGAGGGTGAGCAGGGAGAAAGGAGGAGGGTGAACAGGGGGAGGGAGGAGAGGAGCAGGGAGGAGGGAGGAGGATGAGCAAGGGGAGGGAGGAGGGGGAGCAGGGGGAGGGAAGAGCTTGAGCAGTGGAGAAGGCCTCCAGGAGCTGTTGTAGCCATCTGGGGAAGGCTGGGGCAGTCAAGTGCGTAGGCCCAGGGGGTCAGAGCAGGAGTGTGAACCTGGAAAATGCAGGTGCAGGGCTGGGGGCCAAGGTGACAGGCGGGTCCAGGTGAGCAGGGGATGGGACTGGAGGCAGAAGGTGGAATAGACTCCCTGCTGCCACCTTGGGGGGGGGGGGAGAAAGGGGGGAAGGGGATGAGATTTGGGGGTGGGGCCCAGAGGCCAGAGGAAGGGCTGGGCAAACGCTGCGACCGTGCTCCCCGCCTGTGCGTCCCTGAGGACCGCAGTAGCCCCATACGCCCGGCCCCTGATCCCAGGCCCCTGATGTTGGCCCCTGATGCCCACACCCTGGGTGACATGATACGTGAAGGAGCCTCCCTGCCTGGACACCTGAGATGCTGGGGAAGCCGAACCCCATGTGCGGGCCATGAGGACACTGGCGGTGGAATGCAGGTGAGTGAAGGGGACGCTGGTTTCGATTTGGTGTTGAATGAAGCCTGTGGTAGGAGGAGTAGAGCCAAGACCGCTGGGTTCATTCACCATTTGCTGACAATAAGATCATACACTTGGGGGAAAAAAATCAATCACCTGGAAACATTATGATTTATCCAATAATTCAGAAAGGTAGCTAGGTAAAACGTGAGGCGCCAGCATCATTGCCTTCGACGTGTAATGAGCTGTCGAGTAAAGAGCAGGAGGGGAAAAAAAGTCAAATGAGGGATCCAGGCTGTGTGAGGACAACTTTAGGACTTGGCTGAGTGTTCAGAAAGAAGGATTTTCAGCATGAGAAGTTACACTCGACCTCAGATAGGAAGTCCACGTCTTAAGGATATCAATTCTACTTGAATTCATTTAAAAATGTTGTGCAATCCTGATAAAACATCCATAAGGGGAAAAAAACATAAAGTAATATCCATAAAATTGTTGTGGCAAAGAGTAACGTGGAGGGGCCCTTCCCAGCCAGTGTCAGAGCGCGCTGCAATGCCAGCGTCCTGAACAAACAGATAAATCAATGGAACAGAACAGGGAGTCTGGAAACAGGTCCAAATATCTATAGCGAGGATTTGGTATCTAATAAAGGTGTCATTGAGAAAAAGAAGGTTCAAAAAATACTACAGGGACACAAGGGGTAATCTGGAAGAACACAAGAGGGAAGCCCATCCTACTGCCGGCCCCAGACAAATCTCATCTAGAGTAGAACTTCACGTATGAAGTAACCGTGACAACCAACAACGTGGAACAGCAGAGGGAAATACAGGAAAACACTTGTCTTCATGGAGTGAAGACGATACCCTTCCCAGAACACAATGAAAATCCAGAAGCCACAAAAGACTAGACCCATAAATTCAACTATAGGAAAATCTAAGTTTTCCAACAGCCAAGCTCCATCAAAGAGGCAGAGATGAAGTACCAAACGGGCAGCGTCTTGACAACAGGTGTCCGGGCACGCCCTGCCCCCTCCCCAAAGGCTTCCAGGGGCCTCCATGAAGCCGTCCTCTCGTCTGAACCCTCGTGTGTCCAAGGTGACAGGGTCATATCAATCCCCCGCTCAAGGGACGTCACCCCGCAGGCTGACTGCAGCCTAGGGGACTCGGCTAACTTCTGGCTGAGGCTGCTCGCCCCCGGCAGGGGCTGTCCCTTGTGGGTGCTGAAGAAAGATCCGCCCGACTGGAGGCCGTGGTGCCCCCACGCGCCCCCATGCGCCGGCAGCCTCATGCGACTCGGAGGCCACCCACCACCGCCTTATGCACCCCGGTCTCTGCTTGCTTAAAGCCAGCCTGGGTGACTTCCTTCACCTGGAAAAGATGGTGGAAGTGAAAGCCTCGGTCCTTCTGACCAGTTACCAAGAAGCGGGGTGACGGTTAACAGAAGGGGGGAGACGAGCACCCGAAATATGCCCAGAAGGAAGCCAGAAGCCAGGGTGCCCTCCACCCACTTCCTGGGTGGAGCCAGAAATACGCCTGCGTGTGAGGTAAATTAAGTCAGAACAGGTTACAAAAGAGCGATGCGATAAAGACAGAGGTGCACACAGCTGGCGCAGCCACACACACACACACCCCCGCGAAAGAGGTTTCCGCCCATGAAGCCACACGGGTGTGTCCTGCGCCAGAGCGGTAAGACGGCTGCATGTCAGGTAGACATCCTGATGCGGACTTGGGGCCCGCAGGTGTCACGCCCGGCGCTGACTGGTGGTGGTGGTCCCACCCCTATAGACGCGGTTTTCCACTGTGGAGCCCCCGTCCCTGCAGGAAGAGTTCAGGAAACTACCTGGTTAGTGGAGTGGCCTGGACTGTGTCATTTGCGTGGTGGCAAAATAGTTTTTCCACTTGAAAAGTCTTGAAACACGCACGTTTTCTGTCTTTGGCTCTGCATCTTCATTTCAGAGGTGTACGCGTTCCCGGGAGAGGAGGGGAGCACAGAATTATCCTCCGCCCGCTGTGGACCTGATCCCCAGCTCTGCCCTGGGTGGGCGGCCCTGGCTGCAGGTGCACATACTGTCTGTCCATCTGTCTGTCAGCACAGTTTGCCGTTTGGCTGTTGGCGTTTCCACGTGTGGACGTGGCTTCCTGCCCGGAAGGACCAGTGGAAAGCGGATGAAAGGTCGGAGACCGCATGCGGGAGCGTGCGTGCCACCAGATAGGAGCAATCCAGTTTGAGGCCGAGGTTCACCCCCGCTTCATCACCCAGATGAGATCCTGTGGGATCTCCCCACGGGATCTCTGTTTGCCCTCCTCCTGGGAACCACTGTCTTTGTTGTCAGGTTTAATCCTATCGGTAGTAGAATGGAACAGAGAGGCCAGGCAAAAGTTGGTCGAAACAGGCTTTTAGTGGGACGTGTTCAGGCGAGGTTCCAGGCTCCACGGCCTGCAGGGGAGGGGGAGAGAGGGGAGAGGGGAAGTCGTGCTCAGGGAAGGGCAAGAGGGCTTTTTGAGGCGGGAGGGGTAAGGGTTTGTGTGTCTGTAGGGGATGATAGGTATTAGGGCATATTACTGGTGAAATCAGTATGGGGCGATAACTGCTTATGCCCTTATATGGGGTCTGGGGTTTCCTGCATTGATCCAGGCTCCCCCTCATGGCATGTCCTAGGGCAGTCTGCTGGTGATGGGAAAGTTCTGAGGTGGGGGCAACAAGGTGGAGGGTCCACCACCATTTTGTTGGTGCCTTCTGATCCCCCTTGATCCCGCCAGCTCAACATTTGTATCTCGGAAGGAAAAGAAAGCCTGAGTGGTGTGGTTGGAAGCTGCACTCCCGCTCCCAGCCCAACACTGGGGTTCAATCCACAGCACTCGTCACTTGGTTTATCTTGGTGAAAGTCACACCAAGTGGAAACGCACATCTTGTGTTGGTTGGGGGTTGTCCCAGGTCCTAGGCCTCACTAAACAAGGACACGGTGACCCCTCGCGGCCCGTGATGAAACAAGCACGTGTTTACCATGCAACCGGCTCCATAAGGAAGCTCCCACAGAGCATCAGCCCTCTGGCACTTGGTCCAGGGCAGGGCTACATTCCCGATGGTCCTGGGGGGCGGAAGGTGGCTGCTGTCACGGTGGTACAGGGAGGGTTTGAGTTGGAACCATCGGACAGAGACGCAGGAGAGCAGGTACATCCCTGGGGAGTAACTGGGCACCTGTGCCAGGTGTGGGGAGCAAGGGGTCCAGGTCCTCTCTGCTCTGGGAGCAGCACTCTGAGCCACTCAGGGTCCCAGCAGCTCCACCAAATTATAAAGCCCTTGAAAAACCAAGGATGGCCAGCTCTAGCCCACTGCCTGCTGACATGTCCTGTAGGACCCCAAGCCCAGGGGACCCCTGCCCAGAACATCCTGTCCTGCCACCCACCCTCCCCCCCCACCCCCCACCCGATCTTCATCCCACACCCTGGTCAGGACAGGGCATAGGAGAAAGACCTCCAAGACACATATGTTCCAGCAGCTGTTCTGGAAGCAGCAGGTAGTTTGTGGTCTGTCGGGGGTTGATGCCACAGGTCGTCCAAAAGATGTGCAAGGTGTCCATGACCCCGATGGGAGAATGGTGGCCAGAATGTGTGGTCCATGGAGGTGCATACATGGGAGAGGGGGCGGCAGGACATGGGCCAGGCCAAGCCTCGAGCTGAGCAGGAGGCCAATGGCAGTTTCCAGGAGGGGCTCCATCAGCCTCTCCCATCCCACTTGTCTTTCCCTGCGTGTTTGGTGTTGACTCATGTCTCCCCAAAATAGGTGTCCACATCTTCACCCCTGGATCCTGTGACTACGACCTCACTTGGAAGCAGAGTCTTTGCAGATGTGATCAAGTCACGACGAGGTCAGCTTGGTCCAGGTCTAGGCCCTAACTGCAGTACAACTGGTGCTTCTGCAAGAAAGGAGAAGGTGGCCAGGGGATGGCAGCGTGGGCGACCCAAGGAAGGAGGCCACAGGCCCAGAACTGCCTGCAACACGGGAGGTGGGACTCACCAAGAACGACTGTTCTCTGAGGTACTCAGGGCAGCAAGGTCCTGGGGCATCTTTTTTCTTTTAATTAATTTTTTTTTTCTGGGGCATCTTGATTCCACCCTTCTAGCTCCCTCACCAAACAGGGTTTTTCGGGTTTTTTAAGATTTTATTTACTCAAAAAAAAAAAAAGATTTTATTTACTCATGAGACAAAGAGAGAGGGGCAGAGACACAGGCAGAGGGAGAAGCAGGCTCCCTGCAGGGAGTCTGATGTGGGACTCAATCCCAGGTCTCCAGGATCACACTCTGAGCCGAAGGCAGACGCTCAACTGGTGAGCCACCCAGGCGCCCTGAACTGTGGGTTTTAAGGCACACAGTTTGTGGAGTTTTGTTACAGTGGAAGGCAGACCTGGGGCCTGAGGCTGAGTGAGAGACACGGGGGAGAGACAGACAGACAGCAGAGTAGGAGAACCAGCTCAGACATGGGCCCAGGAGCTCCCCAGGGAAAGTCAGTGGCCCCACAGGGTCAGCACCTGGCACACGTCTCCATAGGGGCCGTGGTTGTTCTCAAATACCGAAGGTGCACAAATGTTCAGGCCGCGTCCCTGTGGCCATGTCTGGGGCCAGGCAACCCATCCTCATGCACCGCATGCCAGCTTTGCTACCTTTAGCTTTGCTAAAGCAGGATGCCTGCTTTCAACCAAAGGTCGAAGGTAAGGGGGGTTCCTCCACCCTGCTCCCGGGGTCACAAGGCTCCGGGACACAGAGCGAGGCTGTAGCAGTTGATGCACAAGGTGGACCCTGCAGATTCTGACCCCTTGTTCATGGGACACATTCTGCCGGCCCCCCTGAACAAGGATCCAGCAGAACAGCATCCACAGGGGCACTGGGCCCTGCCACAGGCCACAGCCACAGATGACGCCCAGCCAGTCTGTGGGGCCTCCGTCCCTCCACCTGCACATGGGAGACACAGGCCCTCCCCTCGCAGCGGGAGGCCAGCCAAGGCCAGGAGGGGGCAGCTCCATGTGTGGGACACACATGGATGACAGAGCACTTCCAGGCACCCAGTGACCCAACTTCAAAGAGTTGCAGTCCTTCCGTCCCATCCTGTCATCATTCTATTCTGATGCGTGAGCACATGTCAGGCTGAACAGCATCAGACGGCAGCACTTGTAAACTCCTGTCAATGGTTTCATATGGTTCCATCCAATCCGCCAGCCCATGTGTACCAGTAGGTGTGGATCGAACGCAAAACAATGATTATGTCTGCAAGGATTGCGGAGGTCAGCTTCGGATAAGTCAGGGAACATGGGAGAACGAGGAGCGAGATCTCCTGCGTGATGAGCGGAAGCATGAGGCATCTTGCTAAGAAGCACAGTGGCTGGTGCTTAGCAGGAGCCTGAAGGCCCACCCCTCCCTGAAGGGTCCAGAGTCTCCTGTTGCCCATATCTTGACTTTAAAGTCTGTTCAGGGAAGCAAGCTCCTGGGCCACTCCATGTGGGGCACCTTGCAGGCACTGCACCTGTTTTCTAGGACTTTTACTATCTCAGAAGACACCATCATACAGACAAAAAGCTTGAATAGAAAACATTTGTTCATCTTACAGCCATTCCCCAAGCACTTCTGATGAGATGGTTACTGGGATCTCCGAGATGTCAGTCCCTGGAGGTCGTCAGGGGCAGGATGTAGCACCCAGAGCCTTCAAACAGAGTAAGCTATGTGTGTGCCGGTGAAAAGGTGCAGGTGCCCAGCCCAGGTGCAGGTGCTCAGGTGCTGGCATGGGGCATCACCTCCCAGGGACGAGGGACAGTGGCCAAGCCAGGGCAGCAGGTGCTCCTCCAGCACCTGGGGGTGACCCTGACCCTAGAGCCTACCATGGGAGAGGCATAGTGCACGGGACTGTGCAAGGGGCGCAGGGGGCGTGTCCCTAAACGGAGGTCAGCCTAGGAACACCTTGCTTTCTGACTACTAAGGACTTGCTTCTTCCGCCAAGGTCTGGGGCACTTGTGCTTCTGGGGACCCGAGGACCCCCGTCCATTCTACACGGCAGTCTCCACAAGGATGCCTCTCCACCTGCAGGCTTCAGCCCTCACAGTTGGGAACCTGAAGGCGGATCCAACCCGAGCTCTGTCCAGAGCCTAAGCACCCACCACTCCTGCCTGACATGTGCGCACCCCATAGCACCCCCAGCATCCCCTAAGCCACCTCAGAGGTACTTTGCCAGGGCCTAGATGGCCAGTGTTCCAGCTACCCGACAGCGAAGCTGCGAAGCCTCCAAGGCTCCGAAGCCTCCGAGGCTCCTGCCCTTTCGTCTCCCGCTGCAGCCTGCAGACCCACAGTGCCCCAGCCGCCCCCTTCCATCCAGGGAGCGCTTCCGCCAGCCCGGGGCTCCCTCCTGGGCAGGTAGCCCAGCCCGCTCTGCTCCCGAGACGTGGGGGGTCATGTGCCCCAGTCCAAACCTCTCTGTGATGCTTGTTCCCAGACACCCATTCATTCCATGGGCGATGGTTTACAGTCAGGGGCCAGTCACTCTGTCGGGGACAGAAAAAGTATGGCAGGCTCTGCCATCTTGGGATTTGGGACACTGCATGGTCGTGCAGGGACCGCCAGCACCCACGAGCCCATGGCATCCCACCAGGAAGCCACTGAGCCTCTCTGAGCTTCCATGTGCCTGCCGCAGCGCCGCACAGGTGTTCTGCTGACCAGCAGGCCTGGGGCCGGGGGCGGGGGGCGCTGAGCAAGCAGCACCTCCCAGCCCAGGAAAGTGCCCAGACTCCCGGCCACAGAAGAGCAGCACTAACGCAGGCCCCCATAGAAGCCAGTGTGTGCCCCTGAAAAGCTCCATTAACATTCTAAGTCAGGTCATAATAGGTTTCAATTTAAAAAATCAGAATCACTAAAAAGCCAAATTAAGAATGACCAATTTTAGTTTGGCATTTCAGTCTGTGCAGAGAAGAAAGCACATTCAAAGGGCCTTCCAAACTCTAAAAGCCCAAGAAATATTCTGTAGTGGACATCTTAGAGGGTATCATAGAGGTACCCCAAAAATGGAGGCTGAAAATTGGAATGAATTAGGCTTCTGGTTCCTCTTTGGTAAAAATTTATTAAACTATTCATTTATTCTTCTTTGGTAAAAAAGAGAAATATCTCACCTGTCATAACCTGTTATCTATAATCTAATTTCACTCTCAATTTACTTGTCTCTGCACCTGAGTAAAATTCTCCTGTGGTTATTAATAGATTTCTTAATTGCAACTAGCGTGTACCACTAGGGAGCTCAGGTGGCAGCTAATCAAAAGAACCCGGGTTATGTGGATCAACACGCACTGGTATTGCAGATGGTGGTATAGTATAGACGTCGATTGATTGAATATAAACAGAGAGATGATGTAGATAGAGCTGTAGGTGTGGACCAGACATATAGGTTAGGTATAGATACAGAGATAGATGGACATGGCTATCGGTGATTTGGGGCGGGGCACCAATGCTATAGGTATGCACACGGACAGACTTACCTGTGGGCATAGGTGCTGTAGGTGGAGACACACATGGGCACAGACGTCAATGTCCTAGAGGTATAGGCATCAACCTGTGCAGACGACAGACAGATGTAAGTGTGGAGGTAGCTTTAAGCATGTGGACATGGAGATGTACAGACACTACCCACAGGTTTCCAACAAGTCCGCCAATGGCTGATACCTGAAACCACGGCTATTTGCCTTTTCCCTCTACTCTGCATTACCTCAGACACACCCACATTGGCAGCATTAAAGCCCCCGAAATCCTTCTCATCCAACCCTCCACCCTGGTGAGGCAGGGAGGGAGGAAGGCATTCCTGTAAGCTTGCCTGGCAGCTTCTGCAAAATCAGGGGGCCAATACAACCAGCCACTGACATTTTCGTCTTGAAGAAGAGCTAGAAAAATTCTCAGGAATCCCCCTTTTATTCATAAGTTTTCAGATAGTCCCAAGGAGATAGAGAGAAGGAACGAAGGAAGACAGGGAGCACACGTGCCCCATTTCACAGAGGTGCACATGTACACGATCTGCTCTGCTCCCACTTAGTAAGTGACCGAGAATGGGTCACTCAGCCAGTCTGTATGATACCATCCTCCCCAACCTCCAGCCTGCAAACAGTCCTTGTTCCTGCCACACATGTTTATGACCTTAGTTCAGAATGTCTTCAGTCAGCACAACCATGTGGTAACTGCGACTGAGTGGGCACTTACAGTGGACCCACACATCTCATCCTGCCCTGTGCCATGACCCTCCAAACACACGGGCACACACACAAATGCACAAAAACACATACCCCACACACAAACACAAAGGCACACATGAGTACACACCCAAACACAAAGGCACACACAAATACACAAACACACACATTTACCAGCTTTTGTAAGCAATGTGCTGTACCTGTGGGACCACTATTCCAGACACTGTGGTCACACTGAATAAAGAAAATGCATGTAGGCAAGGTCAATATATTTTTATTTTTCAACTGAAGGAACCTTTCAAATATAGTTTCACATAAAATAAGATATTCAGTTTTTTATTTTCTTAAATTTGTCCAGCTTTATTGAGGTATGATTCACAAATTAAAAGTATGTACATTTAGGTATACTGGATGATGTTTCAATATATGTATATTCACCACAACCAAGCTGATTAACATGTCTACCTCCTCACATAGTTACCACTTGTGTGTGTATAAAATGTTTAAGATCTACTCTAAGGAAATTTCAAAACATATTAACTGTAGTCACTATGTACATTAGATCTCCAGAACTTACTCATCTTGTAACTGAAATATCTAAGATCTAATAATTTGTTCAAAACTAAATATAATCATGACAACATCCATTTTGTCCTTCCCACCCCCCTTCCTATGCCCTGCATGGATAAAAGAACAAATGACAAATTAAGTTAATTTTCACTTTAAGGAATAGAACATCCCCTTTCTATCAAATACTATATGTATTTCTTTCAGTATGTGTATGTATACACATAGATAGATGGTAGATATTGATAGATACATTGATAGGTAGATGATAGATATCATAGATGGATGGATAGATGAATCTTGAGCTAAATGACGATGATAGAGATAGATGATAGATAGATAGATAGATAGATAGATAGATAGATAGATAGATAGATAGATATGATGGATGGATCTTGAGCTAGATGATGGTGATAGAGATAGATACATAGATACTGGACTGCTTTATAGCTATAGCAACAAATCTCTCTACACATCCATTTGACTTATAATCTATAAAATGCCAAAGTTCTAGAAACCAGAGGCAAAGAGAAATTTAAATGATAAACCAGTTTATTTTGAGCTACACCTACCTTTTCCAGGCATATTCCAGTAAAAAGTTAATTTGACAATGGTATGAAACACAGAAGAGAAATTGGCAAACAGCATGAGTAATAGATAACAAGTTGCAAATTAAATACCAAGCAGATAAGCATCATCAAGGAGAGGGAGAATATATCAAAATTTGCTGTGCCTCTAGGGATAGGCTAAATTTGCTGTGCCATATAAAACAGTGCTATTAACACGTCATTGCAAGATTTCCTTTTTGAGGAGATGACTTTGGTAAATGTGGATGTTTTTTCAGCACAACTGTTCAAGCGCAAAAGAAGCCTAGCAGCGCAGAATGCAATTTAGTAACTAGCCCTAACAAACAATCTGCCCACCATAACGGCTCCAAAGTTTGGGAAATGCACTGACGCGCTGTAACTTACAGTATCGTGTGCCGTTTGGAAAGTGGATAACCTGTCGGTTCTGGATAGCTCTGAAGAAGAAAATGAAATCTATTCCTCTTAATTAAATATAGATTGAACTAGAATCAGCAAGTCATTTTATAGAAAATATGCTCATCTTGATACATAAGAAGTTAGCTATGAAGACCAGACATGGTTTCAGCTTTTCTTTCTTTCTTCTTTCTTTTTTCCTTTATAGTCTTCAAATTTCATTTCAATGCAAAAAAAAAAAAAAATCAACCAAAATTTGGCTGCTTCCCAAAGCAAATGAAAAGCTAATTTCTTGGGGGATAATACTTAGATTTTCACAGGGTTGAATCATTTGAAGAGATTTCTGCTACTGAACATACAGAAATTACAAAAATTTAGCAATGCATAAATAAATAAAGCATGCATCTTCTAGAAATGGACAGGAAGATTAAAGGTAAAATTTCCAAGGGATTAGATGAATGATAAGAAACATAATATGAATAGAAACATATGTCAGATCATTTCAAATTTATTTCTAGAAGGGGGAAGAGTAAAAAACAAAACAACTTAGTCATTTTTTTTTTTAGTCATTTTTTTTTACTTAGTCACTTTTTTACTTAGTCATTCTTAACTAAAATCTCAATATATAAAATGTACCTAATACCCCCACTCAGGATGATTCTCAGAGCGAATGAAAAAACTCATGTAAATCACCAAGATTAGGACCTGACACATAGCTGGTGACAATAAATGAAAATCCTAGAACCTCAAAGATAAGCTAACGTGGCTTAGACTTCACAGTTAAGATCTGTGGTAGGTTCTGGGAGAGCTGGGAACTCCCTAAAACAGTTAATGGTAAATTGAGTGGTTTACTGGAAAGCAAGTTTCTTCTCCTAATATTGTGCTGTGCTGCTTTCAGGCATCAAAGAAATGATTACAGTGACATTTGAGGACCTTGGAGAAACAGTCCCAGGCAGGTGATTCCTTGGGATGGAACCTGAAGTGCATTCGCCATTACTCTAGAGAGAAATCCCAAGTCAATCCCAGCACAGTGTGTCAGGAGTTACAAATCCACGTGCCTAGGTTGGCCAACAGCCTCTCGCACCTGCTTCTCGCCAGACAGGAGCCCAGGCCAGAGGCTCTGACATGCGTGTGTCTATGTCGTGCTCAATGCCACCACAAGACGGACCCAGGAAGCCACTGGTTTTATTTCCTCAGGCTTATGTTCCTAACACCCTCCAAACAGAAGTAAGCTGCAGAGGGACCCTCTCAGAGCTTTGGGAATTCTTGAAATATCTCATCATTGGAAACAGATGTGTATCTTTTCAGCTAAAATGGCCAAGCCTCTTCCTGAAAATACTTGAGGCAAGTGGAAGGACGCCCAGAGGGGCTGGTGTGGGGCTGAAGTCTTGGGCTCTCCGCTGCACACGACATACTGCCGCCACCCCGGGGTCCTGAGGGTCCGACAGGTGACCCAGGGGCTATTGGCCAGGGCAGGTGCCGACCACCCAGAGGAGGTGGGGGCCCAGCACCTAATGGCAGGGTCTTGGCCATCGCAGGCCATCCCCAGCCTGTCCAGGAAGCAGCCTGTGCCCACAGGTGGATCTCTACTTGGAACGCTCAAAATCATGCTTCGAAGAACCCTCACGTGTTTATGTATACGTGTGAATATGGTTTGAATGTGTGGTATGAAAAGAAAATGACAAAAAAAGAGGGAACAACACAGGAGAAAAAACCCAGGAAAGACCCGCACTTGCAGAGAGGAGGGGTATGAAGCGGGAAGGAAAGATGGTCCACAAGCGGCTTCACTTTAAGGTGCTGCTCTGTGCAGGACAGAGGGTAAGACGGAAATACAAGCATGGGCCACTCTCCCTGAGGCCTGGAATCACACCACGCCCACCCTGGGATTCTTGCTTTTTGGGTAACAGATTGATCACGGTGACCTCAAGAGGTTGACGAGCTCAGGAGTATTTTGGCCAAGACCCTGCCATTAGGTGCTGGGCCCCCACCTCCTCTGGGTGGTCGGCACCTGCCCTGGCCAATAGCCCCTGGGTCACCTGTCGGACCCTCAGGACCCCGGGGTGGCGGCAGTATGTCGTGTGCAGCTGAGAGCCCAAGACATGAGCCCCACACCAGCCCCTCTGGGCGTCCTTCCACTCGCCTCAAAGATGGCTCCCTCTTGTCCTCGGCCGCCGGGGCAGGGGTGAGCGGCAGCTCCATCCGCTCCTCAGACGCTGATGTGCGCGGGCTCAGCTCATCAATCTTTTTAATTGTTAAAAGTCTTTAACTATGTAACGGGATTCATTATCCACTATGCTTGTCAAAATGCTATTTAATAAGTTGCTTGTTTTATTAACCCTGACAGAAAAGAAAACACGGTTCTTTATCTCCAGCTGTTGGAGACAGAGCCAGAATTGGTGTGTGGGTTTCTCCTAACACGCTGCAGAAAGAAACCGTGTATCTAGCTGGTCTGCCAGCATGAAACTCATGACGGCTCCCTCTGGCCCTGAAAGTTTTGGGGTGTGGGGCGATAACTGCTCCTCGTTTCCCCACTGGGGTGGTCACTCAGCACGGAACGCTGGGGAGCAGGAGCATACTGCTGGATGGGTACTGGTTCCGAAGGAAAGCACAGGGTCGGTTCTGCTACGAGGCTTACTATTTTTAGAACACCATGGGCCTTACAATGTGTGTGAGGAATCCTAAAACAGGTGGGAGTGAGCACCAGCTTGAGATGATGCTACCCACACAGAGAAAATTCATGTGGTCCACAGATTTTTAACGGTTTTATTCCTGACTACAAATAACAAAAGCACCTCAAAAGAAATGGAATGTTGACAAAATACTGGAGGGAAAAATATGCTCGTACGAAAGTCCTAAAAACCCGAGTAATTGACTGAAATAAGTATTGGATGTATTTGCTTTAATAGAAGAGGCGATACAGATGCCAACGCATTTTGTTGCCTGGAGCCACACTCCCTTGTGTGACCTGGCTGCACAGAAACTGCATGCCACGGCGAGGCCACCCCTTCCCAATAGTACATTCCTACATAGAGCAGCCCAATGAGATCACGATCCCATGCGTGTCGGGACCCATAACTGTTCACTCCACAGCACCATTTGTCAAAACAGACAATCCTTTTTATTAAAATGGAAAATTCACTGCTGCTCACCATTCCCTTCCGCTCGACTTTTTTTTCTTTGAAAAGCAGAGATAAATCCCAGTAGCACAATTAAAGCACTAGCTAAATATTACTTTGTTGGGCTTAACGATAGATTACAATGTGTGCATAATGACCCAGTTCTAGTAATATCATCTGATTTAGTAAGGAAATCAGAGCCTGCCATATGTTCCCCAGTAAGGTCTCAGAAATTCTTCTCCTTCATGATGGATCAGCCAACTGCCAGCAAGACGATGCTGCTTGGTCCTGGAGCCTTATTGTTGAGCATCAAGCACGTAAGAGTCTTAATCGCGACACACATTTCACCAGGCCACTTCTGAAGGAGAGCAGGAGGTGGATTAACAACCTGTCACCTGCCTGCTTCAAGTCCCTCTGCCGTTATGAACTGGTTCGTGCAGCCTCTGTATAGTCACTTACTAAACTGTAGGCTGAGCTTGAAAAGGAGAAGAAAAGGGAAAAAATGCCAGAATTTAACACTGGATTAAAGGAATTGTAGCTCTAAAAACAGGTATAGTCGCTCTAACATGTTAATAAAATGAGATATACCTGACAATCTTTTAGTTTTTAAAAGTTTTTAAAAGAAAATTTAAATGTTGAGCGTAGAAAGTTCAATTTCAGAGCAAATGTAAATGAGAATTGTGTTACTAAGGTATAATATCGACAAACATTATATGGTCTCATTCATTTGGGGAATATGAAAAATAGTGAAAGGGAATAAAAGGGAAAGGAGAAAAAATGAGTGGGAAATATCAGAAAGGGAGGCAGACCATGAGAGACTCCTAACTCTGGGAAACGAACAAGCGGTGGTGGAAAGGGAGATGGGAAGGGGGTGGGGGTGACTGGGTGACGGGCACTGAGGGGGGCATTGATGGGATGAGCACTGGGTGTTACACTATATGTTGGCAAATTGAACTCCAATTAAAAATTATATAAAAAATAAAAATAAAAATTGAAGTGAAAAAAAAGGTGTAATATTGATCTTAGGTATGTTAGGATTTGATAAGGTAAACTACTGATCCATTTGTCAGTATTCATAAGGAAAGAAGAAAAGATAAATAATTCAACAAATAATTATTGACTTTAGTATTTCCAACAACATTATACCATAACTGTGCAAATTGTTTCACATATTTAGCCAAAATTAAAACAAGGCTTAATTCCTACAAAAATGGGAAAATTATCATGTATTATCATTTGTCTGAGAAGAGAGACTGTGATTCACAAAAAAAGGAAATAGTAGCAGGTATATATGTTGAGTTGTTGGCTTTACTTTGGAACCATGTGAATATTTTATGCTTACAAAACAAAATTTAGTTTAAAATACTTAAATCCAAAAATACTAAAAGGTAAAACAAAACTAAGGCAAGAAGCATTGACCTGAGGTTTGGGCAGCACTCACAGCAGGTGGTCTGACCCAGTGGAGTTGACTGCCTGACAAAAATGTGAACGTTCTCCTGGGACTCTAATGAGACCCAGAGTCTGCACATGTGACATTCATAATATTCAGGATTCAAACCAAAATAACTGACATACAGAGAACCAGGAAACTGATAGTTATTAAGGGAAATACAATGAGCCCATGACGGGTGCCTGACAAAGACGCTGGAGCCACCAGAAAGAGAGTTGAAAACAACAGGGATGAAACAGTGAGAGGAAGAAGGAAAATTAAGAAATTCTCAGCAGAAAAACAGGTGATAAAAAAGAAAGCAATGGAAAATTAGAACTGGAAAATATAATACCTAAAATAAAAGGACTCACAGAATGGATGAAGAGCAGAATGGTCGTAATGGAGGAAAGAATCCATCACCTTGGAAACAAGCCATGAGAATTATCCAGCTGAGGTGGACAGAACCTCAGTGGCCTATGGAATGCCAGTAAGGACACAGACATATCTGCCTCTGGAGTCCAACAAAGAGAAAGAAAATGAGATTGGGACACAAAATATTTGAGGAAATAATGCCTGAAATGCCAAACTTGGTGGAAGACATAAATTTACAGATTCCAGAGGCTCAGCAAGTCCTAAAAGGATAAAAATCGAAGAAAATCATTTTGGTCACATCATAGTCAAACTACTAAAATCCTAAGACACACAAAAATAACTTGCAAACAGCTGGAGAAAAAAGACCAATTATCTAGGGAGAGATGGTGATTCGAATGACCACAGATTTTTCACCTGAAACCACAAAGACAGTGGAAAAACACTTTTAAAGAATTATAAGAAAATAAATATTACACCCAGTTTTATATCAGTAGATGGAATAACCCAAATAAAAATTCTAGCAGACTTTTTGTCGTAGAAATTGGCCAGCTGATTCCAAAATTTATATGGAAATGTCAAGTGCCTTGAATAATCAGAGCAGTTTTAACATAAATAAGTTGGAGGATTGATTGTACTTTACTTCAAGACTTACAATTAAACTACAATAATGAAAGGTAGTTTGTCTTGGTATTGGTGTGGGTGAAAAGTACACAGGTAGATCAACAGTATAGGAATAGTACAGAGGGTCTACAGGTAAGTTCAATCATACATGATCAATTGACTTTCAATAAAGGTGCCAAAATATTCAATGGGAAGGTGTTATTTCAATAAATGGTATTTAACTTCTGGGTTTCCCTATAAAAAATGAGTATGAGCTGTTAGCTTTCAACACATACAGAATTTAACTCAAAATGAACCAAAAACTTTACAACTCCTAGAAGACCATATTGATGGAGTTGGGACAATTTTAGATTTCTTGCATAGAACGCAAAGATCCTAAATTATTAAAGAAAGAATTGATAAATCAGACCAGATCAAATTTAAAGACTTTCGCTCTTTGAATGATACCACTGAGAAAGTAAGAAATACAAATCACAGAACAGAAGAAAACATTCACAACTGGTACATCAGATAAAGAGCTTTTGTCTAGAATATATAAAGTACTTTCACAACTCAATAATGAGAACTCTAATGACTCTAAAACCGGATGAAAACTTTGAAGAGAGGCGATATCTAGTAGTCTTGCCATTTTGTGAACCACATGCCTGATCTGATTTGAGGGAGGGGCAGGTGGGCAGCTGAAGTGGAAAGTGCACCCTGGTACCCAGGGCATGCCGCCACACCTCTGACCACCCAGAGTGCGGCTCTCATGGCCAGGGCGCTGCAAAACCCCACTGGCCTGGGGCAGCACAGGGAGCCTGGATTTGGGGGCTCCAAGGCAGTGCAGGTCCAAATCTAGCACATCCCTGTGAGCAGGAGGCTTCCTCAGATACACTCAGAAGTGACCTTTAATGATTGGCTGATAAAGGGAATTTTCACGTGTCTGAGTCAGAATCCTGCTATTTCAAAGCAAGACTTTCAGAGTTGCCTTCTCCTTCCCAGGAAAGAGTAAGTTGATTATGTGTTTCATGGCCGCATCCCACATGGACCCAAAGAGTTTGTAGTCAGAACCACAGAGTAAAGGGAAACATTTGTATTTTTTATCTCTGAGCCCAAATAATCAACTTCTGCTGACTTCAATGATGGTGGCAACAGAAGGAATAGCTAAAGCATGAAAATTATTTTTGAAGGGATAGCTAAAGCATGAAAATTATTTTTGATATTTGTCAAGCTTTTTAACCAATGGACAGGAACCATTCCTGAAATCATTCCTTGGTTCTTCTAACCTGTGGCTTCTTAGCACTTGACTGTCTGCTGGACATCAGCCATATGTAAAGTAACACAGCAAATGGGCATATGGGGGCTGGTGCTCTGCCTGCTTCACTTTTCTGATCTTATTTCATTTCCTTGGGCACTTTTCCAGTGACCATTCACAGTCATGAATATCCAAAAAAAAAAAAAAAAACTGGTTTGACCTTACTTTATATTTTGGGGAAGTGAGATGAGTAAAATTTGGGAAGTGTGTTCCTGTTTCTCACAGTGACTATTGTGGGAGGTCATAACAGATCCAAAAGAATAAAAAACTAAATAGCGACTTCCTGATTCTTTCAGTCATTCTTTTGAAGGATGAAATCAAATATCTCCCTACAAAATACTTACTACAAGAAACAGAACACGGTCTTAAATAATTTTTTCAAAAGGATGGATAAGGCCAGCCATCTAAAAATAGAATAGGAGTCAAGAAGAGGAAACCATCTGAATTTCAGAAAGACCACATGGGAATGGAAATGCACTTGCTGCATTTAAAACAATAGTTGGTCACCACTGATAGAGTACTGCACAATATCAAATCAGTGGGTAGGGGATAAGAATTTCTTTCAGAAGCAAAAGCAAAGGAGAGAGAAAACTCAGAGTGAAAAGACCAGTGAGACTTAGGAAATTTAATGTACACATGATTAAACTTGAAGAGGCAAAAGCACTTAGAGAAAATAATCCATCCAATAATTTTTTAAAAAATACAGCTCTTTGTATGGTCTGAATTGTGTCCTCCCCAACTTCTTATGTTGAAGCCTAGCCCACAATAGCTCAGCATGTGACTTGTCTTTGGAGATGGGGCATCTCAAGAGAGGATTAAGTTAAAATGAAGTCATGAAGGTGGGCCCTGGTCCAGCTGGACTGGTGTCCTTATAGGAAGGAGGTTCTGGACTCACACAGAGCACCCAGGATACGAGCTCACATAAAAGCACAGAAGGACACACCAGGAAGGCAGCATCTGCAAGCCAAGGAGAGAGGCCTGGGAAGAAACTACACCTGCCAACATCCTGATGTTGGACTTCCCTCCTCCAGAAGGGTGAGAAGAAAAATTTCCTCTGTGTAAGCCACTCAGTCCATGGTATCTTACTACAGTGATCCACGTGGACTAATATATTTTCCTTAGTTAAAAACTCTTCTTCTTATTCTTCACTCTGCAAATCAAAAGAGATCCCTCAGTTTAAAACAATGTAATAATACATAGGTGAACACCTAGCAAAATTTCAGAAACAATAATATAAACCTTTAGGCAGGAAAAGATATTACCTACAAACCGATCTTACTTGTCATGCAGTACCTACCAGAAACTAGAACAGTAGTTATAACAGTGTGGTGCCCCCAAAAGAACAAATAGATCAGTGGGGTAGAATGGAGTACCCAGAAGTAGACCCACATAAATATAGTCATGGATCTTTGACAAAAGAGCAAGGGCAATAAAATGGGACAACAGTAGTCTTTTCAATAAAAGGTGCCAGAACGACTCGACTTCCTCCTGCAGAAGAAAAATGAGTCTAAGCACAGACCTGTGCCCCTCACAAAAACTGAGTCAGAATGGATCACAGATCTGCATGTAAAACTTAAAACTATAAAACTCCTAGAAGATCACATAAGAGAAAACCTGGGTGATCTTGGGTGTGGCAATGACTTTTTAGATTCAGTACCAAAGACCCAATCCATGAAAGAGATAATTGATAAGCTTGACTCATTAAAATTAAAAACTCAGTTCTGTGAAAGACAGTGTAAGGGAATGAAAGGATTAAGCCACAGACAGGAGGAAATATTCAAGAAAGATACATTAATAAAGGGCTGCCGTCCAAATTACATCACATACAAACCGGTAAAACTCGGCAATGAGAAAACAAGCAGACTGATTAAATGGGCCAAAGACCTTAGCAGACACATCATCAAAAAAGAAAAACTTCCCTGGGGGAATGGCCCAGACCCAGAGCACTGACAGCACCCACCCAGCGCTGAAGGGGACGGGGAGCAGCAGAACCCGCACTCCCTGCTGGAGGGGGTGCAGCATGGTGCCACCGTTGCGGAGGACTTTGTGGTTTCTCACAGAGCTAACCAGGCTCTTAGCACACAGTCCAGCAATCATACCCCCTGGTATTTAACCAAAGAAACTGGAGACTTGCGTCCTCACAGAAACATGCACAAGGCTGTTTACAGCAGCTTTGTTAATAATCAGCAGGGCACCTGACTGGCTCAGTTAATTAAGCATATGACTCTTGATTTGGCTTCAGTCATGACTTCAGGGTCATGGGATCGAGTCTCACATCGGACTCTATGGTCTACACTCAGCAGGCAATCTGCCTCAGATCCTCGCTCTCCCTCTCCTTCGCCTATACCCTTTCTCTGCTTGCACTCTCTCCCTCTCTCTCTGTCTGAAATAAATAAAGTCCTTAAAAACAAATAATAATCACCCAGATTTGGAAGCAACCAAGATGTTCTTCGGGAGGTGAATGGATTAATAAACTGTCATCCATCCAGACCACAGATGGAATATTATTCAGCGCTAAAAAGAAATGAGCAATCAGGCCATAAAAAGACACAAAAGGACTTTAAATGCATATCAGTAAGTGAAAGAGCAAATCCTAAAAGTCTGCCTACTGTAGGATTCCAACTGTATAACATTCTGGAAAAGGCAAAACTGTGGAGACAATGAAAAGATGAGTGGTTGCAAGGGGTTGGGCTAAGGAGAGGATGCACCCCAGGGCACAGGGGATTTTAGGGCAGCGAAACTACTGTGTGTAATGCCATCATGGTGGGTACGCGACATTATACATTTGTGCAGCTCACCAAGTGCCCACCACCAAGGGGGACCCCCATGTAAACTCTGGGGGACTATGATGCATCTGTGTAGGTTCACCAACTGTAACAGATGCTGGTGCTGGGGAGCCATGCATGGGTGGGGGTCAGAGGGTCTATGGGAAATATCTGTACCTTTCCCTCAATTTTGCTGTGAACTTCTCTAAACTAATTTATGTATTTAACATGATTCCAATGAAAATTTTAATGGGATTTTTATGGAGCTTGACAAGTTGATATTAAAGTTACATATAAAGATATGCACATAAGAAGAGCTGCACTCAGTAGCCAAACTACAGAAAGAGCCCAGATGTCCATCAAGAGATGAGTGGATAAACAAGATGTGGTCTGTATAGACAATGGAATATCACTCAGGCATCAAAAAAATCAAATCTTGCCATTTGCAATGATGTGGATGAAACTAGAGGGTGTTATGTGAAATGAAATAAGCCAATCAGAGAAAAACAATTAGCATATGATCTCACTTATATGTGGAATTTAAGAAACAAAACAGAGGATCATGGTGGAAGGAAGGGAAGAATAAAACAAGATGAAATCGGAGGGAAGACAAACCATAAGAGACACTGAACTCTAGGAAACAAACTGAGGGTCGCTGGAGGGGAGGGGGGGTGGTGGGACGGGGTCTTCGGGTGACAGGCATGAAGGAGGGCACATGATGTGATGAGCATTGGGTATAAGACTGAGGAGTCACTGATCCTTACCTTTGAAACCAATGACAGATTAAGCTAATTAATTGAATTTAAGTAAGATTTTTTTAATTAAAAAAATTTTAAAACCTGAATATTATAGCAGACATTAATTTTATATAAAAATTCTACCTTTTAAAAGAAAAAAGATGGCAAATATACCAGAAATTTAGTTATAATAAATTTTTTTAAAAAGAACAACTGTGGTGCTGGTGGAAAGGTAAAATGGTAGTCACCATGGAAATAGTCAGCAGTCTCTTCCAAAACTAAAAATGGACAGACCAGGTGACCCCATACCGGAGTTCCTGGGCTTTGGGTGCAGAGGTGAAGCTGCTCACGTCCCAAAGCCACACGGCCTCACACAGGCACACGCGTGCACACACACTGGGAACCCCAAGTCCACTCCACACCCGTGTCACGTCCTGCAGTCACAACGTGACACTAGGTAGGCAAAATGCTGCGGGACCAGAAGGCTGAGGGAAGAGTCTGCAGGACCTTCCTGTAGGTTTTTGTTGCAATTTTCTCTGAATTTGTGATTATTTCAAAGTAAACATTTTAAGTCCGTATTTTGTAGCCATTCCCCACATGTCTCTAGGCAGGAGGTTGTGAAGGGTCAGCAGGTAGTTGTCTGAATCCTAAATTCCTATGACAAAAGCTGCGGAAGCAACCCAGGCACCCACAGGACACAAAAGGGAAGGTGCAGCTCTGCTGGAGGGACCGCACACGCCCCCGGGGTGTCATCGTTGCTGACAGAGCGGTGCCTGGGACAGCTCACGGCCGGCCTGCTGCTGAGGCGCTGGGGGAGCCACTGCGGAAGAGCAGGGCCAAGCCTCCTGTGTCTGCTGAAGCCTGGCTGGCACCCCGGCGAGTTCCGCCACAGAGCAGTAAGCTGTCACCGCGGCCGGCGGGCCTTCACCGTGGACAGATGGGGTGGTTTTCCCCTGCGTGTGCACAACTCCGAGCCCAGGTCAGCCTCCTGCCTTGAACCCACGGGCAGGCGAGGGGGCTCACGGGGCTCAGCGCGGGCTGTTGTCCACCTTCAGGGTCAGCGGGACATTCCCGGGCTTGTCTGCCCAGGCATCTTGGCATCCTGTGTCTCGGGGGCCGCTCCGGGGCCCCGGCCTCGGCTGAGGGCGTCGCTGTGTTCCCTTCTGTCGGACTGAGGTCCCGGGGGCAGCCCGCGGGGAGAGGCCCCCAGAAGAGCCCGGCAGACCCCGGTGAGCCCGCGCTCCCGGGGAGTCCGCGCTAACCCTGACTGCGAGGGCCTGCGCGGCAACAGCTGGTCTGCTCTGTTCCGTGGCCCCTCCTGCAGCCCCCGGCCGACCACCGCCCTCATGTCGCCATGGCCGTGGCCTCTGCTGACGTCCACCTGCCCCCACGCCGGGGCTAAGGTCCCTCGTCAGCCTCTCAGGCCCGTCCCTCCACCCGCTGCGGAGGCTTCGGGGAAACTCGCTTCACTGTTTCTGTGGCTTCCTTCACAGGGTTTCTCTAACCCAAAGGTGTTTAGCCACCGAGACAACGATCTATGTTCTGTCCCCGCCATGGCTTGCCCTGGGCAGCCGTCCTGGTGAGACGTCGTCCTCGCCAGGTGGGTACGGCTCCCGCCAGCATCTGGCCCCGTGGCAGGCCCGGGGGCCCGTGCAGGCGAGTCTCCCGGCCCGGGCGGCATCTCCCTGACGCGCTCGCTCTGGCCTGGGGCTCCCGGAGCCCTCGCCGCAAGCCCGCCTCCTCCTCCTCGTGCTCTGGAGGCCGAATCTGAGGCTGAGGCAAGCAGGGCCGGCCTCCCCGCCCAGGTGCACTCCCACGCCACCCACTGTCCTCCGTCCCCCTCCGAGGCTGTGGCGCCACACTCCAGCCACAGTCCTCCTGGCCCTGCTCCAGAGGCGTCCCCGCCTCTGCCTGTAAGGACCCGAGTCACGAGATTAAGGCCCGTGCTAATGGCCTCCTCTTCACCCCCGCGTGGGATAAGACCTCATGCGAGTAGGGCCGCCTCCCCAGGGCCTGGCTTAGGCCCTGGCCGCACACCCTGGGGGCCCGAGTCAGCTCCTACATGGACCACATGGTATCTAATCAATTCTCACCTTCTTGTTTGTTCCAAGCCCCCGTGTCCACCTGACATACCCGCCTTCACCATGAGCTTCATGACAGCAGGGCTCTGTGGTGCCACCCCAGGGCCTCTGTAATGGGGGAACACGGGTGAGAGGGGCCACCAGCTGGTGGCAGTCTCCATGAGGGGAGCAGCCTTGGCCCTTCTCCTCAGAGCTCACCTGCACCAGGTGCTGGGGAGCATCACCTAACCCACAACATTTCCGGGGGCTGCAGGAGATGATGCCCCCGACCAGCATGCCAACGTCAGAGCCTGGGTCTCTCTGACTTGGCTTTGTGACCTTAGCCTGGAGTTGGCAGATTTAGCAAATACAATACAGTATGTCCAGTGAAGTTAAAATCATAACCAGCGGTGCATCACACCTTCCATATGACCATGTCACCTGCAGCGCCCGGAGTCCTGCATGCTGCCTGGCAGTGAGGCCTGCCCAGTACGTCCTGCTCCGGGAAGGGGCACATAGCACCAGGAACACCTCTAAAGCCGTGTGGCATCCCCTAGAATTTATGACAATGCCATAGCCTCTCTGGTGGCCTCTCACACCAGATCTCTTCATCAATGGGGGCTCTCCAGGGACTCAGACTCACTGAGGACAATATCCTCAGCTGTCCCACAGTCCCTTGGCATTGCACACACTAGAGGTGACTGTGGTCAGCTTTCAACGCAAGTAAAGGGAAGTTTGAAAAAGTGTTAAGCCAAAATCAAAACATATACTCTGGGGTTTTCCTCTGCAAGTGCAGATACTGGCTCCTTGAATTCCCAGGGGAAGCCCCGCATGGTGTGAACTCAGAGTCTTTGTTTTCTCATTTGACGTTGAGCTCTGAAATAATAATACCGTTAACTGTTCTTTTTTTTTTTTTTTTCAAAAAGAAATTGGCTTTTAACACTAGACAGCAGGAAAATCTAAAAGGTTAGTGTAGACTGGGTTCGTCTACTTCCAATTCAAATGCGAGTGTTCCATCAAAGCTGTTCGTAGGTCAGGAACTGACGGTGCTGGTTTGCTCAGAGTGGTGACTGCGCAGAAGTCATAAGACTAGGTTGTTGTTTGGTTCCGCATTACTCAAGGAGTTTATTCCTGGAAACACCAAGAAACAGGTTGTCATCCCGGCTCCTCGGCTTGCTGGGGGAGTCCCCAGGGCGGTGTGCTCTGCTCTGCTCATTCCTCAGAGTCAGGACCCCAAGTTCTTGGGCAGGGTGATACTGCTCTAGATTGAGCCCGACTCTATGAAAACACGTGTGTTCACATGGAACACTTTTCCAGGTTTGCCAGACTGCACTGTGTGTTCATGATCGTGCACTTGGGTGACAGCCAATCTAAGGGACTTGCTTTAAGAAGCTAAAGCCCGAGTGCGGGCAGGCGGGGAGGTGGCGGGGAGCTGGTCCTGCTCCAGTGTCAGGCAGATGCTACGTCAGTTCCCTGCAGAGCTATGCAAGGAAGGGTTCTGTGGGCGAGCTCCACAAAACTGAGCAGGAGAGAAGGGAGGGCGGGGTTGGGGGGATGCAGAGCAGAAGAGGAGTAGGCAGCTCAGGCCCACTTCGGGGAGACTTTTGAAGCCTCAACAACAATTTGGTTTCAAAATGCTTCTTCCCTTCCCTTTTTTTTTTTTTTTTTAGACTTAATTTACTTATTCATGAGACATACAGAGAGAGAGGCAGAGACATAGACAGAGGGAGAAGAAGGCTCCCCACAGGGAGCCCAATGCGAGACTTGATCCCACGACCCCAGGATCACACCCTGAGCCAAAGGCAGAAACTCCACTGCTGAGTCTCCCAGGTACCCCACCTTCCTCCTTTCCCTGTCCTTAGCAGCCAGCTTCTTGTTTCTAAATATGGGACCAGAGACAGAAAAGTCATTCAAATTTCAGAGCATATGTTGGAAAACAAACATCCCGTTTCAGTAAACACCGTCTCCTCTTGATTTTTGGACATTGGGCAACACATAGCACATTCCTGTCCTGCTCAGCTCCCTGGGACCCCGCTTCCCTCCCTAGTGAGTGCCTATGAGGCAGGGGGAGCTCTGGCATGCTGAAGGGGATGGGGAGGCTCCTGATCAGTGAGGGCCAGGGCTGGGCTCGCCACCCCTGGTGAGGACTGGAATGCTCTGGAGGGGACGACACGGCTCCCACATGGGGCGGGCTCACCCTGGCAGTGTCTGTGCCCGGGCAGCTCCTCGCACACTTGGATTAGCATGCCTCGTTGTTCTCTGAATATGAACATATGGCCATATGTACTCATCACAATATGTTATAATATTTATTATGCCACCATGCCAGGCTGAGTTAATACCAAGTGGCATAAATTTTGTGAAGCACATGCATTTTTACAAATGCATCCCTGATGCAACTTCTGCACCTTCATTGTACCATTGGTTCTGGGTGGGGAGATCTGACCAGTTTGGTTCTGACGACTTGTTTTTCTCCAGCTCTCCCCTGATGGGCTAACCAGCCAATGTGGGGCATAGCAGGAGGTTGGCAGCGAGCACCCCAAGCTGGGGCAGGATGAGCTCGGGCTTCTGGCACTCAGGTTTTGAACCCCATGCTGTGAAGGCACCTGGAGGGATACTGAGGCAGAAACAGGTAACCATGACAAAGACCACTGTCACATCTGTGGAGAAGGGAAATTTTTTTTGAGGTTTAATTTATTTATTCATGAGAGACAGAGAGAGAGAGAGGTAGAGGGAAAGCAGGCTCCATGCAGGGAGCCTGATGTGGGACTTGATCCTGGGACCGTGGAATCATGCCCTGAGCAGAAGGCAGATGCCCAATTTCTGAGCCACCCAGCTTCCCCCAAAACAAAATGTTTTGAATAAAATAGTCTGTGCTGAAGACAGAGAAAAGTTATTTCAAAATATCTTTGTACCCAGAGATATATATTGTGAACACATCGAGCATCTTGTGCTATGTTCTTCCAGACTTTCTTCTCTTCATATGTAATTTGTAGGAGAAAAATAGATGATGTGTGGATGGATAGACAATAGATGATCAATTGGTGATGGATCGATAGATGATAGACAGGTATAGACAGAGACAACGTCCACACAGGCGGAGTGGACATTCCACCCACACCTGCTGTTCATGCCTGTGTCTTCCAACAACATGTTCTGCACCTGTTCCTATGTCAATAAACACACATCAGCCTCGACCTTAAGAGTCACATGGTGTGTGTCTCATGGTTCACCATAACTTCTTTACATAAATCCCCTATTTTTGGCTACTGAGGATTTTTTTAAATTCTTCCTAAACACGGAACACTGCATGGAAAACTCCACATACAGAACACAATCACTGACTTGCCTGCCTTATTACCATGTAGATACGCCTGCCCTTTGGGAACGCAGTAGCCAGGTGCACATGTAGTTCATTTTAGGGCTCCACATCCCACGTCGCATGTCCCAGGGCCCAGACTGTCTGCGGAAGGTCCCTGCTGCCTCGTCTGCCGCAATGGGAGGGAAAGCAGACCCTGCGTCCCTTCAACTCACCCAAGCAACGGCCCTGCTTGTGGAATGAGTCCCTCCGTGCCCCAGAGATAGGCACTTCCCCAGGTCTCAGAAGAGGTTCAGAGAGAAGAAGGGGCAAGGGCTTTCACAGGGTCAGGGAACTAAATGCTATCTGCTCAAATTGTCTGTAACGTGAATTCCTGAGCCTTGGATGGTGCCCAGCGCAGCGTCGGGCAAACAGGTGGTAAATCACAACAGCTCATCATGCACGCAGGTCATGTTCCATGGGCCCAGGTGGGGAGGGAATATTCTAGAAGGACAATAAGAGGCACTTAGGAAGGCCCGTCCTCCGAGTACATAAAATTCAAGGGCTGTAATAGCAAGTAGAGGCTCGGATGCTGACGATGACTAACGATGAAAAAAGCCGTGTAAGGTTTACACGAACAAAGTTCTCAGGGTTCACTTGGCTCTCGGGCTTTTCTGGGGTCCTCACCTACTCAGGAAACCTCCGTCACTGGGCAAAGCACGAGGCTGTGCTACAGCCACCAGGCTCCCTGGGGCCTGCACACGCGGTCTATACACAGGGCAGTGACCGAGGTCTGGTCAGGGGCTGTGCTTTCCAGCCAAAAGATTCCCAGACATGACTTTCAGAAACTACAGACAGTGACTTTTTTTTCCCCCTTCAGAAAGATGAGATCTTTCTCCCTCTGCTTTGCGTCATTTGTTTTCTTGAGGTAGATCCTTAAAGAAATAGCAATCAGAAAGTTGCTAATTGCTTTTTTATTTTATAGTGGCAGCTCCGATTTTATTTTCCTCTGGCAGTAAAGTATTATTAAAAGTTGTTTGATTTGAATTTTTTGCACGTCTAAATGTTTCAACAAATGCTCATTTAAGATCTTGGTTTAGTGTGCTGTTTTCCTCTCCTAAAAAGTTCAAATTGCAAAAATAAAACAGGCGACTGAGAAAGATTTCTGTGTTTCCACTTTTCCTTTTTTACAATAAGACTATAATTTCCATATTTCAGAGCTGGAGAAGCAATAGGGATTTTGTTTGTTTGTTTCTCTGCCAGTCTGCTCACCGCAGATAGCCTCTCCATGCTCTCATCAGGCTGTCCCGCTGGGGCTCCCCCAGACAGCAGTGAACCCAGAGCCTCAGGCAGGCGACACGGCACCCAGAGGCCACCCTCGCACTCTCACGTCAGCCCCTGGCCTCAACCCTGAGAGAGAGGTGACCTCGCGCCCCACTGACCTGGTCAGTTTTCAGGGGCATTTGCAGCAGTGAGTGTGAAAACGCATGTAACACCCGTAGCTGGTTACCAGTGTGGTGACTGTAAGGGGGAACAAACACCCAGGAGATGTGAGCCAGTTTCTTAAGAAGCAATTAAGAAGCCCCAAAAGCTTCTGTGCACCTACCTTAGGCGTCCCGCTTGTTTTAATAAATCTGATGTTTGCCTCCTTCCTCTCTGGCCCTTCAGGTCTGCCTCTGGTGTCTTTTGTTACATCTGCTCCCCTCTCTTCTCCAGTGTGCTGTGACGTCCGTGTCTTCTGGACAAGGCTGCACTAACGCCATGACCCTGGGGTTGCTGGGGCTCCAGCACAGGACTGGGCCACCTCACAGCCCTGCTTCTGCGCAGCCGTGAGCACCTCCAGTCATGAGCACCTCCCCCAGGTGCCCCTGCTGCCCCCTGCCCAGAGTGACGGGGCGAGCGGACCTGCCAGCCGAGAGCCGGGTAGGGGACATGGCAGCGGCCCATCCCCTCCTTCAGACGCACACAGAAGGGGAGAACTGGACTGGTCCTGCCAAGCCCAGGATGGAAATGAGGTAAGATCTGCAGGAGTTGAAGGCATGAGGTGGGGGAAGGAAGCAGGAAAAAAGCATTTAATAATCAATATGACCTCCACCTTCCATGCTGACCACGTGTTCAGGAAATGCCTGTTTTATCAAAAAACACAGTTGTACAAGTGAATGCTAATTTTCTAATTCTTGAATAGCTGAGAGCAGTAACGCAAGCCCGTGCAGATTCAGCTCTACCAAATTGCAGATATTGTAGGGAAAGCAGCAGCTGCATTCACAGGTAGGGCAGGTTGGTAAGGCTACAGCCTCTGGTTCAACACTTACCCACTTTTTATGGAAAAGTTACTAAGATTCACCCTTTCACAAAAAGGTGAATTCACTGCTCTAATTTGGGTAAGTCTCCTGGCAGCCCGGGGTTTGCCCTTTGAGGTGATCCTTTTGAAGTGTCATGAAAACTGATAAAAGTTGGCTTTGTTTTTAGAGTTAATCTTTCCCTTTTTGGGGATGATTTCTAATCCTATTAATTTCCTACAGTAGTCCTCATGGCAGAAAGTTGAACCAGCCTGAGAAGGGTCCGTGGATGATATTTTCAACCTTGTGAGGGAGCTGGGGCCACGGCCCCAGGGCAGGTCCATCAGGCAGGATGGAGCTCCCCACTCCAGGTGTAGTCAGGACTTGGGTTCAGGTTCCCCTGCAGTCAGGAGGGAGCAAATAAATGTCAGGAAATCATGCATTAAGGCATGTGTCAGAGTGAGCCAGGTAGAACCCAGTCCTTAATGATGGTGTATGGGTGTTAGACAGAAGGAGACCACATTGCTGTGATGTTTCACTGCCCTCCCAAAAGGCTACATGTACATGATGACGAGGACAGGGAGACACTGAGACAAGGAGACCTTGAGGATGTAGAGCAGACAGGGTCATGGGGGCATGCCTGACATTGCAGGAGCCCAAACCTGGCCCAGTCAACCCCAGGGCACACCCGTCAACATCCCCTCCCCTGGGGATCTGGGTGGCCCCGGGCCTGTCCCAGCACTAGCACCATTGAGGGATGTCTTCACGCTTCATCTGCACCCACCCCCGGGGCTCCCTGCCCTGCCTTGTGCAGATCCCACTCTGACCTGGGCTTTGTCTCTCTGAATGGTCCTCTTTGCTTTTGAAGCTTCATCCTGACCTTCTTCCTGGTCCCTGAGTGCAGCTTGAGCCCCTGCTAGAAATTCGGCATCGTCACTGTCCCCTCCCTCAGCCATGAGCCAGCTTCGCCCTCACCACCCCTGGCTCTGGAAGCCCCGCCCAGACTGGAGCACCGGGTCCCTGACAGAGGTTGCAGGGCCTTCTGAGGGTCCTGAATAGGCCTGTGACCCAGACACACCCTCGACTTCCCTTATCCCAGGAGTGACAACATCTCTGAGATGCGGGCTTGCATTACCGCAGCTGCACGACGTACGCGTTCACACGTGCATATCGTGACTTTCTGTAGCAGAGGGAGCCCTCCAGGCTTGTGGGGAGCGATTCCCTCCAGGGTCAATGGCTCTCCTTTGCCATCCTTTTTTTTTTCTTTGCCATCCTTTGAGAGGAAATAAAATGTCCTTCTGTCTCCATTTCCAGAGGGGGAATTATTCATTGCCCCAATTTCTTTTCAACTCCTTACACCAGCACCTGGCTAGGTGCGGGCAGGTGTAGACATCACTGCTCTCAGGGATCTTGTGGTCCAATAGGGATGCAGAGATGGAAGCAAATGCTCTGGGTGTGATAGGCCCAGCGTGGGAATCACCCACAGTGTGCCTGGGGCATCCAGTCCCGAATGTGGAGTGAGTGCATGGTGTTTGCAGAGTGAGAATTGCCTGAAGGGACCAAGGAAACACATGTGCAGAGGCAGAGGGGAGGTGGGAGGAGAGGCCGTGCACTAGGAACCCACAGCGCAACTACCCTGCTGCCCTAAAAAGTTTAGAAAGAGAGGAGAGCATGCAGATGGCCAGTAAAGCTAGGACCTGGAGTGTGGGGTAAGCACCTTCCGACCTTGTCCCCAGTGCTGCAGGGAAGGGGGAGATTGGAAAACGAGTGGAGAACGACCCTTGAATCTTGGAATGATGTCCCAGGTGGTCCCCAGTGGGATAGGCTGGAGTTAGGACACCAGTTAGCCAGGAGGTTACTGCCTCGTCCGTGAAATTCTCATGCTATGCTTTCCCTCTCTCCCCGGGAGCACACGCTCTAGTGCTGCCCTCTGCTCTCTGACAAAAACCTCTCACAAAATACATCTGTAGACATGTTCTTTCTAACTATTTCTTCCCTAAACTCTTGGAATTTGATTCTGATTTGAATCTGGAAACTGGAGGTCCTCTAGAAGTCCTAACATCCGTTCCTGATGTTCACTCTTCATGGTGAAGCCCATCTCTTGGGCCCTCTCTCATCCCTGAAATCCTGCCATGTGGGACCCCACTGCAGTGCACAGACCACCCAAGGCTTCACCTAGAGTGTGGCGCACAGAGCCCCGAAGCCACACACACATCGGCATGTCACTGACCTTCCCAGAAACTTGGTTTCCTCTCCTGTCAGATAACAAGTCTAGGAGGGTCACGAGAACACACATACACACACACGTGAACGCACACCATAGAGCCACTTGGCACATCGCTTCATTCTCCTTCCACTTATTGAGACTAATGAAGGACTTCAGCATGTTGATCCTGAGATCCAGCAGCTGGTCTGTGAACAAGTTTTCTTTGATCTATAGAGAAATGAGAAATGTAAGAACACAAGTCTTTTAAATATTGCTTGTTTTTCAAAAAGGTGGTGACAATATATCATATTTTGTGTTTTGAGTGTATGTTTGATGTTTTTAATTGAAAATACTTAAAATTTATTGAGTTTATGTTAATCTTTTTTCGTTTTTATTTTACTTTATCATGAAATCCAAATACTTGAGAGTACAGACAAGAATTCTTAGGTACTTTTGGGAGCTGATTTTATTCTTTTTAAGAAACTTAAACTGCACCAGAAAAATTGGAGTTCACTTAATCTAAAATTAGAAAGTATTTATATGTATTCATTATCAATGCTTGCCTCTCAATAGTATATTGAAACTGTAAATATGCATTTAGAAATTGCATAGATATTTGTGGAGTTGTATTCCTAAAACTTTACTTTCAAATGAGGCACAGAATGAGTCAACAATCAATAAACAATATTCACTGACCACTGTGAGTCCTACACTCTGCAGCAAGAGTGACAGGACAGAAAGGACTAGAGAAACACAAGGGCCCAACTTCTGTTCCCTGAGACTTGATGTCACTACTGTCCACACATGCATCTGTTCCTGATACAACTATCCTATGCTTTGGGTTTTTTTTTTTAAGATTTTATTTATTCATTTGAGAAAGAGAGAGCACAAGAAGGGGGAGTGACAGAGGGAGAAGCAGACTCCCCACTGAGCAGGAAGCCCAGTGAGGGTCTCCATCCCAGGACCCCGGGATCATGACCTGAGCTGAAGGCAGACTCTTCACCAACTGAGCCACCCAGGCATCCCCTGTCCCGTGTTTTTAATACCAGTGGTATTTCTGAACGGTTTCTCTGCTGAAAACTATTCCAATATAGTTTTTATTATAATGTTCTCAGGAATTAAAAAGAAAATCAAACAAACATGTGGCCGTCACCAGTCCGTCCATATTTCATGAAACAATCAAATCACTGTTGGAATTCCCTGAAAACCAAAGGTCTATAAGAACTAATCAAGCTTTTTTCCTTCCATGTGTCAGATTTAGCCCTAGGAGCTAGTCTTATAGGAAACCCATAAGTCACTTCTGGACTCTTGTCTCCACCATCTACCTTGCCAAAAGCATTATTTACTAGATGTAAATAGTGCTTAAAGGTGTCATTTGACTACTGTACTGTCAAGCTGAATTATTTATTTCTATTTGTGAGAAACACCAAAAATGTAGTGAACAGATGTTTGTAGGGGACAAAAGAAAGCCAGAGAAATAGGAAAGGTCAGAAGATATTTAACACCCGACAAACTGACAAAGTTGCTATATTTTTTCTTTCTTTGCTATTTGTTGGAAATAAATTTCATTTGATTAATCAAAAATCAGAAATTATGGTGTTATACATAATGAAGAAGATGACAATTTTTCAAAATAATGTAACATCATAGATGTGAAGTTATATAACTGGTACAGCAGTAGCATAAATGTAAAGCTGTGTATCACCAGGCATGTAACACCAGCAGCATAAATTACCAAGTATGATTTAATCATCTGGTATTCCTGATATAAGCACATAAAAAAAGTAACTGAGGCAAAATTTTCATTGGGATGTATTTTGGAAAGTGCCAGCTAGTAGAATTCCAGCTGGCACAACTCCAGCTGCTAACAGAAATATAGCTTGAGTGTAGATCCAGCCTAAATAGACCCCACGCATCCAAATTAAATTTTATTTGGTGCCAAGCCTTTTAGTAAAGTCTGCTTGGTTACAGACTGGCAAGTGGAATCAAAGCTGTCACCATTGATATCAGGTAACAGCTAATGGTTTATGTTAGAAAATGAAGTTAGCTCACGTGATCTTATCAATTAATGCAGAAAAGACATTTGACAAAATCAAGCACACATTCGAGGTAAAAACTCTTAGTAAACTAGGAATACAGGGGAATTTCCTCAACTTGATAGAAGATATCTACAAAAACCTACAGTTAAGACAATTCTTAATGGTGAAAGCCTGGATGCTTTCCCCACAAGATGGGACAAGGCAACAATGTCTCCTCTCCCAACTACTATTCAGCAACAAAGTAGAAGTCCTAGATAGTGCAATAAGACAAGAAAAAGAACTAAAAGCACAGATTTGAAAGAAAGAAATGAAACTGTCTTTGCAAATGGCATGCATGTTGATCTAGAGAATCCCAAAGAACACAAAAACAACACATGTAGAACAAAAAGCAAGTATAAGTCGTAAGATGCAAGACCAATTGCTCTCATATGAACCTGCAAAGAACAATTGGAAATGAAAACTATAAAAGCAGTAACATTTATAGTAGGACCAAAAAAGTACTTAAGTATAAATCAAGGTCGACATCAACAGTAATAAGTCATGTTGATAGGAGATACCTTGATATGATATGATGAGAACAGCACTTTAACCTTGTTGGTCTTCCTCTCAAAGTTGATAACCAGTCTAATCTTGAGAAAGATATCACACCAACTCAAACTGAGGGTGGTGTAAAAAATACCTGACCAATGTTCTCAAACTTTTCAGGTCACCAAAAATAAGGAAATTCTGAGAAAATGTCATGGCCTAGAGGAGCCTGAGGAAACATGAGAATGAAATGTAATGCGATGTCCTTGGGGGGATTCTGGAACAGAAAAGGGACATTGGGTAGAAACTAAGGAAATGTGAATAAAGTATGGGCTTTAGTCAACAACTGTATATCAATATTGTTTCATCAATTTTGATGAATGTGCCTTGTCAACATATGGTGCCAGCAAAAGGGGAACTAGTGTGGTGAAATTAAGAACCCTCTGGACCATCTTCACATGCATTTTTTTTTCTGTGACTCTAAAATTTTTCTAAAATTAAAAGTTCATTTGAAAAAAGTTATTGAATAGTCATTCTGTGTTGAAGCACTGAAATGGACACAGTAGAAAAATATGAAAATAGAGGAATATTTGAGATTCTTTTGCTTACCTAGTTCCTTTTTAATTAAAAAGTAACTGGAAAGCAATTTTTGTAATGAAACTTCATACCTTCATTTTTTTTTTACTTCAGTAAATACCATTTTTAATATAGTTTAGATAAAGGGCAATAAATATACCTTGAACTTGGTGATTTCTCATTAGCCTACTATTTAAGTTTTAGGAATTCCTAAGAAGATACAGAAGACATAAATTTACCTCAAAATAAAATAATATACAAACCTGGGAACAAATGATGTATTTGAATTTGCCTTTAATATTTATTCAATAAAGATGAATACTAGGATTTATTACAGGTAAATTTTATAACTTCTCCAGCAGAATTTTTGATGTCAGGTTTTGAGGATAGCGTAGTCTCTGGAGTTGACTTTTCCTGATGAGAAGCTGTCTCTGACAGAAGGTAGGAGCTCCAGTCCAATTAGCAATGTTTTGAGTTTACAGTGTAGTGATAGGTCGAGAAAATACAATTTGAAAGCAGGTTGTAGTTTTTCTCCAGAAATGTCATCTGTATGTATTCTTTTGAATAAACAAAATTCGTCTTATACAAGCTATCCCACCTTGTCTATGAAACGTAATTAAAATCTATAATTGCTTTAGTATAAACTGTTCCTTTCCAAATTGATACTATTTAAATGGGGCTATGTTTTGTGTCATTCCCATTACAGTGAAAAACATATTTCAGATAAGTTACTGCTAATAAGAAGGCAGTTGGACATAATAGAGACCACTTCCATTTTACGTTTTTAAAAAAAGGCAAATGGACAGTTTCACAGAAGGAATCAAAGGCTTTCTAATTCATCATATTGAACCTTCACATCTCACTCTTCTACAGAATGGAAATGGTGCACTTGAGCTCCTGAGTTAATTGGGTTTCCAGTCACTCAATGACTGCTCCAGAAGGCCTGCCAGATACGAAATTACCAGGAGCAGACAGCTGAGAAACCAAACAGGTAGGGGATACAGGTAAGCTCCCATTCACTCTGACACCACAGATTTCGCTTCCTGTGACTTCCATCTTAAAACACCAGAAGGACACTGGGAGAAATTCTCTGCTTACTCCTGCCAGATGCTTTTTAGTTTACGTCTGTGATGATTTCAAAAGGGTGTATCCTCACATCACTGAACAGGAGCTTCGCAGCCTCTCAGAGAGCCGGAACTAAACATCCCTTTGCTTCAAGGAGAGAATGGCACCAATTCAAATGGCTTTGCATGTTTTCACTGCTAACTTGCTTCATGACACCCATAGATGAGAATTTGGCAGGATCATCCTCGGCAGAGCTACATCACCACCTTCAGTACGGTTAGCACTTCATCCAGTAAAAGGGAACTCGGTCTCTAAGCCTAAAGTCCAAATTCATGACACAGAGGAACCCAGAAATGCACCAGCTAATGGGCTGATTATACTTCTTTCTCCTCCCTTCTTATTTGCTTTTTTTCTTTTCTCCTTTCATGGATTACCGTAGGGTGGAACCCTAGACTGGAACAGATCAGAATGGCTTCACAGAAGTTGGGAGGCTTTGGGTGGGGCTGTACAAGATCAGCTTGTCCCTTGAGCAACAGCATGGGCACCTGGCCGATAGTCGAGCCTTACGTGGGTTCAGGCAGCTGCTCTGTGGTTGGCCCCAAGTCCAGCTGGATGAGAGCCTGCCCCACAGACAGCAGTGCCATTATCCAAACAGCCGCAGTGGGTCGCGATGTCTACCACGAGCACACACCGATATCCAAAACGCATTTCCTCCTTCCTTCTGGGGAATGCAGCACCCTGCTCCAGCTGATGGAGGAGATGACTAACTGGTGCCATAAGTGGCCAAGGGAAAGGGTTCTTACCCACTGGCTGGGCATCGCCAGTCAGGGAGGACATGTTGAGTAAAACCGTATCTTTGATCAGAGTAAAGGTCAAGTACAGAGGACACAAGATCCGCACAAATGTCTTGATCTTTCCCCTGCTCTATTTCCTTCTGTTTTTCAGACTGTTGGATCTTCCTTGTTGCTTATGCGCCCTGGCATTTGTTGCCAACAGTCCTGGAAAAGAAGGACCTATCTCCCAATGACTCACCATTGCTTGTGGCAAATTTAGGTTGGCTTCCCCATGTCACTGCTGGTGCCTGTGTGAAAATGGAGAGGTCAGCAACACATGCTGTGTAGAGAATGTTTGTATCAGCCCGGGCTCTCCAGAGAAACAGAACCAGGATGGAAAAGTAGGTAGGTACATAGATAGACAGATGATGATAGATAGATAGATAGATAGATAGATAGATAATCGATAAATCAATAGAAATATAGAGATAAATATAAAGAGATCTATTTTAAGGAACTGGCTCACATGGCTGTGGGGGCTGCCAACAGACTGGAAACTAGAGCTGGACTCGATGGTGTCATCTTGAGACAGAATTTCTTCTCTAGGAAACCCATCTTTGCTCCAAGGCCGTCAGCTGATAGGATGAAACCTGTCCACATTGTCAAGGTTGATTGATCTCCTTTGCTCAGAGTCAGCCCACGATAGGTGTTAACCACATTATAGGCATTAACCACATCAACAACCAGGTGCTGCCTTTTAAGCAACACCCAGATCAGCATTTGAGTAACTGGGCGTAGCAGCCTGGCCGAGTGGACACATAGAGTCCAACACCACAGTGTCACAGAGAGAAGGTGCCAGGTGTTCCGAGGGAGGAGGACAGGTCGCATGGAGGTATGGAGCTGGGGGGCTTTTCCCTCACTGAGGCCCATGTTGGAAAGGCAGCTTGTTCTCCTTTTTTTTTATATATACAAATTTATTTTTTATTGGTGTTCAATTTGCCAACATATAGAATAACACCCAGTGCTCATCCCATCAAGTGCCCCCCTCAGTGCCCGTCACCCAGTCACCCCCACCCCCTGCCCAACTCCCCTTCCAACACCCTAGTTTGCTTCCCAGAGTTAGGAGTTTCTCATGTTCTGTCTCCCTTTCTGATATTTCCCACTCATTTTTTCTCCTTTCCCTTTTATTCCCTTTCACTTTTTTTTATATTCCCCAAATGAATGAGACCATATAATGTTTGTCCTTCTCCGATTGACTTATTTCACTCAGCATAATACCCTCCAGTTCCATCCCTTCACATATAACTGGCACATGGGGTGAGGAGTGGAGCCCAGCTTCCGGGCCCCACTGGACATCAGCAGCCAGGTCAATCGGCCGCAGAACGCCATGATCCTGGTGAATGAAGGCACAGATGCCACCACGTAAAGGGAGTCGTGGGACTCTGGCCGCGCTCTGTACGGAGAGGACGCTACTCCATGGTGTTTCCAGTCCCATCTGTGAAGAGACAGGTGTTGCCTTGGAAGAAGTCCAGAGAAAAGTAGTCATTTCACTAGGGAAAAATAAATGTTGAGCATCAGCTCCCATGAGAATGTGTGTCAGAGACTTTAACCCAACGTGGCTGGTGTGGCCCGTGCAAACCGACGGCCGGTAGATAAGCCACTCCCTCTTGCTGCTGTACACGAATGGCCCAGGCACCAGCACTGATAACAGAATTGCTGACATGGGAGGGCTGGCCTCGTCATGGGTCAGCACGGGAGCCACACAGGCACTCGAGGCACCCATCATCTAGAGAGGCTCCTTCTCTACAGTCCTGGGCCTGGAGAAGAGGAAACAAGGGACCTGAGAGAGAGGACACACCAGAGTTTCTGCACCAGCTTACGCGAGAGCCATCTGCCCCTGGAAACATCCCTTGAGGCATGCTTTCCTCCACGATGGGGGACAACCGGGCTTCCCCATCGCTCCCTACTGGGACCACACAGAGTCACAGCCAGTGGCATGTCTGAATGCAAATTTCAACCAGGTCATGGAGATCCCTGAATCCAGTTAGGAACAACACCATGGAGTCCCCTGTGCCAACAGGCCCCTTGGCCTGCTTCTCTGTGTGGTTTAGGGGCACATTTTCTCCTGTGTGTTACTCTTGCTAACTGAACGCTAACTTGACAGCCGCCTAAATTCAATCTTTGTTTTAACGCAGGCATAAAGGAATCGGTACTCAGAGGTAAACCTTGGGTCCTGGGTGGGGGGCTCCCTGAGCAGCGTCCAGCAACAGGACCTGGGCCTGTGGAGGGTGGGCCAGCTTCAGGTACCACACGACTCACAATGGCATCTGTAAGGTGAGAAAGCACAAAGCTTGTGATCTGGGACGGAGTAAGAAGTGTGTATCTTTGGTCTTGTCCGCGGCCCCCGGCACAAGTGCGGTGTGTGTGTGTGTGTGTGTGCGTATAGCACTGTGCATAAGAGAAAACTATTATTATTATATACTCATGATCTTTGAATCGGCATGTCCCTGCGCTTCCTCGGCCACACCATTCACCAGGCAGGAAAATCGCCATTTCAGTGACTAACCCTTTCTCAGACGACCCTGTTTTTTTTTTGTTTTTTTTTTTTTTTTTATCACCGCCTCCCCTGCAAGGGCATCCCCAAGGAACTCAGGGACAAGTTCTCTTGGTTACCAAAGGATCATCCGTCTCTCCCCTCTGCGCGCTCCCTGCTCCCCTTCCCCTGCATGCTAGTCCTGGCATTTGAGGACCACACAATGGCTCTCCTGTCTGCTCTCACCTCCCTCCAGGACTCTGCCCTCCTGGGACCTGGGTCCCGCCTCCCCAGCGGTGCCCCGGCCTGTGTCCCCTGTGCCTGCATGCAGACTCCCCTGAATGGAGGTGAGCATGGGTGACCCGGGGCCCCATCCTATGGTTGGAACCACAGGACCCAAGGATCATCCATGTCAGTGACTTGCAAACATTATACCAGCACCAGTGGAAGCTTTAAATATAAAATCACTCAGAGCAGCACCAGAAAAAGTAATAACAATTTTTAAAAAGCAGAGATGGTCCAGTTTGGGTGAGGGGCTCTGGGCCTCTGTGCCCTGGACGTGGCGTCCTGGCTCTGCTGGGGCACTCCCCACACTTTTGAGTGGCCAGTCCCCACTTGCATGTCAGAAGGCACTGGAAGTTTGCCCGTTCTGTGAACCCCACCAGCCTCTTTTCCTGACATATTCTTTACACAGGCGGCAGTTAATTAGACACGCACTTGGGCTGGTCTTTTACATAGTCAGAGCTCTGTGAGATCAGACACGTCTCAGGGCTCCCCATCGCTGCTGCCTAGCACACAGCTCAGGAAAGTAGAAGTCAGTGCCTGTCCTCACCAAGGATGGATCTCAAGGGACTACCGTCTACACTAGACACTGCAAGATTTACCACTTCATCGTGCCATTTAGTAATCCAGACTGTAGGTGTTTTCTTTCCTTTTTTAAAAGATTTTATTTATTCTTTGTAGAGACAGAGAGAGTGTGAGCTGGAGAGAATCCCAAGCAGACTCCCTTCTGAGTGTGGAACACTACTCCAGGCTCCATCCCATGACCAAAGCCAAAACCAAGAGTCACTCAACCCACAGGGCCACCCAGCACCCCGGTAGGCTTTTACTAATAGGAAAATCATCTGACTTTCTTTTTTTTCCTTTTTTTTCCCTTTTTAAGATTTTATATATTCATGAGAGACACACGGAGAAAAGCAGAGACACAGGCAGAGGGAGAAGCTGAACAGGGAGCCCGATACAGGACTCCATCCCAGGACCCCGGGATCACGTCCCGAGCTGAAAGAAGATGCTTAACCACTGAGCCCCTAGACACCCCCTCATTTGACTTTCTAAGTCATATTCAGTAACTGCAGAGAAGCAGTTGTTAGTAATATATTCTCTCAAAGTCAATGTTGTGGCCCCAGGAAACACTAATGCACATATTGCTGTGAAGCTCCTGAGTGTGGGGAGTGAGCACACATGGTCCCGGCTCCCAGCAGTTTGGAGCTGGCCCATCGAGGTCCCCCCTTGGTCACGAGCAAGGAGCTTTCCCCTCCTGACATCACTGGGTGACCATATAACCCATTCCTCCAATCATGGCATCTTTTAGGCTCAATGGGACTTTATTCATAATTTCCCCAGAGGAGCAGGAATAAAGTGGGATTGCTCGGGCAAGTAGAACAGGAGGTCACCCTACGGCCATTCTCCCAACCCTGGGGGGCTCACTTGGGCCTAGGCTCCTGAACCAGGGTGTCCCATGCAGGGTTGACTGGCCTCCCCCAGCAGCATACCGGACTGTCCACTGGCATGTAACTGGTGCTCTTGGGTCCCTAGAAACTGAGGGTGCTTGGTCTAAACCTGTTGGGGGTGTGCATCTGATCCCCTCATTAAAGCGCAGCATCATTTATCTGGTCTGGTGTGTAGGAGGGAAAAGACCCTGACACCGTCCACACGTGTTCATGTCACACTGTGACCATGGCTGCCACCCTGAGGAGCCCAGGGGCCAGGCCCCTTCCCCAGCTCTGCAGCTAGGACCCATGTCTCATGTCCAGGTGGCACCGTACAGACGCTCAGGGGGAGTGAAAAAGCTCACAAGCCTGCTGTTTAATACTTTAATACATCACTCTTCGGTGTAGCTACAGGTACACGTTTACACAATCATGTAATAATGACAAATTTCATATATTTGAATGATTCTGTTTAGAATTGGGCAAACACTATCCTAAGGTTGAAAGTCAATGTGCAAATCACATAAGCCACAAAATGAGTGACACATGAGAACTGCCTGGTGTTAGGAGTGATTTCCGGCAAGGAGGAGCATACGAGTCACCAACACACTGTGGTCCTCAACATTGTGGGAACGTCCAAGCATGAATGTCTGGTGCCCTGTGTGACCTGCCGCAGGAGGCCTGCGTGTGGTGCTTCCCACCCCTGGGCGGCTCAGCCACAGACCAGGAGCCCATGTCCCCGCAGCCCCCAACTCACGTGCATCCCTACTGTGGCTGGCCCCTTGTGTCCACACCTCTGCCCCCATCTCCCTCTGACTGTGCTCCCAAACCCACTGTAACCGTTCCTTCCATGTACATCTGCACACGTCACTCCACAGCTTCGGGCCATGCCGGGGTTTCCCCTTCCCGTGAGCAGCCTGCGCCCCGAAAACTGTGGGCCACCCGGCCCTCCTCACCCAAGCCTTCCCACCCGAGGCCCCGTGGCCCCGCGCACCTGTTCCCCAAGCCAGACCACCACCCCTGCGCACCCGTCTAGCTCACGTCTGTGAGGACCCTCATCTGAAGGTGATGGAGTCGCGGCCTTCCCTGTAAGATCTCCTTTCTGCAGCTCGTGTCGCCCGGGTCACACGGTTTGTGACAGCCGCCTGCCCCATGCTCCTGCGGGCTGGGGTGTGTGCGTCCTGCCTTCCCAGCGGAGCCAAGGTCCTGCATGGCACCCGGAGCTCCTCGGGGAGGCCGTCATGTGTTCACAGGCGGTGGTAAGGAACCGCACAGAGAGGGGCTGGGCACCTTTGCCCAGCGTCCCCCTGTAACCCCACCCGACTCCGTGCACGGCGTCACAGCCAGGAGCCTGGCACAGCCAGACGCAGGGCGGCCGCCCCCAGCAGGGGCCTCCGGAGCCGCCTCCGCCTCCCAGCCCCGCCGCACCGACACCGACCGGGCAGCCGGGCCCCTGCTCTGTGGCCCTGTTTCTGCAGGCTCCGAATGGCACGTCAGACGGCTCCCCCTCCGGGCAGCACAGGCCCCGAGAGACCCACCAGGCCGCCGCACCTCGGAGCCAGCTTCTTTCTTGCCGAGTGAGTAGGGCTCCAAGGCGTGGACGCACTGCGCTTGTTCAAGGGCCGGCTGCCGTCCAGTACCACCGCCTCCAGGGCTGTCCGTGCGGCCTGACAGCTTCTAGGCCTGGCCTCGCGGACCCACTTCCTCTGAACCTAGACAGACCAGCAGCGACGCGAGCCCGGGCCTCCCAGCTGCGGCTCCTGCCAGCTTCCCCCCACCCCCACCCGCACCCATGGTTGGGGGGCGGCCTCACCACCCGCAGAGGGGTCTTCGTGGCTGCTGGCGGAGCTGACCTGCCCCTGCCCGCCTGCCTACCGCAGACACCATGGGGAGACGCCACCCCAGAACCACGGTGGGGGGAGCCTGGCCCCACTGGGCTTCAGGGCGGGGCCTCCTCCCTGCTCCGGCCCGGCCCCCACTGTCCTGGGGGCTGAGGAGCTCTGCCGGAGCTGGTGCGGCTGGGAGGCCTTGCTAAACCTTCCAGGTGAACCCCAGGGTCCCCTCCTGCGGCGGGGGGCAGGGCAAGTGTTCTCAGTGGTTTGGCTGGAGCAGAGCCGCTGCTATTCAGGTTTTCGGTCCTGCCAGGCTGCCCACTCCGGCTCCGTGCCCAGATGGCAGCTAATGCCCGCTTGTGGGACTTGGTCTGTACCCACTGGTGTGTCTGGGTAGCCGGCTCCTCATCTCCGAATCTGGGTGCAGGAAGGAAAAGGACAACCCACCATGCTGTCCCTCTGGTCTCCGGGGCCCCATACAGCCAGCCTCTGTTGCTCTGCTTCCAGAGCTTTCTCAGAGCCACCTGATGGCTAATGTCTGGGTGTCCCATGCTACTTAAGCAAACAGAAAGGTGCTCTGCTCTGTCCTCAGGAGCACCAGGCTCTGAGACTTCCAAGGACGATGGAATTGCAGGGAGGCAGGAGTTCCCACTCGAGCCGTTTACAGCTGCAGCGGGGTTCCCAGAGCTGCGCAGGTGCTGGACACACAGTTATCTCAGGAACAGACAATGCACTTCCTGCTCAGTCTTTTCCCTTTTCTATTGCTTGTCCATTATTAAAATAAGAACATTAAAATTTGACATTAAATATGATATCCTTCACAAAACGGAGGGCGATTCTTGTCTACTAATCAGGAAATTCAGAAACTAACTCTTATGAGCTAAACATTAATTTCTTTACCTCATCCTCTCATCTCTGGAGGTAAATATATTCATACAAATTAATCAAAGTGTCCTTGTTATATGCCTCTCTGCACAGGGCTCCCTCCCTATGATAGTAATCAAGGCGGGAGATGCATCCTGGCCCAGGGTGACACAGCCCGCTGTCGCTTCTCAGACAAACCTGACTTAGCTTCTCCTCTCAGATCCCAGGCTCGTCTCTCAAGTCAGGAGGTGCGTCAGCGGCCTCACCCCATGTTTGTGTTTACCCAGCTCCCAACGTGCTGCAGCAGGTTAGTGCCCCACAGAAGTGAGCCACCTTCCCCCACGGAGCGCGGCGCTGGGGCCACCCGGGCATCCTGCATGGACAGCAAGGAGGAGCCCTCGAGGGTCATCACAGGAAGGAATTTCAGAGCTGGAGGGAACCACAGGGTCTCCTCAAACACCTGGTCTCAGAGAAGTGAGAATGGAGGTGAGAGATGTTGGTTTGATGGCCAGAGACCCGGGGTGCATCCCACGCCAACAAGGCAAGCCGTGGCCCTCAGGGCCATTCCATCCATAAGAGTGGCCCTTATTTCCAGTGGAATTACTTTGAGCCGTTTGCTGATATGTGCAGTTGCCTGTGTCTGTGGGAGAGATGGAGCAGGCTCAGCGGGAGTCAGCTCTCCCATAAATATGCTTCCGTAACAAAACAGCACATACAAGGGTAATCTGTGTCATTATAACATGTGAATCATTAGGTCCTGCTCAAATCCATTATGGGATAGATCACATCAGCTTCAGATTTTAGGATGTTATTATCACTGTTGTGAAAATTCAAACCATATGGAGCAAAACACTTCTGCCTGTTTTCAAACTGGCTCAGACGCTCAAAATGGCTTTTCCTGTCAAACCCCAACTCCAACAGGATGTGAATCTTCTCTGCTGTGACTCTTCACAGAAGCCACTGCCCAAGACGATGCTTCCACTGTTTTCCTTCCCTGATGGAACAGTCCCTCTGGGGCGGGAGTCCCACCAGGTGGACTTGGTCTCCATCTTTGAAGACCCACTGAGTCCCCATTGTCCACTTGTTCCCTTCTTTGTTGTGCTGAGAGGCAGAGGAAGGGGAAATAAGAGAAGTAGAGACCAGAGACCTCTAAGGGGTGTCCTAAGAACCGTCCTCGTTAGTGTCAGTGATCTGTACATAGTTGGAGACAGAGAGACAGAGACATAGAGAGAGACACAGAGAGAGACACAGAGAGAGAGAGAGACTCAGAGACTCAAAGACTCAGAGAGACAGACACAGAGCCAAACTCTAAGACCCCCTCCCCCCACCGGGCACCCTGGCCTCCCCGCCTCCCTGCCTCCCCGCCTCCACACAAGCACAGAACTAGGGGCTTGGGCCCTGTGCCTGCACGCATGCGTGACAGGGCTGTCAAGTTTTGGCTGCCCTTCCGCAGCCTCTGTTGTTTTCTCGGGGGCTCAGTGGGGTGGACAGTCTGTGCCGGGGCAGGACATGCCAACAAATTGCATCACTTCTGCCTGGGTGACCGAGGACAATGACATGCCATATGCCAGCGGCAGGAAATGAATGGGGCTCATTACGCCAACACCGAGCCCTGCAGTGTCGGTCCTTGGAGGCTGCAGGTGGAGGGCAGCCCCCAGGATCCAGATGTGGGGTGCGGCAGGGCTGCGGGAGGAGGGCTGTGGTCAGGGGAGGGGCACTGGTCAGGGCTGCAGGAGGAGGACTGAGGATAGGGCTGAGGGAGGAGGGCTGTGAGCAGGGCTGCAGGAGGAGGGCTATGAGCAGGGCTGTGGGAGGAGGGCTGTGGGAGGGAAGGGGCTCTGGGCAGGGCTGCAGGTGAGGACTGAGGATAAGGCTGCAGGAGGAGGGCTGTTGGTGGGGCTGTGGGTAGAGGGTTGAGGAAGAGGGTGCTGAGGAAGGAGGGCTGCAGGCAGGGTGCCCCTCCAGTCCAGGAACATCAGCCCTGCAGCTCCAGGAAAGCCGTGGGGTGTCCCCACCCCCACCCCCCCACACCAATGGAAGCAGAGAACAGAAACACTGCAGGGGTGGTGCTCTCACACTCTCAGCACCACCCCGGGCCTGCCGAGAGCTACCCCATTGCCACAGCCTGGCCACCACACGGCTGGATTTGGCCCCACCTCTTCACCAGCGTAGGGTGGGTGTCCACATGTAGAAGCCTGGCCAGTGGTCATGGGGGAAGAGCCCCAACCTGCCTGCTGGAAGGCCTGCCCCTCCCCCCTCCATACCCACGTATGTCCTCAGGCCAGCTTGGGGATGGAGAGATGGCAATCACAATTCATTATAATCCTTGTAAGTAGTGTCACAGTTGGAGCTGGGTGAGCATGGGGCACCTCCCTGGCGGAGAAACCCCGTTTTTAAATAATGTTAATAATAATGGTTGGCTCATGTTGGACCCTCTCATCAGATATGTTAGGGAGATCCACAGGGTCAGCGTTGCCACAGCTTGGGAGGGGCACCCTGAGAAGCTTCCTGCCCCAAGGCCACCCAGAGTCCAGCACAGGTGCTCCCAGGTACCGGGTACATGCAGCACAGACACCCCATGGGTTGGACTCAAGTGTATCAACTGTGCATCATCAACTAAGACCCAAAATAGGGTACAAATGGTTTTGAAGAGGATCCCTGGGTGGCTGGAGCAATGCTAGAGTCCCGGGATCGAGTCCCACCTCAGGCTCCCTGCTTCTCCCTCTGCCTGTGTCTCTGCCTCTCTCTCTCTCTCTCTCTCTATGTCTATCATGAATAAATAAATAAAACCTTTTAAAAAATGGTTTTGAAAAACTAAGCAAGGACCCGAGATGTGTTTCTCACTCACCAGCGTTTTGACAGTTGGTTGGTGACATTGCCAACTCACCTCCTCTTGGTCCCAACATACATTCAATCAACACACCTTCTAATTCCTGGTCAAGGTCTCCCATTGGGAAAGAAATAGGAGCTCAAAGAAATTGCATCCACTGCCCTGGACCCTAGCACCACCTTCTCATTTCTAGTTGGTTTTGTAATAATGATAAATATGGATTTTCCTGGCAACAAATGCATTTTAAATAAAATCACATCATCTTCATTTCTTTTCATTGTAAGCTAGCATCTACACTTGTTGGGAGGTGGGAGGAACCCCAAGGAAGATAATACCCTTACCTCTCGCAACTGGATTGAACAAAATGAGTCGTGTCCTTTGCTTCTCAGGCTCCTGGGGGATTTTTCTCTCAGTCTCTGGCTGGCCAAGAAGCCAGCTTCCTGCTCTGGTTCCTCCTTTGTTGGCACCACCAGGAGCTGTGAGCAGTTGTGTGTGCTGTTCCCACACTGTGGGGTTTGCCCTTTGTCACAGAGTCTTTGTCCTTGTCCAAATCTCACAAGAAGTGTGTTGCCCAGGGCAGCAGAGGCCAGGTGGGGGTGGTGGCTCACAGCAGAGTGCCCCATGGCTGTGACCACCCAGAGGCCCAGGCATGTGCACATGCTGTGTGGATGATCCTCCGAGCCCATCATTAAGCACTTCAGCACAGATGACACTCGCTCACTCGTGGTCACAGAGCAGTCCCGACAGGTGGACCCGCATGTGTACACAGGACACAGGTGAGCCCACACAAGTGCATTCACAGCTCTCAGATTTGTAGCAGGACGAGTTTGAGGATATAAACTCTGGATAACTTGAACCTCTTCCTTTATGGGTTTTCCTCCCAAAGGTGCTTTGTGGAAATATTTCTAAAATGAGGTAAATGCTTCCTTGCCTTCTGAAAAAGGATGCTCCCAACCGTAATTTCATTGTGCCGTTATCAATTGATGATATCAGTGAGTCTAGACTTTACAGTTTAGAATTTTGTCTGCCAGCTTTAATTTTTCTTTCTTTTTTTGTGGGGCATGCAGAGTGGGGTTAGGGAGGCTATGAGTATTCTCTGCATGTGGTCCAGGTGCTGACACTGTCCTGGCTACATTGGTTCCCTCCTTCTTAGGCTCCTCCAGACAAGTAAACTTGGTGGCAAAGCCTGTTAGAAATAAATGCAGGAAGAGTAAATGGGCCCTGAGACACCCAGTTGGCTCAGTTGCGAGAGCATGAGGCTCTTGATCTTGGGGTTGTGAGTTCAGGCCACATATTAGGCGTAGGGATTACTTGAAAAGATTAAGTCTTTAAAAAATAATAACAATAAATAAACAGGCCCCAAGTGACAAGTGCAGAGCTCCCCGCAAGGTTAGTCGTGGGCTTTATCACCAGATCTTTCTGCTGCCAGAGTGCTTTGTTTTTAATTTCTTTCTTATTTTCCTCAACATGGAAGTTTGCAAACGGAGGCAGTGCACCAGTGTAACCTCCTCTTCCCTCACCATCGTCTCCTCATCCCACCCTTTGTAACTCCCTGGTCCTCTCCCAAATGGCCACTGCCAGCGCATACCCAAGGTCCCCTCCACTGGTCTTGGGACACCCCATGATGGTATTAAGCAGCTCCCTGAGTCACGGCTTAGCCCCGTCTCCCATGATCCGCTGACCACATGTTAGTTTATATAGCTAACTAAACATACTAGTTTAGTGTGTTTATTTATAATTTAACCAGGAAAAATAGTTGCATCTCCTTGTTACAAATCTGCTATGTGGAAAAATAAAAAGTAACTTTCATTATTTTCTCTATGATCTATCACATCTTGACTTTGAGTCCCTATTCTCAATGAAAGTGGAGAGCTCTTGACCTTGGCCACAGAAGGAGTGTCTTCCTATAGCAGCCTCCCGGAGTCCGTCTCCCTTTTGAGGACTCTCCTTTCTTCCCTCCCCCTTTCCCAGACACCTTCTCATCCTACTGCCTCCGGGCCTGGTGCCTCATCCCCAGCACTAGAGACCCTGGCCAGCTGGCAATGCATCCCCTCCAGTGTAGCTTATCCCTCCAGGTTCCTGCCTGGATGCCCTGCCTGGGCTCTCTACTAGGTAAGCTGGTCCCACCTGTTCTTTTGCTGACACTGGTTGCTGATGACCATGGACCTTGCATTGCCTCCACAGTGAGTCGTGTGGCCTCCTTAAGTCAACCACAAGTCATTTGACCCCACAGCCTTGTTAATATTTCCACCATATCATTAGAGGTGGAAACCCTGAGATATTTATTCAACATCATTCTGGAATGTGCAGGACTTGTGAGCCCACCATTGGGCACCACCAGCTGGAATGAGATCCTTCCCTTGGTGGCTCAGTCTCCCAGGATATGCCCTGGTAAGCAAAGCACTGGCCCTGGTATTCTGAAGTTTCTGCAAACCCATCTGCTCACCTTGGAATGTGCCAAGTTGAAGCACAACACGAGGACAGCCAGCACATTTTCCTCTCACCTCTCATTCAGCTTTTATATACCATCCTTAATTCTTCCTGCCTACTCCTAAGTGTGCCCTCAAGGCTTACAAACATTCTGAGAGTCTTGTTAAACTCATTTTTACCTCTTAAAAGCCCTACTTCCAACCTTTGACTTTGCAATGGAATTTCAAAGTCTACTTTGAAATCCAAAGCTAAGCTGTGATCTTGTGGCCTACACCATCTTTCCCCCAGAATAACAAATGTTCACATTTATGCTCAGTCTCAGTGCTGTGGAGCCACATGGAAGGAAGAAAAGGCATTTCTCCAAAAGATGCATGGCTTAATTCTTCAAAGGATCATGCTAGTAACATGAAAAAAATTCACTTATAGAATCAGACTGACATGGATTGGAATCCAGTTGTGTAACTTACAAACTTACTTCACCATTAGCAAGATATCTTAGTTTTCCAAGCCTCAATTTATGCAGCTGGACATAATGATAATGCCCACCCATTGGGACTTGGGACTGTTGTATGGACTTGGTAAGATGATGCACACAAACATGCTCCTGGTGTTACTGTCATTGCAGTGAGCACCGCTGTCAGTCTGAGGACTGGGGTTGTGTCTGAGCTTCCTGGGGTACACATTCTTACTTCAGGATTCCAGAGTCAGGTGCCTTCTAGGCTGCCCTGAGGCATGCAATTGACCCATTTTAGATATTTTACAAATGAGATAAATGTGTGTCCCCATTATAAATACAAACATTTGTGGAATAAATTGCATGCTGTCATTTAGGTTTTATAATCTAATTTTTTAAGAACTTGGCTTCACAGTTGTTCAAGTCCAATCCTTTTGGACTTTTCCTTTTGATATTATCATCTTTTTCCTTCCAGCCATTCATAAGCTGAACACATTTATTGAGAAATAATTTAGTTCTTCAATAGTGAAACCACGCTCTTCTCACTGTGGAGGAGCTAACAGCTTTGCAGTGGAGACAATAATATAAGTCAATGAATTATGTCATGTGATAGATCCCTAATGGAATGGAGTGACATCATGCAGGCTAAAAGGAAGGGGTGGTTGATTCAACTTGAGACATTGAAGTTTGGGTGACATGACAGCCATTCATGGAAGTAAGAACATGTTAAAAACAAGGACAAAAGAATGAAGGCATAAGAAAAGGGTAGTTTGGAGAATTTTCAAAAGTTCTATGGAATAAAATATCCTATAAAGATGAAATTGGTGAAATAACTAGAATTGAAATGTAGAAAATCTGTGGTACAACATATGTATAATTATCAGTACTATAGTTGATTTTAAGGTATGGAGAAAAAAATTGTAAGATTAGCTTTTTCAAAAGATGAGCCTGATAGCCATACATAAGAGAATTAAAGCCAAAAAAACTAGTTGTAAATAATCTTATGGCTTAGTAACTAAGTAAAAAATAACAGTGCTGAGGAAAAGGAAATGAGGCAGAAAGGACAAGACTGGAAGAGATTTAGTAGTGGAATGTACACATCAGTTCCAAGTGGGGAGTAACAGATGGAGGTGACCCAAGGACCATGGGCTTCTGGCTTTGACCCCACAGTGAATGGAGGGGCCATTCATCCCTATAGAAAAACCAGAGGAGAAGCAGATTTGGTAAGTATGTCCATGTATGTCTGTGCATGTGCACATATGTGTATGTGTATGCAGTAAATATGACTGTGTGCACGTGTGTGCATGTGTGAGTGCATGGCTGTTTGAGAAGCAGAGGATAAGCTCAATTTAAAGATGTCCAGTTAAGCAGTTTTTTTAAAGTTCAGCATTTGAGAATAAAGATGTAAATTTGATTAAAACTCCAGAGCTGGATAAGATTACTGCCTAAAGTAAGAAGAGAGGCTGGGAAAACATTTTAGAGTGTCCTGAAAAGAAGTTCAATGTTCCAAGACCCTAGCTGGAAAATTTCACAGAAACACCAGGATATGAGAGATACGAGACCACTAGACAGAAATTTTCAAAGGAAACTTCTGAGACTTGGTTATATGGCTCATGTGTCTCTTACCCAAGTGGAGGTTATAAAAGGATCTGGCAACTGACTGTTTGGAAAGGATTTTGTTAGAACTTTCTAACAACCATACTTCCAGGTAAAGGGAGTGGGGACTACTTGTTCCTTCATCTCAGAGTCGATGGGGAGGGTCTTTATCAAGACCACTAAAAAAAATACTGTTTCATTTTATCTTTTAAGAAGAAATTGGTCTAAGGAATGGATGGTGAGGTTTTTCTATGGCTGAGAATCTACAAAAAACACAGGGAAACTAAGTTCATAAAAGAAACTCGGTCTTCCCTGAAGAAATCTAGCTTCCACTTTCCTTTTAAGAGCTGAGAATGTTAGTTACAAAAGAAAGCATATGGGGAGGTAGGCCCTAGAACATACAATGTCAAAATATGACTTGTAGTCATTAAAGACAAATTAAAAGTTAGCCACATACAAGATAAGGAGCTATTGTCCCTGAAGTAATTATACACAACAGCAAAAAATCTTAATTTGAGAAGAAATATCCATATCAATATTTACTATAATGCTAATGGTCTAGATATACCAATTAAAAGACAAGGATTAACAGAACAGATTAAAAGAAAAAAACATAGTCCAACCATAGTCTGTTTAAAAGAAACTCATTTCAAATACTGCATAGGTAATTTTAAAGTAAAATAATGAAAAAAAGATATGCCATGCAAATATCATTTTTTAAAAATAGGACTGGCTATATTAATATTATATACAGTAGACTTCTGAGCAAATAATTTGCTAGTAACAAAGTGGGATATTACATTGTGATATAAGGATGAATCCACTGTGAAGAAACAACTTCCTAAACATGGACTTTCCAAACAACCAAATGAAAATAAGAGCATATGTCAAAATATGTAGTTTGCAGCCAAAGTGGTGCTGAGAGGTAAATTTATGGCACCAAAATCTCATATCAGAAAAAAGGAGAGATCTCAAATCAATAATCTGAGCTCCAAACTCAAGAACTAGAAAGAGAAAAGCAAAATAAAACAAGAAGAAAGCAAAGAATAAATAAAAGTGCAGAAATAAACAAAATTGAAAATAAGAAAGCCATACAGGAAATCAATGAAATAAAAGAACTCATTCTTCAAATAAATAAAAAATGAATGTCCTCTTTAAAAATTAGCAATGTTAGAAAGGGAGGGGACAAATCACCAAAGTCCAGAGTTAAACAATGATATCACTACAAGTCCCACAACCAATAAAATGATAAGAAAATATTATCAGCAAATTTATGTTAAAAAATTCAACAACTTAGAATAAATGGACTAATTTCTTAAAGCCCAAAATGCACCAAAAAGCAACCAAGATGGAAGATATAATCTGAAAAGTTTTATAATCATGACAGATATTGAATTTGTAATTTAAATTTTTTTATTTATTTATGATAGTCACAGAGAGAGAGAGAGAGGCAGAGACACAGGCAGAGGGAGAAGCAGGCTCCATGCACCGGGAGCCTGATGTGGGATTCGATCCCGGGTCTCCAGGATCGCGCCCTGGGCCAAAGGCAGGCGCCAAACCGCTGCGCCACCCAGGGATCCCTTGAATTTGTAATTTAAAAGCTCTCCTGAAAATTTCAAAACTCAGATAATTTCACTGGAGAATTCTACCAAATGTTTTAAAAAGTATTAACACTGATTGTAACCACCTCTTGAGGAAAATAGGAGGGAATATTTCCAAACACATTTTATGAGCCAAAGTTCATCAGACAAAATTATACTAAAAAGGAACAATATAGGCTAATATACCTCATGAAGTTAGACTTAAAATCCTCTTCATAATATTAACAAATGGATTCCAAAATTAAAATAACCAGACACCATGATCAAGTGGAATTTATTCCAGATATTCTAGGCTTGTTTGGTATTTGAAAATTCACCAAAGGAATTTACCATATCAACATCTAAAGAAAAAAAAAGGATATCTCACATCATTTGACAAAGAATTTCACAAAACTTAACATGCATTTATGTTAAAAATATTCATCATGGGGAATAGAGGGTACTTTCTCAAGTTGATAAAGAGCATCTAGAAAAATACCTGCAGCTCACATCATACCTAACAGTGAAAGACTGAATGCTTTCCCTCACAGACTGAGAACAAGGCAAGCATGTCAGCTGCTGCGCCTCCTTACCCAACATTACATTGGAAGTCCTTGCTATTGCAATAAGGCAAGAAAAAAGAACAAAGACATACAAATGGGGGAAAAAATAATTAAACCTGTCTTTATTTGTGAGACACGATTGGTTACATAAGAAAATTTCAGACTCTGTGAGAAAATTCCAACAAATAACAAGTGAGTTCAGCAAGCTCACAAGGTACAGAAACAAGATGAGCACTCAAAATCAACTGTATCTCAGTATACAAGAAATTAACACATGGACACTGAAATTAAAAATATAATCCCATTGCTCTAAAGGAAATAAAATTCATGGTCTTAAATCTAACAAAATATGCAAAGTATCTGCATCCTAATATACATAGCATGTTGATATATAAATAGACCTAATAAATAGACTGATGCATGGGTTGAAAAAGCCAACATAGTAAAGATGTCAATTGCCCTGATATTGATCTTAGATTTAAGGTAATTCTTTTTTTTTTAATTTAAGGTAATTCATATTAAAATCCCTGCAAGGTCTTCTTAGATGCAGATAAGACCTATGTCTTAAGTATATTCTAAAATGCATACGGAGGGCAGCCCGGGTGGCTCAGTAGTTTAGTGCTGCCCAGGTTGTGATCCTGAAGACCCAGGATCAAGTCCCACATTAGGCTCCCGGCATGGAGCCTGCTTCTGCCTCTGCTTCTGTCTCTGCCTCTCTCTCTTTCGCTCTGTATCTCTCATGAATAAATAAATAAAATATTTTTAAAATAAAATAAAATGCATATGGAAAGGGATAGAACTTAGAATAGATAAAACAATTTTGAGAAAGAAGAGGAAGAAGAGAGCAGTAGAGACACTCTCCCCAAGGTCGACCTCACCCTGCACTGTGGCAGAAGAACATAGATTCCTGGAAGGGAACACAGAACCCAGGTGAGCTTCTATACAAACATATCAAATGATTGTTCACAGAGGCACAAACTAGGTGAAAACAATTGAACACCATGAACAAAAGCAAGTGACCCTCAATCTATACCTCACACTTTATGCAAAAATTAACTCAAAACTGATGACAGACATATATAAGATGTAAAATTATAAGACACTTTTAAAAATGGGAGAAAATCTTCTGGATCTCTGGCTAGGCAAAGGGTCCTTTGACCTAACATCAAAACCCTTTCCAGCAAAGGAGAAATTGATAACCTGTGCATTATCAACTTTAAACTCTTGCTTGTGAAAGACTTGATGAAGAGGGCGACCAGACAAGCCATAGACCCAGAGGAAAGATTTGCAGACCATGTATCTGATAAATGTCAGTGCTCAGAATATTTAAAGAACTCTCAAAACATAATAGTGAAGAAACCAATGACCAATTAGAAAATGAGCAAAACACAGAAGAAGGCATTTCGCTGAAGAGGACATACAGGTAGCAAACAAGTGCATGAGAAGATGCTCAGCATTGCCAGCCAGCAAGGAGACCTCACTGAGGACCCGGTAGGGAGGCTAACACAAATAACAAAACCAGTGACAACGTCAATACTGGTGAGGATACAAAGAAATTGGATCACTCAAATATTGCTAGTGGGAATGTGATTCTGGCAATTTCTCAAAACTCTAAAACTGGACTTCCCCTGTGACTCTGCAGTGGCCCTTCTGGGCATTTACCCCCAGAGAAATGATCAACTTCCATGCACACAAAGATCTGTACACAAGTGAGTGTTCAGGGATCCCTGGGTGGCGCAGTGGTTTAGCGCCTGCCTTTGCCCCAGGGCATGATCCTGGAGACCCAGGATCGAATCCCACATCGGGCTCCCTGCATGGGGCCTGCTTCTCTCTCTGCCTATGTCTCTGCCTCTCTCTCTCTCTCTCTCTCTCTCTCTCTCTCTCTGTGACTATCATAAATAAATAAAAAATTACAAACAAAAAACAAAAAAAAACAAGTGAGTGTTCATAGCAGCTTCATTTCTAAGCCAAAAACTGGAAGTAACTCAAATGACCCTCAAAAGATCGACGGTTAAATTGATGGTGGCCCATCCAGACCATGGAATCCTGCCTCACAGAAACCAGAACTGCTCTGGATGCACACATTATAGGTGGTTCTTAAGGGAATCATCCTGCAAGGAAGAAGCTGATCTCAAAGCAGTCATACGGTATGATTCCCCATATCTACCATTTTGAAATGAAAAGATTGTAAAGATGCAGAAAAGATTAGAGGCAGGTATTGTGCAAGGAGCCCTGGTGGGGGGGGCTCACCTTCAGTGGAAAGGGTCCTCTGGATGGGAACATCCTGCTCTCGATCGTGGTGCTGGCGACTCACACCTGGTAAAATTACATGGGACTGAACACACATGCACACACACAAGTGCAGAACGGGTGGGAGCTGGCTAGAACCAGTGGATTGCATCAGTGACCATTCCAGGTTGTGATGCTGCTCTGAAATTGCACGAGATGCTTCCTTGGGGGTAACTGAGTGCAGGGCACATGGAATTTCTCTGTAGTATTTTTTACAACTGCACAATTATCTTAAAATTAAAAGTTTGCAAAATAGAGCAATTTTTTTTTGTAGTTTGCAAATTAAAACCGTGATCATTAAGCTATAATTGATTAAATAACTGTGTTATAGACTTTTATTATAAAATTCCATTTGGTGGATGAGTCGTAAAGATTTTAACATAATGAAACCTAACAACTGTGTACTTCTATAAAACACAAAGCAGAGTTTTGACTAGGTTTAAAATTTGCAGTGAGTTAAAGAAAGAAATGTCAAATTAAAGTTGATAAAGGTTGAAATACATGATTAAGTCTTTTTTGTAAGATAGAACTAAATTTAACATAGATACTTACTTTTTAATATTTGACTATTAAGAATTGTCTACCTTCTGCTTAATGTTTGATACAGTTTTGGTTTGCATACAGTTTTTTTTTTATTGAAAATAAAAGCTAGATAAGTTCATACTTTTACCAGCTCCAAGTGCAGCAGTGCCTAGCTCAAAGACAATGCCCCTTGGCCTCTGGAGTCAACGCCCTAATGCAGGGAAGCACTAGAGTCTGAAGGAAAGCAAGTAATTCTAAAAAATTCAAAGATAAGAGATTAAGTTCTGAAATACAATTATAAAGTGATTATAAAGAGCATAAATTATAATAAAATGATTTAAAAAACACTATTCTAAAGTGATTTCAGATTCCAAAAGTAGTATTTTGCTGTAGTCTGAGTATTATTTCATGTTGGAAAAATCAAGAACTAGAACATAACCAGAAACACTCCGCCAAACATCACTGGCATTTGTCATTCACCTCCTGGGTCGTTGTGGTGAATCAAGTGCACCAACAGGAGCATGTCCTCTGAGGTCACAAGTTACAGGGCTCACCGTGAAGTATTTGTGCCAACGTGGCCTGCTTTCATCATGTGGCACAATTTCAAAGTCTCCAGTAGCTTCAGTTTCTTGAAGAGCTTCAGCTCTGAGCATCACTAGTGTTTACTCCAGACCAGAAATACTCCAGGAACTCAGTGAAAGCTTGGTGTTTGGTAAAGCTTGGGTTTTCCCAACCACATCTGCTGGAATGGGTAGGACTTTTGAAAAACAGCAACGTAGCCCCACGGCCTGGAGGATCGGACGCCACCAGTGTGGTGATAATTGGGAAGACACAACAGGTAAAAGGAGTCACTGCAGGATGGCCCTATCCTACACGATGGTTTTTGGGAACTCTGGGCTTCCCAACTTTGGTGAAGCATCTGGAGGGCAGCAGTCTGATGAAGCTGCAGTAAGTCACCCACTAAAGAAATGACAGGTGGACAATAGGCTCTCCCAAAACAGGGTTTTGCTCCATTTTGCTTTGCATCCCTCATGGTCACAGGAGCTGTGCTTTCATTAACAACCATGTGTATGCCTCATGCAAATCCTTTAGGGATCGCTTTTCTCCATGTAGGGCTTCTCATGGTGGTAACGGTCCCTTGCCACCCCCACTGCTGAGCCCAGGACCTCTGTGCTGATGTCTCCTGCCCATCTACCTCGCCCTTAGACGTGCGTGCACCAGCTTCTCCTACCATCACACCGAGCGTGCTGGTGTCGAGCATGCGTGCCTCTGCACATTGTGGATGGCTGTTAACAGGCAGGGAGTATGCTGCAAGTCTAAAGACACCTGTTACGTGCAGCGCGGCACAGAAAAAAATTATAGCCTCACTAGAATTAGCAGGAGTGGCTAAGAAGGCTCAGAAGTGGCTCAGAAGGAAGAATGAGAAGCAATTAATTGTCTTCTTCTTTGTGCCATGAATCAACCCAATCCTCAAAAACCATGCTCTGCAAACTGTTTCATGCACACCTTCCCATCTGATGAGCAGCAAGGCCAGTAGTTGTGAAAGGCCGACAACCACATGCAAGGTTAAAGAGAGCTTGTATTTTGTTCAACTCAAAACAAGAACCCATAGTGCTGAGAACAAACAGATCTCCCTGAAATGCTCCTGCCCCTAAGTAGGGACTTTTTCCCAATAAAAGACTAGTTTGAGTACAAAGTCAGCTTCTGTGTTCCAGGGGCATGATGACGGGGATAGAGCTTACCATGGGCCAGGTGGCCTTCTATGCCCTGTGACGTTGTCTTGACCAGGGGCCAGTGTGCTGGCCCAGCATGAAGTCACTGGCCTGTCTCACTCATGGGTGTCTCACAGAACAGAGCTTGTGGTGGATATTTTATGCAAAACAAATTCAACAAATCAATAGTTTTTGTAATTCACTCAAATTGTGCATTTGGAGTTAATGCTTCCACTCTTTTTTTCTCTAGTCTGCACATGGAAAATCAAGACTGATGACTCATTATATGCTTAAAAAAAAAAAAAACTGTGACATCATTATAAACTATTACTAGTAGATCTATTTACTTTCGGAAAGACCAATATTAACTTAGAAGGTTATTTTTGCTTCAAAATGGCTGTGCATTTGGTGGAAGAGTAATAGATGTCCACGACAATAACTTGGGAGTATAAATATATCTAACCAAATTCCAGTTATTTGGAGCCACACATATGATGCATTAACCACCTAACCCCTCACCTCTCTTTGTCCACCTTCACTCCTACCATCCTCCTACCATCCTCATTCTGCAGCCCACTTGGACCGTGATTGTCAGCAGTGTTCTGCATGAAGGACGGACAGAGGCACAGAATGGAGAAACCGTCACCTTGCTAGCCATGCCCAGGAAGACTGTGTGAAAGAAAATATTTTAGTTGTTGCAGGAAGGGCATTTGGGGGACTCATGAGATTTTCATTTTCATGGTTCCAAAGCTGTGGGTAGTCTAGGTTATCAACCATCACTGTTTTCATGAGGTATCCTTACAAAAGGAGTGGCTACTGGAAATATTTTTTTTAGGACAAATGATGTTTGCTCATGTTGGGAAGAGATTGTGTACATGTTCCTGGCAATCCTCCCAGCGAAGGTTAGCACCTATTCAGGGGGTAAGCAAAACCCCTCAACAAGGGAACAGCAGAGGCGTCATCGATGGCGTCAGAGCCTGGCTCTGGGGCCATCGATTCTGCTCTGTCACCAATGAGTGTGAGCAAGTCACTCACCCCCTTTAGCCAGTTTTCTCATCTGCAAAGAGGGTCTGATGCCTTTGCTTGTATATGTGCAGGAGGCGATGAATGAGCTCTTCTCTTGCCTGTGGAGGCCCAAGCAAGCCCCTGGAATTCAGAAGTGTCAGCCAGTATCCTCCTTCACTTAAAATAGTTTACTAGAGTTTAAAACTCAGCTTCCAGGACATTGGAAAGGACTGCTCAGTGAGGGCTGAATGGTGGGCACATTCCCTTCAACACAACATGAAGCAGCAGCCAGCTGGGAAAGCAGAGGAGCACCGGTGCCTCTGGGAGGTCACCACAGGCACACTACCCTCACACTCATCCTGGGCACCAGCTTTAACCCTGCTCAAGTGCAAGTCTTCCTAAATGACTACTGTGCAGACCACAGGTTTTGGCATCAGAAGCAACTCTAGTAGAACCAGATCCTTACCACCGCCAGTTAGGGGAACTCAAACTCCTCAATCTCAGGGACCCCATTGTTACTGTAGTAAAATTTATAATATGTCCCTGTGGAGTGTGACTTTCATTTTAAAAATGTGTGTAAGGTGTCAAGATTTTAACGGCAATTTGGTGATGTACCATTGCTCCATTCCTCCACCCCTGCCAGCCACGCCCTGAGGGGCAGCCAGGGAAGAGTGAGCTCTGTCTGGCACAACACAAAAAGCCTGACTGTTCTGAGCAAACGTGCAGAACGTTGGTCCCCAGTGATGCTCACACCATCATCCCTGAACCTGCGAGTAGCCAGGAGACTGGGGCTGTGGACAGAATTAAGCATGTCCACCAGAAGACCTGGTACTGAGGGGGTTCTCCTGGATTCCAGGGTGGGTGGGGGCCTACCCGGCAGTGAGGGTCCTTCAGACTGAAGAAGAAGGAAGGAGGGACTGTCAGAGATGCCGTATGTGAAGCAACCCGCCATTGCCGGCTGTGAGGATGGAGGAGATGCGAGGTGAGCACGGGAGGTGCCCACAGGAGCCAGGAGCAGCCCTGCCCTGTAGCAGCCAGGAGGTACCAGCCCAGCGGACACCCTCCCTGGGGCCTGGGCTTCCCACATCAAACACGTCAGCTACAGATGTGAAGCAGCACATTGGTACTAATGCGGTGGAAGCTGCTACAGGAGACACGGGAGTCACACGGCAAAAGGGCAACATGTAGATGGACTTGGCAGGAGGCACATAGTTGCTTTGGGTAAAGCTCGGGCCCTCCCTTCATGCAGTTTCAGAGACACCCCAAGGCACCTGCAGAGTCCCTGGGCTTCTACGAGGATGCTCAGGAAGTGGCTTGGCTTCCAGAGGAGACAAGAGGACTCAAGGGCCCAGAGGGATGATAGAGAGCAGTGCTGGGAGCAGAATGAAGAGCTGGGAAGAGAGGCCAGTGACTTGGCAGCCACCCTCGGTGCACCCTGCGGCAGGAGGCCAGAGCCCGGGAACCAGTGACAGGCCTGCTCTGGTCGCCTTCACAGAGCAGCTGGGATGGCCTGTTGGTCTGACCCAGGCGAGACCCCTGCCCTGAGCCCTGGAGCTCCTCCCGGCCACGCTGCGGACAGTCCTTGCTGAGCAAGAGGCTTCACGGGCCCACCCTCCACCAGTGCACCAGTGGGCCATGCAACCATGTGCCATGATGGACACACGCATGTGGCCCCACTAGGAAGTGGCAGGATGATTGAGGCCCGTGGTGTGGGCGCCTGGGATACGGCTGCAGTAGCTGCGTGGGATCATGATCACCTGGTGGTTCAGAGTCTAACCTGGAGCCTGCTGCTTCCCCATCAGTAACAGGGTGATTAGTAGGAGACACAGCCCGGTGAGGCTGCTCCCCAGCTTCCCCTCGTGGCCCCAGCAGCCGGGGGACACCAGGTGGCAGGCGTTGGAGGCCAGGAGCAGGCGGGACGGGACATGGACCCGGAGGAGGGGCGGGGCCGAGGACAGAAGAGAAGGCCGCAGGGACACCCAGAGGGATCAAGACAAGGCAGGGAGGGGGCCTGGGGAGGAGGGGGACCGTGAAACTTGTCAGCTGCCACAGAAGTCTCTATTTGCATAATATCTTAGACAGAAATTACATGTTTCAAAGCACAAAATTGTATGAAATTCTACCATATTTGTGGAAAATTGAAGAGTAGAAACGCAGAGACGCCCACGCTTTCCCTTCCCACTTTTCGCCTGACGAGCCGCTTGTCTCTGCTCAGCCCCGACGTGGGCCTGCTCACCGCTGTGGCCACGGCCCTTGTGCAAACTCTCCTCTTTCCTGCCTCAGGTCGCTCGCTGACAGTGGAGTGGCTGGAGAGGACGGAGGCTGTGAGCGCAGGAGGAGGCCTGAGTCCACGATGCCGAGGGGACAGCAGGCTCCAGGGCTGGTGGTGGGCACCAGGCAGGCCGCACAGGCTGTGTGTCCGGGGCTCCGAGCCGGCGGCCAGGCCTCAGGGCTTTGCGACCTGACATGTGGCTCACCTCACAGCTGGGCACCTGAGGGAAAGAGCCTGGTCGGCACCGACGCAGCGCCCACCGCCTGAGACAGCTCGGGGGACCTAAACCAGTGTTCCAGCCCCACACAAACGACACCGGCGAGACTCTGGGGGATAGTGGGTTCTTCTGGCAATGACATAGGTACCTCCGCGCGAGAGGTCGATTCACTGGAACAACCAGTTGTTTCCCTGCCACGGCCTGAGCCCAGAAGGGTGCGCGCAGAGCCGCAAGCTGCACACTCCAAGGGAAAGAAGGAGGGAAGGCCACGCAGCCATCATGTCCCCCACCCATGAAGAGAAAGTGGGAGGCAGGGTTTGCTGCTGTCTGCTTCCTGGATAATTACTGTGTCTGTTGGATGGTGTCAGAGGTGTCGGCTCCACCACCAAAGTGTAAAAGAGCTCAGCACAAACACAGATGTGTGTCTGACCGTCCAAAGTAGCCTGTCACCCATGAACACAGCAAGTGGCTGGTTCGTGGCATCCCCAAGGATGGGGGGTCAAGGGATAGGCAGCAGCAGGCCCACCCCTTTGGGAGGGCAGGTGCATCCAAGCTGCAGCTTCCCCGATGCCCAGAGTTTCTGCACCTCGCGCTGAAGGGCCAGCTGGGGAACAGCGGCCTCTGTTGCTGAAAGGTTCTCTAGCTGCAGGGCCGGCTGGTGAGCCAAGTGATGCTGAGGTCCCAAGCGTCAGCAGCAGCATGGCCTTGTCAGCGCCACCCCAGCCGGTGGCCCCAGGACTCAGCACCACTCCCCAGGTCAGCCCCGCAGGTGACACTTGGGGGCCCCGGGGCCTGCGTGGGGGGGCGCGCCTCCACAATGACAGGATACAGACCCCCGGGACACACCGTTAACGATTGGAACAATGTACCAAGGTTATTTTAGAGCCTTCAGAATCGGTTCCTACCAGTCGCAGGTAAGGTCAGAGGGAAGGCCCGTGAATAGGGTCAAGTCGGGCTTCCAGACAGGTTGGGTTTGATGGGTCTGCAGTAAAGTTTTCCCCAAGGGCGGTGAGCATTTACTGAACTTTCTCGTCCTTTCCAGGAGCTCACGGCCAAGGGCGTGCTCCCTGTGTCCCTGCCTCACTGGCTGCCTGGCTGCCTGTGGGCTTACAAAACCCTCATGAATGTCCCACATAGGAAAAAGCCACAGCGCGCATTTTCTGCTTATCTGTCAAGCTCTGGAGAGAATGCATGGCTGCTGGCACTCGGAACCCAAAGAACTGAGCTCGCTCTCGTATCAAGTTGTCTTTGGGACAAGGATTCAGCACAAAGGCCGTGTGCGTTCTCCCAGTGGAGCTTGTGTGGCGAGGCTGACAGCCCTGGAGAGCCCACTCCATGGGTGCCTTTCACCGTTGGCAAGGTCTAGCAATCCCTTCCAAGGCCAAAGTTCACGTTCCCTACATTGAAACTGTAGTTTCCCACCCAACACAGAGTCTGGCCCAAGTAATATTCACTAACAGTACAGCACCAGGCATGCAGCTGGTGCCTAATCTGGGTTAAATAAACACGTGCCCTCTGCGCCTTTGTCAAACCAGACTTTCACTTAGTTTGCTTGCTGGGATATTCCCCAAAGTCAGGAGTATTGTCTCTCTACATGCGTCTGCCAGATTTCTAGTGACCATTTGCTGTAAGAAGAGCTCTGTTTTGGCATTTAGTGTATTGACTGAGATTCAAAATTAGTATTGATTGGTTCTGTAATACCAATAATAATGAAAAAATTATAAAGCCTATTACCTTCAACCTGAGGGGTAGACACAGGTGTGCAGTGCACTCCCAGCTCATTCCACAATATACCCCATGTCCACGTAACACTTTCAGGAGTCGACTGTCCATGAGACACAGGCTTGCCCTGCTTGGTGTGTAGGCACCTGCCCTCAGCCTCGCTCAGCCAAGAGAAGCAGCCTCAGGACAGGGACCTGCTCCAGCCATTGGACATGATGAATTTCAAGTAACGGAAGAACATCCAAACAAGAGGGCTTTGTGAGACTTTTTCTTCCTGTACAAACATGGATAATCATCCCCAAACTGGGATGCCTGAGTGGCTCAGTGGTTGAGTGTCTGTCTTCGGCTCTGGGCGTGATCCTGGGGTCCTGGGATCGAGTCCCACATCGAGCTCCCCGCAGGGAACCTGCATCTCCCTCTGCCTGTGTCTCTGCCTCTCTGTGTATCTCTCATAAATAAATAAATAAAATCTTTAAAAAACATCCCCAAACTGAAGGACTCCATGAAAACATGCCTTATCCATCTAAGGAACACCCTCAGAAGCCAATGTGCCCTGCAGGTGTTTGATGTCCTATAAACATATTGGAATTGCTACTCCGGACCCAGGCTTTATTTCGCTTCAATATGTAACTCTTACTTTATACCTACTTGGGATTTTTTCTGTTTGTCATTCCAGTCTGGACATGTAAGTCAGAGAGGGCCTGAGGAGGAGATGCTCATCATCTGACATCAGTCGCTGTTTCTTTTCATCTGAAAGGGCCCTTTGTTGCCTGGGGATTGCCCAATAACTGGAAGGCATAACGAGAGATGAGCGTCAATACTTCCAGTGTGAAGCTTTGGCTCGGTTTTCATGATCATGAAAGAAGCCCACCACATCCAGGAAGAACTGACTCCATGCAGGAAGCTTCCTTATTTGTCGACCAAGTGCATTTCCATGTCTGTTCATATTCAAACCACTCTTCAGAGTGTCCTCCACCTCCTCCCTCTTCTGCTCAGCTCTGCAACTGTGTCTCTGCACAGGTTAGTCATCTATCTTTCCTCTCCATTTGCCAAGGTTATCGCTTTCTTTAAGACCCAGTTCCTATCTCACTCACCCTTCCCACTGGGACCCCCGTCTGGTGAGCAGGCCCTGAGCCTCCATGGCTCCATGGGCCCCAAGGCATCAGGTGGGGCTGGGGCTCACTCCACAGACTTTCGTGAACTTCCCTGGTGCAGGCTGACCCCAGTGCACCCAGCAGTGCCAGGAGCTTTGTGCCATGTCTGTTTTAAGGCCAGCCACAGCCAGAGGAGGCCAGAGCTGGCTCGAAGGAAGGCATCGTTACTTCTACTTGATGGAAGCAGGAGCATTTCGGTGGAAGTAGGAGGATGACTCCCTGCTATCCACCACAGATGAAAATCCAGACTTAAGTTCCATTACTGAGTGCCAAGGGGAAGAGCCACTGAAACGGGACCCAGACCCCACAAGAGAATGGAGCCAAATGTGAAGCCAGAACAAAATGGGGAGTTCAGGCCATTTTAGTAATAGATGACATGTCCTAGGTGGTCGATCAGATGGATGAGTCATCTGATAAAGTCCCATAATGACAATGGGGAAGCTGCAAGGTGCATGGAGAGACAGCTATAGAGCACAAGCACACTTGGCAGGAGCCATCACCCTGGGGTCGCCCCACGGGCAGTGTGGCTCAGAGGTGCCAAGGACCCCCAGGCGGCGAGTATGCTGTGAAGGGAGACAGAACGCCTGTCCACAGCAGCGCCACTACTTCCTTCCTCATTTTCTAAGCTGACCAACCCCCCTTAAATAGACAGTCTTTCCTAAACGAAGCGAATGCCTTCAATCTGCTTACAGCTCAGTTTTGTCACTTGGGAGCCATCCTGTTTCTTTAAGCTGTCTTTATAAATCTTAGATCTGATGATCAATTATGAATCAATGTACACATTTAAATTCAAAAGCCAATGTTGTTCTCTTGATTTTCAAGATCTTAAGAGATGCCTCATTGTCACGACAGGGGTCTGAGAATAAAACACAAACACTAAAGCTGAGGCGGGCTGTGGGGAACCTTGTCACCAGCTCGGAAGCCAAGGAAGACGGTGCACAGAGGTAGGTCCAGGGTGTCGGGCCGCCCAGGGCAGGTGGTGCCTCTACCGAGTTCTGAAAGTCAAATCCATATTCTCTGAAAGAGAGACATTCTATTCAAGGTGCGCAGCACAAAGATGAAGAGTGGACCCAGCTCACAGAAGCAGGTGAGTCATGGGGAAGGTTTCTGGGGGCTCCTGCTTCAGTCTCCAGGCCCCTGATGGGTGTGGGAGGTTTCCAAACTGAGGAGATGCATGGCCAAGAGGACAAGAGAAGCCCAGGGAGAAGGCAGCCAGGAGCCCCTCAGGGGTCACACAGGGCTGCCAGGACCACACATGACAGGCTGGAGTGGGGAGTTCTTATAAAACAGCAGAACTCCCGGTACTCGGGTACTGAGGGTGAAGACACAAGAAGGGTTGAAATAACCTCTTAATGGCCCCATTCCTTCTGAGGCAGTCACTCAGCCACTCAACGATGTCTAAGGACCCAGCCCTAGCTTGGCAGGTAGTGCACCAAAGGATGCAGGCATGGGAACAAATCCTACAGCAAAACGTGCAAACTCAGCCGATGACCTGAGCGAGAAGCAGCTGGAGAGAGCCTTGCCAGCATCTCTGTGTGCACACCAGCCACAGGGACCAGAGGACCTCCTGGCATTGTCAGGCCAGCCCCAGCCGGAAGAGCCATGTTACCTGGGTTATTTTATCAAGGTGTGTGCCTGGGCCTTGTCTAGACTTGCGGGTTCAGAGACCCTGGAAGCTGCACTTTGATGTTTAACAAGCACTTCAGGAGACTTTAATTGTCAGGGGCTGGGAGGAAACACTGGTGGCTCCTGCTAGTCTGGGGAAGGGGGAAGGTGAATGTAGTGTGGGTGTGTCAGTGTGTGAGAGTTGTCAGTGTGTGACTGTATGAGTCCACATGTGTCTACCAAACTCCATCAAACCCCACTAAACCTCACCAAACCCCACCAAACTCCAAGCCCTGCTGAACCTCACTAAACCCACCAAACCCCATCAAGTCCCACCAAACCTCACCAAATCCCACCTGATCCCCATCAAGCCCACCAAATTCCACTGAACACTCCCAAATCTCACTAAACCTCACTAAGCCCCACCAAATGCCACCAAATTCCACCAAACCCCATCAAACCCCCCAAATTCCACCAGACCTCACCAAATTCTACCAGAACCCAACAAAAGCCTACCAAACCCTATCAAACTCCACCAGACCCCGCCAAACCCCATCAAACCCGCCAAATTACACCAAACCCCACCAAGCCTCACCACACATCACCAAATCCCAGCAGCAAGACCAAGAGTTCCTTTCTCAGCTTTTCTTTTAGAAATAAAATCCCTTTCAAATATATGAATTAAAAGATATTTGTGTTAGTCCAGTGCACTAAAGGCCTTTCCGTCTTGACAAGGTGTAGGGTTCCAGATTGTCTGTGACACGGTAGCTCTATTGAGACAGCAGGAGCAAGAGGAAGAAGGTGGAGATGAACCCTGGCCAGGGACCCGCTGCGGCCACCGCTCAGGCAAACGCTCTAACGCTGACATACACTTAGGTCTCCTGAAATAAAACCATGACACTGAAATGCATGTGGGAAAACACGTGTGCAAATGAGGATAAAAAAGTAATTTCAAACATTAAGATTTCCTAAAAGTGAGTGGATTTTAAAAATACATCAAAATGAAACCAGATTATTTGCAACGGAGCGCATGTGTGGCTGTTTGTCTCCAGGAAATACCTGCAGGGGGAAGGCGGGGAGCACGCAGCACCTGCCGCTTAGCGGCTCTGTGCGCCAATCTACCCCCGCCGGCCCTGGCCACTCACACTGAGGGAAATTTCATGTTACAAAGACTGATGGAAATGAAGAGCTGGGTAATTATTAGCTTTGTTACGAGCAGATCAATCATGTGCGAGCGAGGTTCCCCCGTCAGGTGTCGCCTTCCCTGCTCCGGGTGGGTGGGCCGCCGCTCGCTTGGGCGCCAGGCCCCAGTGGGGCTGTTGGCAGTGTTCAGAGGCCGGCCCTCCCATGTCATCAGGATGTGTATCATCGTGACAAATGACTAAATGCCGTATCTTACCCAAAGCAACGGCTGTCTGGTGGCGGGAGGCCATGCCTGACCCCCAGGCACCCAAGGCCTCATGTGGGGAGCGCCTTCTGCCCCCAAGGTCAGGGTGGTAGTGGGGCTGTGCTGGGCAGCTGCGGAACAGGTCTTCCTTCCTGGGGTAGGAGTCCAGACTCCATCCCCACTCACAGCTTTGGGGCAGGGGGCCCCTTCCCAGGTCTACACTCTCTGCAGCCAAACTCTGCTCTGAGACACAGCACAGTTTGGGCCCGGGACTCTGGGTCCTGCCTGCTGACCCCAAGGGACAGTGTGGGCTTTCAGAGGCGATTGCATGACCACGGAATGCCCCGCTGTCTCCAGGGACTTCAGGGAACTGGAAGCCCCGTCCCCCTAGCACCGAGGAGATCTCACACCCACCTTCACTCCCCAGGCCTTCCTCACACCCAGTGACCAGCCAGGGGGACCCAGGCCTCCACATGAGGCCACGTGAGGCCAGCATCCTCCAGCAGCGTCCCCGGCATTAGGCCAGTGTCGCAAGTTCCCTCCCAACACAGCCCCTCCTGCCAGCCCAGGGCTCCCACAGCCCAGAACCTGGGAGCAGCTCCCTAGGACGGAGAAGGTGGTCTGCAAGATGAGCCGTAGCCACAGGGCCGGCCTCCGGGAGGTCTGTCCTTGAGTCATTCGCCCTCATCTGACCTGCCGCAGTCAGCCGTTAGTTTCTTGGGGGCAGGAATCATCTCCATTCAGGCGCGTTCTAGGGAGAGCAGGGCCCCTGGACGTCGTGCCCCTGGACCGTCATGCCCCTGATCCAGGCCTGACCCACAATGGGGCTGCAGAGGAGGGTCATGGCCATGGGCCCCCAGTGCACTCGGCTCTTGGAAAGCATCACACCACCTGCAGGCACGCCTCCTACTTTGTGACAGGCACCCAAGTGATAACCCCTCAGAGAAAATAACCTGGAGCTTCCTCAGGGGGAAACCCCCAAGTTTGCACTGGCCCAGCAATGACAGAGGCTGGTCATAGGGACCCAGCAGCAGGGAGGTTCTTTCATGCCCAGCGGAGCCCTCTCATGACCCATGTGGTCAAGGCAAAGTGCACCCGAGTGTGACCTTGAAGGCTGGTGCCAACCGTGAACACGTGCCTCTCATTGCCTCCCTAAAGCTGCTTCTAAACACGAGCCAGTGAGTGACGTTTAGCGTTCCTCACAATTGTCTAAATCAGTACCCAAAAGGCTATTTTGACTGAATGCAGAGAGTTTTCAAATAACTGCTTAAAATGTATCATGTTGTATAAAGCCCCGCATCTAATCACATAATTCCTAGTGAAAAATAATGTAAAATTTTTGCTAAACCTATAATTTAAAAACTCACAATGAACTAAACTTCCACCCAAATGCCATGTATCAGACAACAAAAGCTTATGGAAACATCCGAATATTCATGATCCAAATATTCATGCAAGCCTCAGAATTGTTTTGACAAATTGCATACACAGTCAGAATGTTTTTGGCAATAGTGCCAACCAGCCACATACGTGTATTTATGTGAGCAGACCCAGTTTGCTGTGGTTACACGCTCGGATACAGCACACGTGATTACCAACATCAAACTCTCACCTGTGCCCTTTATGCCCATCATGATAATTTTATTTAAAAAAAAAATTTGGCTTTGAGGATAAAAAAAAAAAAACCAAGTATGTCTAAACCCAAAAATGGAAAGATTCCAACAAGTTGAGATTAATATTTTTCCCCGTTAAAAAGAGGGCAATTTTTAAATACTTCAAGAACTATCTAAAAATCCACAAATTCTGTTCATGTTTCTCTGACAGGAGACAAAAGTAAGCCGAGACCATTTTAAAAAAAATATGGTGAATTCAGTCACTGACAGAGTTTTGAGGTGTTTGTCACTTCTTCTGCCAGAGTTTACAGCTGTAGCGAACAGTCTGATGCAGCTCTAATTTCTAATTATGACCTAGCAGGAATGGAGGAGGTTGTCAATTTTACTCATCCCGCGGTGAGAAACAAAACGATTCTACTTTCTGCTGCCAACCAAATCATCCTATTCTTCAGCAAGACTAAGAATAATCATCTAAATAACAAAAAATCAACAGGAGTGATGTACATGTGAGGAATGGCGACAGTCTTCTCTAGAAGACGCATTCATGGAACCAGAAGGAAGCACCGAGGTTTTCCAGAAAAGGATTCTGAACTTCTCATGGCACGGCTCTTCCTCCCTACTCGGAAGCATGTGGGGCCCGGAGATGAAGCGTGCCACCCTACAGTACACGTCCAACCCGATGGCATGCACGTGCTCAAAGGCTTCTCGTTCCCTCTCACAGTGCACATCTGTGCCAGTGGACACACTGGGCCCTCCCTCAGTTTCCAGTACGGCAGGCCAAGGAGTCCATGGGGGCTGTGGGGGCTTTGGGGGCCATGGGGACCGTGGTGGGGCAGGGGCGATGTGCCCCAGCTGGTTTGTAAAGAGCAGAACCAGGACAGGCTGCTAGGGCTGGCGATGGACTCACATTTCCTTTAAAACAGAAGAAAACGGGCGTCTGGGGGGCTGTCGGTGGAGCATCCACCTTCAGCTCAGGTCGTAATCCTGGGGTCCTGGAATCAAGTCTTCCGCTGGGCTCCCTGCTCAGCAGGGAGTCTGCTTCTCCCTCTGCCCCTTGCCCTGCCCTTGCTCACTCTCTCTCTCTCTCTTTCTCTCTCTTACTCAGATAAATAAAATCTTAACAGAAGAAAACCAGCCAGTGACTTAGAAAGGCAGCTCCTGAAGTGGACTGGCCGTCCACCCAGAGCTGTCCACTGTGGCTTCCACCCTCATTTGTCCCATGCCCAGTGCTTGACAGATGAGCTGGGTGCCCAGAGACCACCCATGATGCCTCAGCCTCTGACGGGCCAGGCAGTGAGCATCAGCCCCTGAGGCCAGGGATCAAGTGTCAGAGAGACATTCCAATAACTCAGTGTTGCTCCCTGAATGGAAATGAATATTCATGGCAGGGTGGATGAAGCAGATTAAATATTTATGCTGAGAACATCTCAGAGGGGCTCTCAGTTGTGGAAACACCCGACTTGCAGTGCCTCTTCTTACCCTAAACCCCTTACCTTCTTGCCTTAGCAGGAGCAGGTGCATGTATGCTCCCTGGGAAGAAGACAGCGGGCAGGGTAGCAGCCGTGGAGGGACTTCCACTGAGAGGTCTCTCAAGGGAGCACACAGTTCTTCCAAGAATGGGCTTTGCTTGTGGGAACCTGGCCTCACTGCCCCCAGGACACCCACTCCCCAGACCCAGGACACAGAGGTGCCCCAGGGAGCAATCCATGAAATTCTTTTGCTCTAATCAGACTCACAGGCCAGCACCCTCATTTTACTTTAAAATAAAAAAACGAAAAAATCCAACTGTCCTGAATTTTCTCAAATTAACAATTTATATATGAAAGATTTGAAAGGAATCTATGAGAATGTCATGAGAGTCACCCAGAGAGTTATTCTGGCATATGTAGCCTCGATTTTCCAAGTGAAGACGGCATCTGGCAGTCTCTCATAGCATCCACTGAATATGAATTGCAGACTCACTGTACCTGTAAAACACCAGGAATGTACCTTGTTTGCACAGTCAGAAGCCTCCATGAAGATGGTGGTAAATTTGCAGTGAGGCCTAAAACACACACTTCCTACTCACGAGTGATTTGTGTGCACCCTCTTCATGCCCAACAAGCCATCTGAAAATTGTTCCTGGTGTAGCTTTCAGGAATTGGTTAATTTGGGCACTTTAACACAAGGGTATCCGGTTACACTAAAGCATGACCTTACTCCGCATGAGGTATCATAAATGTTACACAAAAGAGCTCCATTCACAAGGATGGTGGTGGTGTAGTCAGTCCGGATAATCAGAGTTTACTTAAAAGTAAGTGAACACAGAATCCATTCTCTTAGCCATTTATTCTAAAATTAGAGTCTTTCAGCTGCTTTATACGAGAGGCCACACAGCATGGTTACGTTGTAAAGGTAACAACCCAACAAGAAGATGTATAAACAAAGGAAGCATTAGGGAGGAAAGATTAATAGGATAATCTAAAGCGATATGTGCTGCACCACATTATGAGGAATTATTTAAGTCATAATTTCCACCCGGGCTACGTCTCGCCACAGTGAAAATTCTCCGTACACTTAAAGCACAAGGCTGCAGGTCTATTATTCTCACTATAAGGTTTACTTAGAACGTGGTTCTGGCATTTGAGCTGGGCCTCATGTGCGTGGACATCTGAAGTTAAGAAAAGCATTTGTCTTTCCGGTAATCGGTGCCCAAAGTCCCAGACCATAGGAAGATTAGTAAATGGAAATGCTAATGTTTTTGTCATTTGCAATGGAAGTGATAAATAACAGTTGCAGACGTTGATACATAATCATTCTCACTGAATCTGCTTTAGCATGAACCTGGGAGCATGGGAGGTTAGCATGAGAAATGCACCCACTCAGGCTGAACTCACCAGATTGAATCTGACCCAGACCAGTTTCAGGGCCTGCAAGATGGCCTGACCATTTCTCTTTGGTGGGCTGAGTCCCAGCAAAGCACACAGCTCAGAAGTTAAGTCACAGACAGGCAGTACTGCACACTGCCACTCACCAAGGAAGGACAAGACCTCCAGGTGACCAGAAACCCAGGCACTGCTAGGTCAAGGGCTCAGGGTCCTCAGGACATGGTCCCTCTGCACGTAGGGTTCTGGCTTCCCCTGTGTGGTCTCCTCCGTGGGCAGTGCCCTCCCATTCCGGGGGGCTCACAATCATCATCTTAGCAACTTAAGGAGAAAGTGTGTCTGTTTCCCAAAAGTTCTGAAGAAGCCGGGGTGGGCTGGCTTTGCCTGGGCCATGCCATGTGGCCTGTGGCCCACCTCTGAACCAACCTCTCAACATCCACAGCCCAGGCTGGGTCCAGTGCTCCCTCCTGGAGCCAGGGCAGTGGGGTCAGCCACCCCAAACCCACATAGACCTCTAACGTCAGTGAAAATGGCAGCATAATCACCTCCAAACTCATTTCATCTGTAAGAGCAATGAGAAAGCTACCAAAAGGTGTCAGAATGTTTTTTGAGAACTGGGAATGAAGCAAAAGTTTGCAGGAACAGGAGGCATGGATTCGGGGAAAACCACTGTAATGGACCCTATCCCCAGCCTCCTGCCAGCTCTACAGCCTGCAGTCGGGGTGGGAAACAGCACAGAGGGGAGCCCTCTTAAAACCTCATTCCCAGAGAACTACTGTTATCTGACCTGTCTGGTCGCTGCCCCACGTGTGAGCCTGGCTGTGTATGACCTGACTTGTCACCCCCAGTGTGTACATCTCCTCCACCGCTGGGGTCTGTGTGGCTTCTCTTGTAGCACTGTTCCTTCCTTATTGGATTTAAAAGACAACTGCATAAAGCAGTAATCAGAACTGTGATGGTGGGCACACTGCATGAAGGCATAATTTGTATGAAAAAGGGAGGGTGAAGGAAAGGGTAAGGCTTTTGTATACAACTGAAACTAAGTCAGTCTTATAAAGGTTTTATTTTTGTTCCTATATTCCTATTTTGCTGGCTTTTGGGGGGGCCAAACAAATATTTTCTTGTGTATCATTTTAATTTCTTTCCATTTAAGAAAAAATTTTAGTCATTTTCTTATTGGCTGCCCTAGGGATTCTAATTTATGTCTTAACTGATAAAAAAAATTAGTTCAAATTAATAACCAACTTAGTTTCAATCACAAATAAATTAAGTTGGTATTAAGGTAGACAAGACACACAGAAAACGACTAGTAAAATGGTATGCATAAATCCAACCTTATCAGTAACTGAATTAAATGTCAATGGATAAAGCAGTCCAATTAGGAGACAGAGATTGGCAGGAAGGACTGAAAAAGAAAAAAAAAAAAAAAACAAGATCCAGCTGTATACTGTCTACAAGAGACGCACTTTAGATCAAAGATACAAATAAATTGAAAGTAAACAGGATGGGAAGAAAGATATACCATGCAGATGTTAAACAAAAATGAAAGCTAGAGTAATTCTACAAACATCAGACAAAATAGACTCCAGGACAATTATTGTTACTAAAGACAAAGAAAGATATCCTACAATGATAAAAATGTCAATCCATAAAGAAGACATAAATATTATAAACATACATGCACCTAACAACAGAACCCCCAAATATGTGAAGCAGAGACTGACAGAATTGAACGGAGAAATAAACAATTAAACCCCCATAGTTGGAGGTTTCAATCCCCAGCCTTCAGTGGTGTGTGTGAAAACCAAGAAATGGGAGGAAATGACAAGGAAATGGGAGACCTGAACAACACCGAGAACTGACTGGACCCCACACATGCACAGAACACACCACCCAAAAGCAGCAGAGTGTACATCCTCCCACCTGCACTTGGAACGTCTTCCCAGACAGACCAAATGTCAGGCCATGGAACAGGTCTCAATTCATCTAAAAGTATTGAAACCATACAAAGCATGTTCCCTGAGCACCGTGGAATAAAGTTAAAAATCAAAAACAGGAGATTGGGGAAATTTCCAATACAAGGAAGTGAAACAACACATTCCTAAACAACCAATGAATCAAAGAAGAATTCACAATAGAAACCAGAAAACACTTTAAGAAGAATGAAAATGAAAACCACAACTGACAGAATTTACATGATGCCATAAAAGCTGTGGCCAGAAATGCACAGCTGCGAATGCAACGTAAAACATCTCAAATCAACAACTTAGTCTCAATTTAGTTGGGAAACTATAAAAAGAAGAATAAAGGGGATCCCTGGGTGTCTCAGCAGTTTAGCGCCTGCCTTTGGCCCAGGGCATGATCCTAGAGTCCTGGGATTGAGTCCCACATCAGGCTCCCTGTATGGAGCCTGCTTCTCCCTCTGCCTCTCTCTCTCTCTCTCTCTCTCTCTCTCTCTCTGTGTGTGTGTGTGTGTGTGTGTCTCATGAATAATTAATAAAATCTTAAAAGAAAAAGAAGAGGAAGAAAGTAAACCCAAAGAAATGGAGAGAAGAAAGTAATAGAGATAAGAAGGGAAATAAGAAAATACAGACTAGAATGACAATAAAAAGAAAAAACTAAAGCTTATTTTTTTAAAAGCTAATTCTTTGAAAAGGTCAATAAAATTGACAAATCTTTAGAGGGGCTGAAAAAAATAGAGAAGATTTAAATTACTAAAATCAGGAATGAAAGAGGAAACAGCACTGCCTGCCTTATAGAAACACACAGGATTCAAGGAATCCTATGAACAACTGTATGCCAAAAACTTAGATTACCTACATGAAATGGATCAATTCCTGGAGAGACACAAATGATGCCAGGAGTTGAAAATCTCAACAGAGCTCTCTACTAAATATAGAGATTGAACTAATAATAATAAACTCTCCACAGAGAAAAACCCTGACTCAGATGGCTACATTGATGGTGTCTACTGAACATCTAAAGAACTAACACCAGTCATTTAGAAACAATACAGAAGAGGAGGTAATGCTCAATTCACTCTAGAAGGCCAGCATTACCCTGGTCCCAGAACCAGACAAAGACATCAAAGAAAGAAAACCACAGACCAGTCAACACTCGTTATGAATACAGTTGGAACACCCAAAGAGTATTACTGCCAAACCAAATCCTGCAATATGGAAACAGCATCAAACCACAAAGAGGATTTATCCCAGGAATTCAAGGTTGGTTCACATATGAAAACCAATCAATGTAATACCCCCTATTATACACTAAAGGACAAAACCACATGATCCTCTTAATAGATGCAAAAATAGTGTTTGACAAATTCAAGACATTTTTATGATAAAAACATTGAAAAACTAGGAATAAAAGGTATCCTCCTCAACTTGATAAAGGTCACCTATGAAAAACTTGCAGCTGACATCCTATTTGATGGTTAAAAACTGAAGCTTTCGCCCTATGATCAGAAACAAGGCAAGGACAGGCACCCATATCACTTACATTTGACACTGTACTAGGGGTTCTAACCAGAGAAATGAGGCAGGAGAAAGAAATAAAAGGCATTCAGATTAGAAAAAAAGGAGTCAACCGATCTCTATTTGCAGATAATCTGATATTGTGTATTGAGAACCCTAGGGAGTACACCTTCCAACACACACGCATGTGCTCTTAGAGCTAAGGAGCAGCTTCGGTGAGGTCGCAGGAAGGGGAAAGGACATGTAAAGGAACAGAGGTGCTTCAGCATAAATACACAAAGCTTCGTGGAGGACAGGACTCAAAAAGCAAAGAACTGAAGTGGAGATGTGAGCTCCACCAGGTGCTCATGCCCCTCGACCATGGTTCGTGGAGGACAGGACTCAAAAAGCAAAGAACTGAAGTGGAGATGTGAGCTCCACCAGGTGCTCATGCCCCTAGACCATGGTTCATCATCTTCTCACCCATAGAAGAGAACTCACATTGCATAATGTGATTAAATCCAATGACACATGGCATCAGGCTTCTGGTAAATTCTCAGTCAGTGTTAGTTCTGCCATAACTTCTTAAATAGAATAAAAACATACTCAATCATGAAGTTCAGCTAAATGGCAGATGTGTGGCTGCTCACAGGGTGGCCCTTCTTAAGTACCATGCACATTCTTGCATCAGATGGAAGCCTGTAGGTGGATGTGATGGCAGAACCGTTACTGAAAACCCTTGCAAACACTGCGTGTCTGTCATGTACGGTCCTGTGTGGGCTCTGTACCTTGATCTTTTTTTGTTCACAACAACCCCAGAGAGTAGATTCTATTAATATTTTCAATTTGCACATGAGCAAAGGAATGCTCCAAAAAGTGAGCTTCATTCATTAGGTGCAAACCCAGTCTTTGTAATCAGGGGACTGTCAACCCACGTGTTAATGGGCTCCAACTGATCCCAGAGCAAGCAAGGTGCCCTGCTCAGGCTCTGTCAGCAGAGGCAGTGGGGCTGTCTGAACAACGTATATACATACTGCATCCTTGAGAATCTGGCAGGACATACGCTGACATTCCTGCCCTCAATCTGGAAGGGCTTTGGAAAACATCTGCTGAGCCCTGCTCTCTAATAAACACTCACTTGTAAACTGTTGTCTGTGCCAAGGCACGATTTGCCAAGGTATGATTTTCTTCTATTAATCTACACCTCATGGGCTTCCTTTCCTAATTGATTTCTAAGTGTGACTACACAGGTCCCTTCGGGTACCTGGAAGCTCCACCACCTATGTGGCATGAGAATTTAAAACATGACCTCTACTGGAATCCCCATAATGCTCTTCAAAACGCTTGCTGACCTAGGGTGGAGCCTAGAACAGCGTGGGTGTCCAGTGCTTACCACCATGGCCACAGCCTGGAGGGGTCCTACAGGTCATCTCCATTGGAAACACACTATCATGGGACTGGGGCAACAGATGGCAAAGCTGCAGAGCTGAGCTGGATGGGCCATTGCTACACACCAGTGGTGTGAGCATGGCTCTGTCTGCTTTTCCAAGATTTCTGACCGGAGAGGGTTGTCCCTGATTTCACCACAACAACAGCTGGTTTCCACCAGAGCTGATGAGAAGAAGAGAAGAAGAGCAGCGCAGAGTACCACTGCAGATGCTCACTGCCATGCTTTCTTCAGACAAGGACAGAAGGTCTTTGCATCCTTTGCAATGCAGGCAACATCCTCTCCCATCAGGCAGTCTGGAAGTCAGAGCAGTAAGCGGGGAGGAGCACAAGCTTCTCATTTGTACTAGATGCCAGCTGTCAGTTAAGTGACTTAACTGCTGAGAACCTACTTCCTCATCTGCAAAATGGGCTTTGAATGCCTAGCACTCATCATGGTCATGGAAGCTAAACCTCTGGGATAAATATATATGTTATATTTTATATTTTTATATATATTATATTTACATATATTTATTTATATAAATGTATATATATATATATATATATATATATATATCTTTAACAGAAGCTCACTCCATGATAATATATGGCATAATTAAATCACTTGGTCTTAGTTTCCCAATTTAGAAAAATGGAGATAAAGTCTTCTATGTTGGTTGCATTGCAGAAGTTGAGACTTTGCACAGGGGTGCTTCAAATAGAAGCACCATAAAAATGCACGGGGTAACATTAATTCATCATTGTAGTACTATATATTTTCCCATAAAAATGTTTTAACTTTTTTATATTTATTCTTAGCCTTTATCAAGTATAAATATGAGGAATCATGCCAAAACCCATGTGTAAGGAACTGCCATAAAACAAAATTAGTAGGTGTGACACAAAAGGAGAGAAAGAGAGAAGGAGAAGGAGGAATAGAACTTTCATGTGTGCATTGTGAGAGAAGCTTCAAACTTTGACAAAGCCACTAAGGAGAAGTGCATCCTGGTATTTCTGCAAGATGCTTTTGTGAACAAGAGCTTTCAAATAATTTATAAGGTAAGCCCAGCAACTAGAGAGAATCTTCTGTTCTAGAAAGAGAAAGGAAATAAACATACAAATACTTTGAAAGGGTTCCATGTACTCTGAAGTGATGGCAACGCAAATGATCTAGTGATATTCTTTTTACATCAAATGAGCCAGAAGATCACAGACTAAGACACACTTAAACATGATTTTTGATTATAATATAATTATAATTTTAAATTTAATTTTAATATGATAATTAATTGTACTTTGCCTTTAATGGCACTTAAACTGCACTTAAATTGCTTACTTAAGCATCGGACTAGTCAGATAGAAAACATACTCTGGCCCTCGCCCCTGGCTGCAGAATTGCAGACATGCAGTTCAATGCCCACCGGCAGAGTTCTGTGGTTGGTTTAGATTTTCTGAATAATCATGCTAAAAGTAATTTCATCATTTTCATATCACATTTGCACCTTGCTGAATAAAAACAAAGAAACAAAGAAAAATATTGTAAACTTTAAGATGTCAAGAAATGTGATAAAGTGACTTCAAACGGAATCAGAAAATAGATCTCAATCCTTAACTTCACAATGACTAGTCAATATGTGGAAAAAAACCTCTCACGGCTTATTTAAGTTCAGACCTGAGAATTTTTTCTGTATATGATAAAAAAAAAATTTAAGAAAAAACACCGAAAAGGAAATCAAGTATTAGGTTCAGAGGCAAACGTCAGGTTAACCAACAACAGTCCATACATACAGACCCTTATGAGCGGTTTATGAGTCAAGATGGAGAAAACCTTTCTGTGTGCCACTAACCCCCCCCCCCCAGGAGGACCCACAGACACAGGCAAACTTGCTTGGAGAGAGGGGTTCTCACACCAAGGACACAGGTGATGGCTCACAACCTCTCCCACACTGTCCGGGTGGAAGTGCAGTAGCTGGTGTTGATGTCAACGTTGTGTCCCGAAGGACCCCCAGTCTGAAGCAATCGTGTAATGGGCTTCTCTCCAGTGTAACTGCTGAGAGGTCAGGAGAGGCATCGTTAAGCGGATGATATCAGTAAGCCCACCCCTCTGCTGAGCGGTCAGTCCACCGTGGCACAGATGCTCCTGCTGAAGCAAAATTCTACTTTGGATTTTCGAGCCACCCTGTGGGTCGTCAGAAAAGTCTCTACATTCCATGCAGGTGAAGGTCCCCAAATCCCCACTGGTGCAGATATGTGTTTCCAAAAGCTATCTTCCTATCTGCACCAGAAATAGCCCCTGTTGTTAATGCACTTCACAACACATATGCCACTGTGTATATTTTTCCTGAAGATGGAGAACTCTTTGAGGATAAGGGCCATATTTTTCTTTATTTGAGTTCACAAAACCTAGAACACAGCCTTATCAGCAGCGGTGCGATTCAAATACTGGCTAGACAAACAAATGCACATTACTCAGCCATATCCATAGCCCATACTCACCAGAGCAGCGTACAAAACAAAAGCAACGATTTCTGTCGCCAGGGCTGCCAACTGCAGATTTAGGGTGAGGAGCAGTGATCTCTCTGCTCTATCACCAGCTGGTGACAGAGAAGGACGCACGGCTGTGATGCCAGGATGGGCACACCCCTGAAAGATGCTGCCTCTGTCATGTGTGCACCCTCGGGACTGAGAGGATGTTTCCCACTGTCAAACCTATGAAGAAGGGAAAAGGTAGGTGAGTTGGAGGGAGTCTTCTCAAAATGTGGCAGGGCCACGTCTTCACAGAAACATTGCAAAGGAGGCTCCATTGAAGGAAGAGGCAGATCAGGGCTCATTTCCTGGCCCAGAAGAGGTGATGCTCTGTCCTCCTCATTTCCCTGGGCCTGTCCTCAGCCCACTCCTCGACCAAGGCTGATACTTAAACTCCTCACAGGGAAGACAGGCCCTTTCATGTAGCCTGACTTGCTTGCTGCAGGGGCTTTGTGAGGGTTTTGGTCACAACGGTCAGTGCAAAATAGCCACGTCCACAATGGGAATGAGACCCAGAAGCCACTAGGCTTACATGCATTTTTAAAGGTCAAAATCACTTTTTTTTTCTTGGCCTTTTTTTCCTCAACAACGTATTGGGCTTTGCTGCCTCAGGCTACAATCTGGAATATTACAGAGAAGAAACTGATAAAACAAAGAAATCTATTCTTTCAAAGCTTTTGACTGGATAGACCTACACATGGGTCAACAGGAGGCAAGAGGAGAATGGAGAATGCCAAGAGAGTGGAAATATTAGGAGAAAAACTGTGTTGTATATTTTTCCAGGTATTGTGATGCTGGAGTACTAGAGTGATGACCCTAATAGGATCTTGGACTCTACCTTCCTCAGAATCCCAACCTTACAACGACTGTGGGTTAATTTGCTTTTGCTACTAAGTCAGGTGTTAACAGGCTCACATACTCCCACCATGTACACTCTTGTCTCCAAACCATCATGGAGATCCATGGAAACGTTGCCTGAACACCGTCCCATGTGAGGCACATGGAGACAGCCCTCTCTCCTCATTTCTCTGGGGCTTCCCTAGCAAAAGGTGGCGTGGTCATTCCCCAACCCACAGCCCTCTTACAAAGACTGAGCAAGCCGCATCTCCATGGTGCAATCCCCAAATCCCAAATGGGCACCCCCTCAACTCCATGCTAAACAGGAATATACATTTTTACTCTGCTAAGTAAGAGCTTAAACTATCATTTTATACACAGGCAATCAAAGTTGGCTTCAGTGGATTATCTAAGTTTTACAATTTTGCCAAAACAGGAAAAAGTCAGATTTTTTTTCTTTAGCTATGATTATAAAATACTCTTCTTGGTTTATTTTTTTTTTATTCATTCATGTTTATCAGTGGTAGGAAATTGAGTAGGGGGTGAGGGACATTCCTATTTCTACCTTGACCAAAAAACTGCTTGACCTCCTGCAGCTTTTCCTCACTTCTCAGTGGCCTCTCCTGCGGTGGGAAGAAGCATGTAGGAGAGTGTGAATGGCTCAGGCAGCCAATCCCGATGGTCGGTCCTGGTGGCAGCCTCACTGCAACATGCTCTCTGGGAAGTGGGCCTCTGGGACCTGATAGAAATCACCCAGAATGACCCAACGGCATTTATGGACATATTTCATACATGAATTCTTAGGCCTATAGAGGCTCAAAGCAATTTCATTACATGGAAATCAGTCTACATGTGATTGTCACCAGGATGGTCACCAACTGTGGGTCACAGTATGACGATCTCCTGGAAAACCACACTCCACCAGCCTACTTAACCTTTCAGTATCCTTCACACAACCATGGCACACTTTACGGGTCTACAGTGAAGACATGGAGATGTCTTTACCAACTACTTAGGCCCAGACGTGGGAGTTATGTAACTGGGACATATTCATGCATTCGTCTCACACACACACATACACACACACACACACACACACACACACACACGGAGGTGTCCCCAGATCAACCCAGGATAGTGATCGTATGTGCACGTACATTTACCCAGATCCTGGCTCCCGCTGCAAACCATTCTGCACCCAGGCCGTACATGGCCTCAGTGAGAATCATTAAATGTCACGCGGAACCCAATGGTATCGCCATGTGCACATCAGGAGACTCCACGGAGAAAGGCAGAGAGATAAGAAGTGGGAATTCATCCTATACCAGCAACGGCAGATGTGAAGGCAAAGCTTTCAGTGCCTGCCCCGTGTCTTTTCAGTGCCTGCCCCATGTCTTTTCCACTATCATCCTCCATGGAAGCATAACAGAGCATGTTGGCAGCACTTTGCAAAATGTGCAAGTTTTGATTCACGTGAGTTTCACTGAATAACTCAGCAGTCTAGGCTCATGCGGCCCCACAACTATTGGCTTTCTTTGTGCATTCTGGTTTGTCCTACATCGGTGGCCAAACTGACGTTCGGAATTCACTTGGGAAGCTTTGCTCAGCCATACTGAGTTGGCCTTGGATTCAGGAGGTTTTCCTGAGCTCAAATAAACTGAAGCAGAAACCAATGGGAGCTCCTGAATTGTTCTTTTGTAACTTACAGAGTGGAAACATAAAAAGAGATTTTGAGGCAAATTCTCCTCTAAATCTCCAGGAAACGTCTCATCTAACACATTATTCTGTGCTCAGGATGCTAACCAGGCAAAGGCTCAGCTGCAGCACTAGAGGACTTCACTGGGCTTGTTCTAGCACGCTCATGCACAAGCCTGGGTAAAAGCAGAGTCACAGGCCCAGGTGGGCCTACTTTCAGATGCTGTGGCACCTCCCAGATCCATGGGACCTTGCCAACTTGGTTTTCCCAGAGAACATGTCCTGATGGTGGGTTCGCCCCATGGAATCAGCCAACATATGGAGTGGGGCTCAGTGCCCCCAGCCACAGTCCACCATTATTGAGCCCAAGGCAGTGTGGTGAGACTCATTGTTATTTAGGATGCTAGGAATAGCAGAGAAAATCCAGGTGATCAGAGTGCATTAAAATGACGGTTGAGTCCTTTTAGAAGATCGCACTAGGTGGTCATCTCCTGGTCCATGATCTGTTTCCAAAGGAATGTGAGGCAGTAATATTGCTCATGATGATGATGATGAAGATGATGATGATCCCAAGGATAAAGAAGGTGCTCCACATGTCTCCTCCAACAGAGAGACCAGTTTGGGTGTAAGAGACACAGAGAGAGGGGTAACCCTGCCTTCAGCCATGAGTTCTAGGGGGTACTGGTTTCAAATACTGACCCACCACTCATGAATGCCAGGGCTGGAGGTCAGAGGGGCTCATTCGCTGCCACCCTGATTCACTCAGTGTTTGCTCAGAACACCCTAGTGCCTGATGTGCTAGGAAGAGCTGTGGTGGGTGCTAGCAGCTCCACTCCCCCACACGCCCAGACATGAGTTCTCCAGCCTCCCCAGGGGTTGTCACCTGGACCGCCAGGCCCCAAGGCCCCAGTAAATATCACAACACCCACAAACTCAAGCCACAGACCAGTCTCTACTCCCTGATTTTCCCTGCTGGGTGCAGGGGGGAAGCTTCTGAGAGCTGCCAGGGCCCCTCCTGTACATGTCTGTTGACAAAGACCAACAGGGGCACACTGACCTGCAGGGCTGCAGGAAGTTCCTGGCTGTCCCTTCCCTCAGTGCCAGTGCCTGGACGCTGCACAGCCCTGCTGGGTCCGCTGCTTCCTGTGGCCTCTTCCCACTCCCTGAACATGTGAAGCCTCCCCTTCTGGGTGGACAGAGGAAAACCCACTGCGAATCTTCATTAAGGTGAATTCTCCCCAGGATGCTCTAGCTAAGACTCACGTGTGCCCAGCTGATGAGCCTCCAAACCAGAGTCCTGCCTCACCGGACATTGAAGAGTGGCCAAGCCAGTGACCAAGGCCTCAGGCGAGGACAACAGGGATGCATACAGTCATGCTCACACATACACAGGCATGCACGTGGACTGCCATGCATGCACCTACATGTGCATGAGCATGCGTGTGTACATACACACACAGCCACGCATACACACAGGCAGGGAGTGCACCCTCATACCACCACCCATTCACTGTCCCTCTTAAGGAGTCATCATAAGTAGTATGTTTCCACTTGGCCAGTGGGCTGGACTGGAGGACAGAGAAGCAGCAAACATGACCATCACCTTGCCACAGGGCTTCTTTTTTCTGCTTGACATATTCTCCTGACACCTGCAAACTCCTCTTGTCTTGCACAACCCAACACCTGAGATGAAGTTTTAGGGCACAAGCCTAGCATGTCAAGGAATAGTTGGCCCATGGAACTGGCAGTGTCTGTCCTTTGTCTATGTGGGATTAGGGACATTTCCCATGACAGCCAGGATTTTTCCAATGGAGACAAATGGTCACTGGGGACCCTGCTCTGTCCCTCTGACTCTTGTTAATACATTTCTTAATGGAAATGAAGCCTATTTGCTTCCTAATGGAAAAAGAGGGAAGGAGAGACAACACAAGAAAGTTGAGGTCAAGAGTCGGTTATAATTTCCTCTTTTCAAGCTTCCTGTGTTCACCAAGCTGCCCCCTCCCATCCATGGCATTCTCTGGGGCAGCCATGCCCACTCACCAATGATGTTCTTTACTGCCTCCACTACTCTGAGAACCTCTGAAAAGTCAATTCTTTTTTTTAAATATTTAATTTATTTGAAAGCAGGAGTACACGTGAGCACATGCGCACGAGAGAGAGAGACAGAGACAGAGACAGAAAGAGAGAGAGCACAAGCAGGAGGAGGGGCAGAGGGAGAAGGAGAAACAGGCTCCCCGCTGAGCAGAGAGCCCCACAGGGGGCTCCATCCTAGGACCCTGGGGTTATGACCTGAGTCAAAGGCAAACACTTCACAGACTGAGCCATGCAGGCTCCCCTAAAAAGCCAATGATTAAACTTGCTTTTCCCCTTATTGCAGATTGCACACAGCTACATACATGAAAATGAACATACTGCCTCACCCGTTCAATGTCAGCTCTGAATGCTTCATCTGTCCCTAGACCCAGAGTGCTCTGGCACACACAAGAGGCAAGGTTTACACACGCACACAGAGAGACACAACAGCGCCAGCTTCTCGGCATGGTTGTGTCCCGCCTTCATGAAGTTTTTACATCAATATTGGACTCCTGGAAGCAATCAAGTTACTAGCCAATCAACCAGCCTCTGAATACGGTCACTATGCCCTTGGTGTTCCCCCGAGCATTGGAGAAACACAAAGGGAGTGTATTCAGTGTTCTCTGGGCTCCAGAATGATGGGTCTGGTGGAGAACACCAACCTAACAGCTGCAAACACATAAATGGCAGCAAACTGATAGGCTGATAATCTCAACCCTGAAATCCTAGGGAAGGTTGTTCTGAGCCCACCTGTGTGGGAGAGCATGTTCCAGGAGGAGTCAGACCAGGAAGATTGGGCGATTTGGATTCATCTGGAGACAAGGACCAGGCGTCAAGGGTCTAAGGCAGAACAGAGGAAGAACAGAGGAAATGGTGTTAGTTTGTTTGTATCAGAGGAAGAAAAGAAGAAAGGAAAGTAGCTGGAATCTAGTGATGAGGCCATGGTAGCATGTGGACCTGCTGGTGTCAGACTTCATTTTGCCCAGCTGTTTTCTCCGATGATCACGTAAAGCAAGTTTCGGTGCACACAGATCTGGCTGCACCTACAGGATCCCAAAAATACTTCTCTGCAACCATCCTTCTGCCAAAGCCATGCTGGAGCTGGCCTCCCAGAAATGTTAGTGTTGGCTGTAATGAGATCAAAATCTGATTGCCCCACCAAGGGACTGAAGCCACACACTTACTGGCTTCTCTATCCGAGCACTGCCCTGTGGTCCTTCCACTGACCTTTCCCTCCCGCGCCTTTACAGGCAGGAAGCAAGTCCCATGCTAATTGTGATTGATTTACTGGGTTCCTAGATGCCTGTCTCTGTGGCCTCCACACCAGTGAGCTCTGGATGACCTTGCTGAGACCACCACACAGAGGACGACCATCCACACAGCTCCAGAAGGCAGGGCGAGGAAGGAGCAATTCCTAACAGCCATCACAGAAGTGCAAAGATTGCAATGAAACCAATGAGAAGTGTAAAACCAACCCCTAATTAACTCACTTCCTAGAAGACCAGGATTTACTCGCTGCAAACCCTCACTAATGAGAATTTCAGAGCTGAGAGAAACCAGATGTGCACGATTTTCCGGACAGTGGAGGAAATCATGTAGTGTGTTGGGTTTTGTGTATCTTCAACCTATCGATGGCACTGAGAGCACTCAGAGCAATAATCAATAAGTCATATTACCAAAATCCATAGCTTACCATTCTAAAGGAAAATCAATCACTCTGTTATAAGCACACTGGTTGGCAGATTTTATTGAGATTTTTTTGTTCTCTGATGTTAGCATGATGATTCTGTTTGGTGCTCTCTTAATTAAAAACAGACGGGATCTACAGAGAACAGTCAAGCTCTGCTGCACCTGGTCACACAAGAAGATGCACAAATATTTGTGTTTGTTTTAGCATATTGCTAATTTATGTTTTGTGTTGCACTGATTACCTGAATCCTACCCCTTAAACAAAACAGACCATGACATCCTAAAGGATATTAAATTATGAGGTTGGCTACTATCCGTCCATGTCATAACATAGATAAGGGATATAATTCATTACACAATTTTTTATTTATAGCACACAACACGTCATGCTCTATGTTAAGATTCGCACGAAAAGCAAATTAAGAATACATTTTGACCACTATGAATTTATTATAGATATCCTTGATATCCCATAACTCTCTCCCTACAGCCCCTGGGGTAGTCAACGAGATCCTTTGTTTACCGTGTTGCTGATATGAACCGAGCCAGATACCAGTAACAAATACCACAAGTACAGGTAGGTTAATAGCCATCATTTTATATGTATTTCAAAGGAAAGTTCCTTAGATAGGCCTAAATAAAAAATTCAGGACATACTGTTTTTAATGGTTTTTGATTTTAAAAAAATGGCCTCGCGTGCTCCATCCCGTGTCTACCCCACAGAGAAGCTACAAAGTACACCCCATCCTAATTCCTTTGGCGTCAGTAGGGTCCCTTTCCTATGGAGCTTGCCTTATGCCAATTAGCTACTTAATGAGGCTGCTTCTTTGTGGCCCAGCCTGTGCACGGGTCACAAATCAGGTTTGCTCTGAAGCCGCTCCTGGACTATTAGACCTCCAGGGCATTCAGTAGATACCGTAATTTACGGTGGGGTTTCCAAAGGAGCTTCTCTCCCAAATAAGCAATGATTTGGCCTTGAGGGTCTGGTCCCACCACCACAGAAGCTGAACAATCAAAACGCGTTGAGCTCTGACAAGACCACATGACTGCCCCCACTCCCCGTCTGCACCCCCCACACCCCCGTCCCAGGTTTCCGAGAGAGCACATGGAAACGAGGAGCCAGGGAGGGCACCTGGCCCAACCCGAGGAGTGCCCGCGGTGCCCCAGGCCCTGGAGAGCCCCAGAATTTCTTCCCTGCCTGTGCCACCAGGACACCCTCTGGACCCCATCCTCCAGCCAACCTCAACTCAGGACATCATTGCACGTCTCACCTGAATAAAATCAGGAGATGTACCAATTAAAAAAACATTTAATTGTGTAATGAGATTTTCTAAGATAGGCCGAAAGATGAGCAAATGCAAGAACCACCCAGATCAAGTGAATGTGGAGTTTAGACGGGGTTTGCTGCAGATGTTCAGGGGATGGCTCTGCGCAGGAACATCAGATCAGGAGCTAGCAATGTCATTCACATCAGCTAAGTGTGCATTTCCCCCGACGGGCTGAGGGCAGCCTGGCTATTTTTCCTACACCCTTTGTTTGGTCTTCACAGGTAGGCATCTCCCACATTCATAAGGAGATTGGATCCAGTTGGGATCTCAAGGGAGAGCCAGGGTTGTCTTCCCACAACAGTGAGGGTCTCCACCTGCCTCCTGAGCATCCTAACAGCACAGCCCCGCCCCGTCTGCCCCCCTGCACCACGAGGACACATGGACAATCCCACCCGGGCCTGGACACCTGTTGAAAGCCACCTAGAAACGTGACATGGTTACTTAAATGCCTGAGTCTTTTCTCCTTGCGGTTCAAGGGGTCCAACCCCGCCCCCAGGCCCCCGTCAGAATTTTATCTCCAAGTGTCCCCAGGTCACTTGATCCCTGCTTTTCCTACCTACGGCAGAGGGTGCCTCCATCCCCTGAGCTGACGGTGAAGATATATTTGAAGGATGCCCCATTTTCAGATAACCAAGCAGCACCTGGAGACATCAACACACGGGAGTGGCTTTGGAACTCGAGCATCCCCGTGGGAATAAGGCTTATGGTGGAACTGGGTGAAGGTGGGAGGTGCCGTGGGCAGCTCCTGGGACTCAGCGACCCCTCCGAGGACGCACAGCGCTCCCGCCCCCTGGGAAGCCCTGTCCTGGAGGGCCACCCAGGGCCCCATGCACTTGTGCTCGACCCTCACGCTCCACCTTTCCATCCTGGGGGGCTGGAGACTTCAACGTACTGAATTAAGTCCACGTAACAAGAAGATGGAGAATTAAAGTGCCTTTGACAGAACAAGCTTAAAGCATTTTCTACCTTTGTGTCTGTTTATTACATTTTCGATGATTGGAGGCTACAGAGTGATTTTTTTTTCTTTTTAATGAGCTCCATGAGGGCGAGTCAGAGGCTTCCCCTCAGGAAGAAGACCGAGGACAATGCCAGAAAGAGACACATCTCCACAGGTCTTTTTGACTGAACTGCTAGTCTAATTTGGGCTAGAGACCCCCTGTCTGACCCAGGACAATCTCTCACTGCATAACTGAAGATTTGCAGGCCTTCCTCCCAGCTGGCGGCCCGCTCAGGGCTCGACGAGGATGTCCCTGCAAGCGCAGACAGCCCCCAGGGCTAGAGGGCTCCTCCCTGAGACAAAGAAGGGTAAGTGGGATCCCTGGGTGACTCAGTGGTTTAGCGCCTGCCTTTGGCCCAGGGTGTGATCCTGGAGACCCAGGATCGAGTCCCACATCAGGCTCCCTGCATGGAGCCTGCTTCTCCCTCTGTCCGTGTCTCTGCCTCTCTCTCTCTCCCTCTGTGTGTGTGTGTGTGTGTGTGTGTGTGTGTCTCATGAATAAATAAATAAAAATATTTAAAAATCAGAGAAGGGTAAGCTAGCCCCCGCCCCATCTGAATAAAGTTATTAAAGCAGTTCGAACTAATTAGCAGTAGCTGAGCCGCACTGCTGCCTGTGCCCCTCTGAGTGACAGGGCCGGTGTCTGACGGGATGTGTCTCCCTCACTCACTGCGGGTAACATCAAGTGCTCCCGACCCTGGTGACAAACGGGCACCGCAGCAATGCCTCTCTCTCCTATTCTGTCCAGTATTCTGTATTCTTGCTTCGTAATCTAATTGGGAAAACACCAAAACTCAAATCCAGTGGCAAGGACACTGAGCCATTCCCACCCAAATCTCCCCTGGACCTGAAATCATTTGCATTATGTTGTCCCTACACTGGGTTCATCCTCTTATTGGGAGTGATGTCTGCTTAAGTGAGATTGTCCCCCTATACATCTGCAGAGTGAGCTGGTGAGACCAAAGGCCCCATTTGGTGCCGTGACCTTCTGTTTCAGACCCAGTAAAGCAGCATGCATCCCGCCACCTGCAGCCAGCGTCCATCTGGTATCTCAGAAACAACCAGGGTGCGCACAGCAAAGGGATTACTACACACCTTTTCTGTGACGGCAATACTCGCTGCTTCATTCAACCATTGATTTAGGATTAACCTTTAAGAGCCCTATTCAATCCAGTCTCTACTTTTAAGCTGATATTTGAAAAATAGTACCTTCCGTATTTTAGTAAGTTCTCTATACCAGGCATGGGCTGAGCGCTTGACACGGCATTTCCAGTCCTCAGACTAGCCCTCCGTGGTGCGTGGAATGACCCTGCTGTGTGGATGAGGATGTGAGGGCTGCAGGGGGGTGGGCACCCCACAGCCTGGCAGCCAGGGTGGGGAGGGCAGACCCGAACGGGGACTCCGTCGGCTGAGCCATGCTGACCTCACGGGCACGCGTACTGCTAAGCACACACATGTGGCTCCCGTCGTCGAAGTGCAGGTATACGTGTGATGCATGTTTGTGTATGACTCATGGGCATGTATTACATCAAATCACAGCTCATATAAACAGGCAAACAGAGCTTTCGGAAGGAGTTAATTCATGATTTCTTTACATAGATGGTGTCCTCTGAGAAGTTCAGTCAAATATGATGAAGACACAAACTGTCATGACTCTTTCACGGAGGGTGGATCCCATTGGCCAGGGCAGTTTCCTTCCAGTGAAAATCAACACCTTGTAGTGGAAGCGGCCATAGGCCCTGGACCAGACCTTCTGCACAGAGACATTCTCACCTGCTGGTGTGAAGTGTGTAGTGTGAGCGAGACCTGACAATGTTTTCTCGTCGAGTTTCACCTTCTAATGGTCGCCAGCAGGCGTGCCACGGACCTGCCCAAGAGGCTGTAAGAGCAGGCACTCAGGCTCCGCTGTTCCACCCAGGAAGATGGCATCACCTACGCCCCCCTCTGCCCCCGTTCATCCCCCCAGTGTGGCAGATAGCCGCACCACGAGCTTCGTTTTATACACCGTTTGAACAACAAACTGGAAAATCTATCAAGACTACATAGGTGCCATATTAAAATGAGACTTCACAGGCACCTGGTGGCTTCATGGCTGAAGCATGTCTTTGGCTCAGCTTGAGATCTCAGGGTCCTGGGGTTGAACCCCGTGTCGGGCTCTCTGCTCCTTGAGGAGTCTGCTTCTCCCTCTGCCTCTGTTCCTGCCCTGCTCATCCGCTTGTGCTCTCTTTCTCTCTCTCTCTCTCTCTCTCTCTCTCTGTCTCTCTCTCCATCTAATAAATAAAATCTTTTAAAAATATGAGTGTCCCATGAAAACTCGTTTCAGCCACCATCAGGGCCCGTGGCCACGTCACCATCAGTCATGAGGACCCGGCCTGGCTCCCACAACAAGAATGAGCCTGAGGGAGGTTAGGACAGGCTCCTCGGTGACAGAGCGGAGGCCCATCAGTGGCCATGGTTCCATCTGAGAAGCCAGCCAGCCACGTGCACGCAGCCTGTGCCCGGCAGGCTGGCCACGTGGGCCCTCCTACCTCAGTGAGAGCACCTGTGGGGGAGCCCAGCGCCTCCCACACCCCGACTCAGGGAAGGCTGGAGGGGGCAGGCCGGCCATCAGAGAGGAAGTGGCAAGGGCAGGGAGTCTCTGCTCTCACCTCCATCCCCATCGGCAGCTAGTTCTCATTTCCATCCTGGCGTCTCAGCCCAGCCCCCACTAATCCCCACTGGACTCTGCACAACTGACCTTTAGTGCCCAGAGCACCCCCAGGTGAGTCATCATTCTCACTGTACAGATGAGGAAGCCCAGGCCCGGGGTGTTTAGCTAACGAGCCCCAGTTTGCAGCCCAGGAAAACAAGGGCCGGCTCTACAGCCCGACATGCCTGCTCCAGGGCTCCCCACCGCACTCTTACCCACACCTTCTCATGCCCCACCTTTCTGCCCTTGTAGGGACAGGCCATGCAGAAGAAGGGAGGATGGGAACCGGGGGGCCGGGGGCAGCCCTTGCCCAAAGGAGAGCACGCACCATGCTCTGCTGCCCCCTAAGTCCTCAATGGACAAAGGATGAGGAGCCCCAGGAGCCATGGAGATGGGGCCTTCTGGAAGCCATCCCGAGCCTGGGCTGGTCTGCTCCCAGAGTCAAGGCTCGTATCTCCGGCCACCACCTCTCATACCAATGTCTAGACAGGTCAGAAGCATGTAGGTAATGTGTACATTTAGGGGACAGCCTCCTTGAAATCACATCTCCATCACAAATCTCCAGGCTCTGTGAATGTCAAACAGGATCAGCTCCTACCACTCAGGAACACCCACATCACAATATCTCCCACACCCACCTCCCCAGGGGTGACCAGGCCTCCGTACCTCCTGCTCCTGCAGGAAAGCACTGTCCCCCCAGGGCTCAGGGAGGGAGGGAGGGCCAGCCCCTGCACCCACTGTCTGTGGCACACACACACAGTCCAGTGCTACATCCACTTCCTATCCCGGGGCTTTCAGAGCAGTGGCACGGGACCCATGTCTGTAGGCGAAGGCCCTGCAGGAGAGGCTCAAGCATCGAGGGGGCCTCCCTGTGGACACTGGACACAAAGCTCAGGGCAGAGGTGGATGCCAGGATGCCATGTGATGCGGTGCCATTGTTCAGCCCCTCCTACTGTGTGGGCACCAACAAAGGGGATCCCCGGGAGCTCGTCCTGCCCCCATGGAATATTCCAGAACTCAGATGCTGTGGCGCCAACACAGCCTCGCATGCTTCCTGTCGAATATTTTAAGTGGATAAAAAGAGCACAGCAGACACCTTTTTTTGGATTCATAAATAGGCTCCCACCTCATATTACAGGCCTGAATTTAATTTGTTTGATATTTCCAACACTAACGATGCCTATTTAAGACATCCTGTTAAAAGTTTGTAACATTAATTTAATGGAAAAATGCCAATATCACTCTGAGAACTCTATTAGGTTTTCTCCCTGTTAAATTAATGTTACTAACTTTTAATGGATGCTGTAATTAGATGTTATTATTAACGGGAATATTACCCAAATTAAAATCAGACCCAGTGAGAGACACAAGGCACATTTACAAGTGCATAAAGTCTCCATGTCTGGACGTCCCATGCATGCCTGTGGGGCCAGATGCCCAGCCCGCTCCCCTGGGACCTGCCCCAGACCAGGCACCCAGCACTGAGGGCGTGAAGCGGCTGCGAATCCATGCCAGTGGCCGGCCCCCTCTTAAGAGACCAAGCACTGGCCCCCCACACGCTGCAGGGGGCGGGGGTCATCTCCCAATTTCACACTCAATTTAAGGGTCACTCTCCATCCGGCCTGATTGGGTTCGGCAGTTTGAAATTGATTGTTTGGGTTGTAAAGCTTGCCTGCCTTCCAGCCAATTTAAGAAAGAGGCTGCTAAGCCATCAGCTTATTATGAGCTGGGGAGCAGAGACAGAAGGAACATCATGAATTCGGAGCTGTCGGCCTGACCCTGGCCCAAGCTGGGGCCATGGAAAGGCCTATCCCTCGGCTTCTGGGGATGTGCCACCACGTCCTCTGACTCAACACCTCCTGCTGGCAAAGGCCACCACGGCCATAGGAGCGAGGACATGGACGGAGAACCTGCCACCCGCCACCTGCCCCTCACCATCTCTCCTGCTATCTCACCGTGAGGTCTGAGGACCATACTGAGAACCCAACTGTGTCTGACCAAGAACTCTTCCTGTTTGAGAAGAGATTTGTCTCAGAGACAAAGCCAATACAGGGATGGGGACCCTGGCTCTCTGTCAAGATGGAGTATGAGGTCCCAGCGAAGCTGTGTCCATACACGCCTAGGGTCCCTGGGTAGAGGCCACAGACAAAGTCCACTGATGCCCTGCGTGGCTGTGGTCATCACACAGACCTGGCTTCACAACATCCCATCCAAACACCAACCATCCATGCTCCTTGGCCCTGAGCAGGGGAAGCAGGCTGGTCAGAGGATGTCCAAGTCCCCCAAGGAGGTAACACGTGGTTCATCCGAAGGTCTCTCCCTCCACTGGGCCCACCCCTGGGCCCCCCAGAAGCGACGCGTGCACCGCACCATCTGATGCTTGTGTGGCTCCTTCTCAGTCTGCATGTGGTATTGCTGGGGTGCACCTGCCCATCAGCCTGAGAGAGAACTGCCTGTACCTTATGCATCTCCTCCCACTGAGCCACACCCAGGCAGCCAGGAGGCGTGTGGTCATTCTCACCCACAGACAGACAAACATGTGGGGTGTGAAAAAGAGAAGCTTGGACAAAGGAGAGCAGAGAACGCTCCCTGGACTCTGGTCAGTTTGCAGTGTTGTCATGAGAGGCAGTGCTGAATTGTGGTGCCTTAGGAAGAGATGACGAGTCTCCCAACCGGAACTCACCTAACCTCCCAGGAGCCAGAGCTTCCCGGGGTGCTGCTGCCCCTTCCCGTCGGGGTTCTGGCCTGGAGGTTCCTGATGAGGCCATGTGGGCATGCACAGGTGTGACCCAGTCCTGTTCCCTGAGCTCCCCATAGTTGGGTCGTCTGGCCCCTGTGCCTCAGCAGTGGGTCAGGGTGGGCCTGGCTCAGGAGGCCAGCCTGGGGCAGAAGCCAACGCATGGGAAGGCAGAGGATTAGCAAGGCCCCATGGCTGGACAGCTGGACGAGGCATGCCTCTGCCGCCCCAGCCCCAGAGCAGCTCCCTCCATTGTCCCAGCCGGCAGCATGGGCATCTGCAGCCTGCCTTCAGAAACGCTCAAACCAATGCACTCGTGCAAACTGTAGGACGTAAAAGTCATCAATGTCTTTACAACTGCTCTTAGGGAAAAGTCAAATCGATGTTAAAATCATGAACTCAAAAGTGACTTCTTTCCTTAGTGAGTCAAAAAAAAAATTCCATAGATCTTTGAACATCATTTTTAAAAATCACATTTTCCTTCCCCGATTTGGTTTTGTGAAACTAGGGAGAATGTGCTTCTCTAACTCACAGAGAGAACCTCTGGGTGACCTGGTAACTTGAAGTTCCCATGAGTGGGTAAACTTCCTAATAAGCACACAGGGTGGCCCACTGGTGATCTTCCAGTATCTACTGTCCAGTCAGAGCAGATCCACGTGGCAAAGGAGCCTGGGCTTGGGGCCAGTGTTGCATAGTTTTCCATCTTATTCAAGGGTCCTTCCAGACTCAGTCTCCTGGTCGGTGCAATGGGACCGTGAAATAACAACTAACATGCGGGCTGTTCTGAGAACAATGACGCTGACATGACGCTCCACAAATGCTGGCTATGATTCTTGTCATTATTTTTATTAGTGTCTATCAGTTATTTTGTGTGTGTTTATGAGCAGAGTTAGCTACAGACACAAAAACAGAGCCCAAGTGTCAAGGAGAAGCCCAAATACTTCTCAACGACCGATGATAAACTGTTTCCTAAATTAATGTGAATGCATCAATGGGCTGTTTTCTCTGTTCTTTGGACTGCATTTGAACAGTATGTTAATGGAGAGACAGAGGAGGAGGCTATGAGAAAGAAAATGTCATAATCTATTACTGAAAAAGCATCCATCCTGAATAATGCTGATAATGCAAGGACGGTTCAACTTATGGAAGTCAACCAAAGTCGCACAACATAACAGAGAGGAGGTCCAGCAATGCATGAGCATCTCAGACACAAAAGAGCATTTGAAAGAGCCCAACATTTACTCTCATGAATAAATAAAAAACTCAATAAACTAGATGTAGAAGGAAGTTTTCTCACCTAGTAAAGAGCCCACAGAAGACCCACAGCTAAAATCATCCCTGCGGCAAAACATGGGGGCTGAATCAAGGGTGCCCACCCTCAACACCATGTCCCGCATGGCTCTGGGGGTTCCCACAGAGCACTCGGGTGAGAAGAGAAGCAAGAGACATCCCAGGATGGAAAGCAAAATAGCTACTACTGAAGGGTTCTCAGGGAAGGGAAAGGTGAGCTCTAAGGTCTGGAAGCAAGGACGGGTCAGAGCCCCAGGCCTGCTCGGGGTCATGCATGTGGACTGGCTTCCACAGTGGTGCTGGGGCAACTCAGCACATTTGCTCTCACCACCCTCTTCTATTCCTGAAAACTGCACATGTTGTGTGTACGGATATACTTCAATCCACAAAGAAGATGCTGACATTATTCAAAATCTGTTGCAGTTGGTCCATTTCCAGGAGCCAAGCAGCCAGACAGAAAAATAAAATAGAAAAAGGGGAAGACTCACTGGTGTGTGTCCACTCTCAGAAACCAGCATCTCACCGTTGCCCACAAACAAAATCTCCTGCCAGGCTAATACAAAAAAAAAACCTTTTCAATGACGTGTGTTATGCAACTGTTATCAATTATTCCTTCAAACAGTGAACTGAATAAGACAGTGTCCTCTTCTCCACCTTCTGTGACACATGGTTCCATAGAATAATGCTCACATCTTTCACTTCAAACATGCTGGTCAGTCCGTGCAGGGATTTCCACTCGGGAAAAATCCGATTTCATTCTTGACAATCATTTCTGGTTATTGTTTTAAGTGCAGCAGCTACGTCTAGCCCTGGGAAGACACCAGGCAACAGGGCGCTGGCGCCAGCCTCAGGAGGCAGAGGGACCTTGGCATTCCCTCATCCCATCAAGTGCTAGTCTCCCAACGGTGCGACGTGGCTCTATTTATAAGTGCCCAAGTTTGAGACGCCAACCGAGATGCTTGCCACATTTGCTCCCCTTTCCTGTCTGCTGCTGTGGAATTCTATCTCTTTCCCAAAATGAAGCTTTAGTCTTCAAAAAAAAAAAAAGTGATTCAGAAAAAATAGCATACAAGTGGGTGTGGTCTGTGGCTGGCTTCCCTGTCTGAGTTTGTATCACGGTGTCTGATCCTGTAAAATGTGCTGGTTCACTCACACGTTCAACCATACTTGCTGGATGTATATATTGCGTCTGAGGCTGACTAGTCCCCGAGGGCCGGCCATACTGTCCAGTCAGTTGCTTACGCTCCTGTTGGGCAAAGCTTTTGAGTGCACGCTGGCACATGCCGCACTCGTGTGCTATCAGGTGACCCGTCTATGAACCAAGCCATCGTACGCAAGGGTTAAGGGCAGGGGGTGACATTAGGGTGTGGGTCCCTGACCACAGAGCTCACAGAGAACCTCTGATCCTGCTCAGTTCCATCCTCATCTTGCAGTGGCCTGCAGCTGGCCTGTCCAGACTTTCTGCATTCATAGTGGGCAGGGGGCGGGAGGTCACTCGGAGCTTCAGGGCTCACCAACACTCCAGGGTTGATGCTCAGAAAGCAGATAATTGCTACGGGTGGCCTAGCCTTGCTCCAGGACCAAGGACCAGCACGTTCTCACCAGGCTCCAACACCGCAGGGTCTGATCCAAGCAGAAAGGATCCTCCTCACTTCCTTCAGCAGGTTCCGGGATCTGACAACTGGCTCAGTCCTAGGATCTTGGTTTTGTTAGGGGGCCACGCTCAGCCCCTTACCTGCCCTGCTCTCTTTTCATTGTGGATGCTGACAGGACCCTCCAGGATGCCTGTCCCTTTCCTGAAGGGGCATCCTGTCCCACCATTACCTCACTATAGGTCAGGCCCCTTGGCTGCTCTCTGACTTTGCTGAAGGTCATGGAAACCTGGCCCCCTGAGCACCATGGCCCAACCTCTCCCGCTTCCAATGGCCAACACCCCTACAGCTAATAAGCAGCCCATCGCTGGACCGTGAGGACAGCCTCCACCAAACATTTCAGCAATTTAGGTCCGCCTCTCACAGGGTGTTCTTGTGGTGGATGGCTATCTTCCGGGCCTTCCCATAGAACATGCTCCTGGGGGCTCTTCTGGAACCCACACAACCTATGAGTTGGAGCCTGCCTACCTGCCTGAGCATTTACTCCCTTCTTCTACCATCTTTGGCCACGTAGGGCTCTCCATCTTGCTTAGCACAGGGGTTACTTTCTCCAGGCCCTCAGAGTAGGTCTGCTCTGTCCCCAAGACACCTGGGAGTCTGAAGCATGTCCTCAACTACAAATTCTTGCCCACCAGCCTGACACTCTGGCTCCTGAGACTCCCAGTGGCACAGCAAGTTCATTCTTGTGGCTTCCGTAGGGGAGGATGTCTTCCTTCCTTTTCAGGTCAACAGGTCCCTGGATGAGCTATATTGGGACAAACCCTAGCCACTGGCCAGCAGCCAAAGTTAGAGTGGCTCTTGGGGGGCACCCCCTGCCTTGTGGGGGTGACACTGCTGCAGTGTCTTCACTCACAGGAAAGGTCCTACACAGAAGACACTGAAAGCCAGCCCACAGTTTCTGCTAGGAGCAGTGCCTGTCTGTATCCTCCAGGGCTGAGGCCAGCTAGAGATACACTCACTTCATCATTAAACTCAGCACTTAACATGCAGTTTTTCTCCTCCGCACCCTGATGGATACACAGCTCACAGTCTTCTTGAAAAGGGTGCCTCCCCCCCAAAAAAAAGAAAAGAAAAAGTTGCCTCACTTTCCTAAGATGGCCGTAATACGTCCCCACAAGCTGGATGGCTCAAACTGGCAGAAATTGATTGTCTCATGGTCTGAAGGCCAGAGGCTCGACCCAAGGTGTCTACGGGATTTCTTCTGGAGCCCACTGGAGAACACGTTCTCCACCTCTTCCAGCCCCTGGTGGCTCCAACCTCCTGCTTCCATGGTCAGGTGTCCTCCCCTCTTCTGTCTGTGTCATCCCTTCTCTGAGTTTATCTTATAAGGATACATGTGATTGCATTTAGGGCCACCAGATAATCCAGGATAAGCACCTCCTCACAAGAGCCTTAACTTAATCACATCTTTTGCCATATACGGTTTGATTCATAGGCTCTGGGGATTCAGATGCTGATGTATCCTTCTCAGGGGCCACAACACAACCTGTTTGCTCCACATCTGTGTAACAAACAAGCCCACATTGCTGTGACTTTCCTAATAGTCTTCACACCACCAACCAAAGCCTCCATGACACTGACATGATGGTCCCTTTGCAAGAAGACAAAGGGAGCTCTTTCTTCTTCATCAATAAACCCTCCATGCAAAACCACGCCTGTGCAGAAAACACTAGAAATCCAAGGAGAAGAATGGCTACCATCCACCAGGTGGCACAGGGACATATGTACTGGTGACCTTTGGAGCAACCTTGACTTTTCGCATACAGGTTGGTGAGCAGGTGTCTAGGCTGGAATGGACGAGCTTTTCCACTGGCAGAGCTGCCCATGGGGTATTTGTCATCAGTCTCCGGTGCCAACTCACGTCCCAGGGCGCCAGGTCAAGTGAAGCAGAAGGAGGCTATGTGACAGCACATCTTGAACCTCCCAAGCTCTGGCTCCCCATCCAGCTCCAGGCTGCAAAACGAGGGAAGGCTTGGCTGCAGGAGGCTTTTCCCTCCTGAGGACAGTCCTAGTCAGGCTGCCCCACCCTTTCCTGGTCATATGTGCCCCTGCATCCGGCAAGGTTTCAGGTCTCACAACCTTGCTGTCTGCAGTATTTCTAATGCTCCCTTCCTGGGGGTGTGGGCTCAGCCCCGAGCCTCGCTCCTGTGTTCCTCCTGCCTTTCCTGGTAGCTCTGCGGCTCCTAAGGACCAGAATCCTCCTGTTTCTCTCAGCACACACTTCACTGCCCGCCCTGCGGTCTGCCCAGAGCCTGGCCAGTGTTCTCTCCTCCAGCCTTCACAGCTCCTGACCAGCTTTCCCCAAAGGAGCATCCCTGGCACCTGTGGGTGGGAGATAATGCTTTGCTGCTGTAAGAGATGCTCTGTGTGCTCTCAGTCACCTCCTGACCTGTGAATGCTCCCCCTGGGAGCCGCCTGAATGTTCCTGCTTGCTGCTTGGAACAGAATGATAGAACCTAGAACCACAGAATCCAGAGCGGAAATTCTGAACTTCATGGTGCTCCCTCCACTGGCTGGGACCCTGCTCCTTGCCTCCTTCTGGATCCAGGCTGGATCCCTATAGGATCTGGAACAGAAGCCCCAGTCCATATGTTTGAGAATCTGAGTGAAATGGAGCCTGGGTTTCCCTTTCTGCTCAAGTCCCAGGGACTCAGGCAGCCCCGATTTGTCCTGTACCCTAGTTTGTCCTGTACCCCGGTGAAGGGAAATGACCAGGGCAGACTTCCAAGCAGAAGGACCGGAAATGACCCCTTGGAGCTGTGAGCCCTGTTTGGGAAGAGCCACTGCACGATGTCCATGTACTCAAAAATATTGTCAGAGGCCCACTAAGACTCGGCTGGCCCTGGAAAATAGTAAAAGTGAGCTGAGAAAGAACCTGCAGGCCAGAAGAGCCTTGAGGTTGAGTCTATATGGAGGAGAAGTGAATGGACTGAGCTCCAGAGGGGGGAGAGGGACACCCTACTCAGTCCCTGGACACCAGTGTCCACACAGGTGCTGTGGCCCCGGGGGACATAGAAGCCAGTTCTTGATGGGGGTAATGTTTCCTGTTTTCTTAAATCATCCTGGATGTGCCGCCATCTCAGGAGCTAGAGTCTTACCTGGAGTTTGAAATAACCCTGGGTTGTCCCTTTCAGCTGCCAGCCTTTCCGTGGAAGAGTGGGATCCAGCAGGTGGCCAGAGTCACCTGACTGGTCACAGGGCCAGCTGAGATGAGCAGGGGGGTCTCACCATCAGCCCCTGGGAGACATGTAGCAGATAGGGGTGTGGGATGCCCTCCACAGCCGGCCCAGCAGTGCGTGGAGCCGGGAGGCCCTGCAGGTCCCCACAGTCTACTGCTCCCTGGAGAACAGGCTACAGCCCAGTGCTGTATTCCCTACAAACTTCATGATAAACCAAGCTGTGTCCATGCCCCAGACCCCAGGCTGCTCTTCTGCTGACACAGGAGGCCCTGGTTTGCTCACCCAGAAGTGAAAGCTTGAGAGATGCTAGTCTCCTCGGCCTGGACCGTGTCTGAGTGAGCAAACATTTGGGCCTGGGCATAAGCTCAGTGTTTTGGGGCTTCCATCAACCCCATGCTGGTACTGGCAATTTAGTACAGAACCACTGGATGAAAGAGTCAGAAATGAGTGCAGCATGTCCCTATATCCCTCCCCTCATGCCTGAAATGGCAGGACCAGGTGGAGACGCAGGGTGCTTGCCCAGGGACATCCCACTGCCTGCAGCCAGGATGTGCACTCAGGCCACCACCATAGGGCAGGAAAGCAAGGATGTGTCCAGGTGGGGGTGTCCAGGGCCTGGGAGAGGCGGTGCCTTCCAAGGTCGGCTGGGCTCCAAGCCCTGGGCTGCCCACAGGAATCCTCCTGATTCCGGGGGGGAAGAGCCCGATTGGTGTCTAACCACTCACAGGGATGGAGACGATCAGCTAAGAAGACGGACCCTCCCGTGAGGACACCCCCTGGCTGACTCAGGGGTCGGGGGGAGAGGGGAATGAAAACAAAGCCTTTAAACATAACACAGGGAGGCCATTCTCGCAATCAACCCCCAGCCACCCTACCTGGGGTGGCCTCCATGGAAATGAGTCTGAGCATTGGAGGAGTAGATCGGAAAACCAAGTGTTTGACCAAATCGGTGCTTCTGATTATGTAACTGTGCAGGGCCGGCTTCCAGGGGAACATGCCGTGCCGCAGACAGAGGTTTCTACTCCGCCGAAGCATGAATGCAAACCGGCATCTGCAGGAAGAACATTTAAGGGGACCCTGATGGCTTCGTCCATGTGTGTGGAACATATGTTTGGAAGCCTATTAAACAAAAAGCGCAGAGCAGCCTTGTCAGAAAGTTTTAGATCAAGCACTCACTCTTCCTGAATATTTTTTAATTGGTCAATTAGTTCTGTAAGTGTTTGGGGGAAGCATTTCCTCAAAGGAGCAGTGTGTACGGGTCTGTTTGAAATTATCTTAGATTCGGAATGCTTATCCTTCCAGTGGAAGTTTGGGCTGTGTCTATACACGCTACAACTGGCTCAACTGTTTGGACTAATTGGCTGGTCACCCACCAGGTGTTGGACGGGGAATGCCCATTGATTCACAAGAGTGATAAGTGGGGCATCAGCCCTTCACTCAGATGACTACCTAGTGACTGGTTTTCCAGTTGAGGAGTTTAAACCACACTTGCGAAGACTGTGAGCCAAAGTGCAAATGCAGAATAATAGTTTTATTTAAATCTTTCCGCGGACATATTTTAAACCTTTATTTGAAGCTACGATCACACAGAGGCCCGCAGCACAGGTAGGAGTGGCTGTGGGATCCCATTAAGACATTGGTGCTACAGATGCATCTTGAAATCTTTACTGAACATTTATATTCTTTATGCTAATTATTCATGAGCAGATATTCTATCTGAACCATTACAAACTGCTTCCCTTTTCTTTAATTGGATTTTATTAACTTGCATCTATTGTTAAATTGAAACAATGACACAAAAAGTAGAGAAAGAATAGACTGAATGGCAACCCCATTGTGGTGGGTAATTTGAACAGGTGGGCAAATTGAAATATTTAGTGAGTTGCTTTGTTTTCACTTGCATTTAAAAGTTTATAATGATCCAATACTTTTCCAAGTACAGATCCACATATTGAGTTTGAGTTTATCTGCAGATTTTGCACAGTGAAGCCCTGTGCACGTAACTGAACACTTCAGTCAGGAGGAGACACGCAAATGGCAGTAGGTCCAGGAACACGGGTACAGGGGGAGAGACTAAGTGTTGAGAAAACGAGGGTCTATTTTTTTCTGAAATCGGCTAATCTATGACCCAAAAGTGAGGAAGTTTGCTTTGATTACCAGTAGGTTGGTCGAGGTTATTGTGTTGGTGTTTGAGGACACAAGTAAGAATGAAGACGATATGAGCTTGGTCCTATCACAGATTTCACGGCATTACGGGGAAAACGTGTCAACGACCCTCTACCAACCTGCACAGAGTAGCTTCGGTAAAATTATGTGGCGCCACATTCCCGGGACAAGGCTGGGTCACCACTCTGCACAGACCCTGCAGCTGGGAGGCCCAGCGGGAGCTCTGCCAACAGGGCCCGGACACCCGGACATCAGGACTCCCGACACATGGCCAGAGAGGGTCACAGTCGATATGCAGGAAGGTGCAAGGGCTCTCAGAGCACACTGCCCACAGGGGCATCCAGGAAATGGGGTGTTGGGGAGGTCAGCCCCAAGGGAAAACCTTCACCAGGCACAACCGTCCTGTACCTTGGTCTACACGGCACAGGTAGACACAGCAAAGGAACACGGTGCTTGGGTTGCTTCTTTGTTTATAAAGTGAAATTGGGTCCAACTGGTGCCCACTCATCAGCAGAGGTGTCCCAAACCCCAGGCCCCGTTTGGAAACTGTTAGGACCAACCATGTGCTGTAAACACCCAGGGACTCACACGACCACCCACAAATTCTCGATGAAACTGCCACTCACTCAAAGACGTTTCCTCCCTTTCCTGTAACAAACAAACAATAACAAAAATGATGGCTCTGCCTAAAAAACCTACATCTTCTTAGAGAAATGTTTGACACTTTCATGGCTGTTTTCCACACTTGCATTTGATTCCTGGTTTACCCGTCCTTTCTCTGCCGTGAATGATGGGGAACACTGTGCTCACCATCCACCTGACTCCGCTAGCCTGTGCGTGGCTCCCGCCGAGGCCCCGAGAGAGGGCAGGCCTCCAAGATGGTGGTGGCCACACCGCCACAAGTTCTTAAAAGGGATCCATATGTGACATATATATTAGAAAAATATGACAAGTTAGATGATCGAAGATGGTACTGTCCTGAATTTTCCCTGGAACGTGCTCCAAGTGCGCACTTTTAAAAAAATTTCCAAATTTCTTCCTGCATAAACAAATAATATATAATATAATTATAATTATATAATATATAATAAAATAATATATATGTATATACAATATATAAAATAATAAATATATGATACATGCCATATAATTATATAGTTGTATAATTATATACTATATAATAAAATAATGTAAACATCTTCCCAATGATAACAATCATGTTTAATCTTTGAACTTCAATATCAACGATGCTAATTTTTATAATCAATTTTCCCCTCTGAAGATAAATCTATGTAACCACAAGACAAACACTGCATTTTCAAGGAATAGTCTGGAATGGAAGGTTCCCTGGAGCTTCTAGCCAAAGCCTGGCGTCTGGGTACATGACCACACGTAGTAAAGCTTCATTCCCACCACAAATCACTTTAATAGTCTTCAGCGTAAAGGTAATACATGATTTCCCCACTTTTTAATAGGAGCCATTTAAAATGCAATATTTCCCTGTATTCCAAGTAGTTTGAGTGACTTAATTTCAAAGTTATAGAAACTGCTATGTTCTCACTCTGTAATTTAAAAAAAAAATGTTTTTGACAATAAATAGCAGTTGAAACGAGTCAATTTAGCAGTGACAAAGAGTGTTTTCAAATATAAATGCAGTGTTCAAACAGTTATTTTAACAGTAGACTTGTCATGTTGATGTAGCTGGGCATCATAAAAACTGTTTAAAACTGTAAATTTAACTGTTAAAATTAGCAGTTACACTGTTGGCTGCTAAATACCAGTTAAAACAAAGCAATAATGAACCCAAACAACGTCAGAAAGTGTGCATTTCTTTTTCAGACATCACCTTTTTTGTCATTTATGATTGTTTTTCTAAAGCACAATATAGAATAATATTTTGAAAAAAGAAGGGAATATCCTGGGAAGTCTGTTAGCAAACCAAATGTTCAGTGAGCATGGAAATGAGGGACCCAGCCTCGCCAGCCGGGACGCCCACGGAGGGTGTGAGTGAGAGCTGACCGGTCGCTAGGCCTCCCCACACCCAAAGCAGTATCTCCTCTCAGGCATGACCTAACCACATGCAGCGTAAACTCCATGGTTGGAAGAGCGAGATGGCGTAGCCCTCCCAACTCACCCAGCTTTGCAGTTATTTATGGGGGAAACGCCCTTTGTAAGTAATGATATTCCCAGAGAAGGAGCAACCCTCGGCGTTGAGGGTGTGTGGCTCTGGCCACTCGAGGACTCCTCACAAGAAGCTCAGCAGTTGTGATTTCTGACTGATGCCTTGTTAGTGGCTCGGGCATTCCAGGTCAGGATCCTGTGGACCACATCTGTCAAAGAGTCCCAAACCCAAGCATGCTGGCAGGAGGTTAAAACAAGCCTCCCAGGGAAACAGGATGGAGGCCCCTGAAGAAGTTGAAAATAGAGCTAACCTATGACCCAGTAATTGCACTACTGGGTGTTTACCCCAAAGATACAGATGTAGTGATCTGAAGGGGCACCTGCATCCCAGTTCACAGCAGCCATGTCCACAAGAGCCAAAATAAGAGCCCAGATGTCCATCAGCAGATGACTGGATAAAAGAGATGTGGTCTATATATATGATGGAATATGACTCAGCCATCAGAAAGGATGAAATCTTGCCATTTGCAATGATGTGGCTAGAACTGGAGGGTACTATGCTAAGTGAAATAAGTCAGTTAGAGAAAGACAATTAAATGATTTCACTCATATGTATAATTTAAGAAACAAAACAGAGGATCTCAGGGGAAGAAAGGAGAAAATAAAACAAGACAAAATCGGGAAAACAGACCATAAGAGACTCTTAATCACGGGAAACAAACTGAGACTCTTAATCACGGGAAACCCTTGGAGGGGAGGGGGTGGGGGGACAGGGTCACGGGGTGCCAGGCATGAAGGAGGGCATGTGATGTGATGAGCACTGGGTGTGATATAAGACTGAGGAATCACTGATCCCTACCTCTGAGACCAATGATACATTATGTGTGAACTAAATTGAATTTATTTATTTTTTTTACTGACTAAATTGAATTTAAATAAAACATTTGGATAAGGCAAGCCCCCCAGAAACACACACATGCACACCCACTTGTAGTGTTTGCTGTCTATGTGCTATAAACACTCCCAGGGAGGCCAATCTGGGTACGAGCTTGATGGCTGGCAAGCAGGTGCACACAGTTGAATCATGAAAACCTGCTGCCATCGCATCCCACACACTGTGGACAAAGTGATATTACCACTAAAACCACCCAAAGTCCAGGTGTCCCTCAGTCATTGCTCGCTCAGGGGTTGGTGGCCGTCAAGAAACCGGGTTCTGTGTCCTTCCCCTGGCAGTCTCCAACGGCAGGTGCGTCCTCGGGGAGGTACAAGTGTGGACACCAGTCCCACTGTGACCTCTGTGAACCCCTGCGCACTCCCCTAAGCCCCCTGACAAGAGCCTAAGGCTGCCCGTCCCCAGCTGGAAGGGATTGCTAGACTGCACAAAGACATCACTTCCTCCAGGAAGCCCACGCCCGTGTCTCTGACTCCGGGATGCAGTCCCTGTGCTCTCAGTAAGATAGTCTGGGCAGCTTGGGGAACAGGCACACAGCCTCAGCAGTACAACCTGGGAACCTGGACCCACTCCCACTGTCATCATGGGAACGCTGAAGTGTCTCAAGTCAGACTGTGACAATTCAAAGGGCGTTTCGGAAAAGCCAGTGTCACCACAGCCTGGAGTGGAAAATGTTCCGACTTAAAGAAAGAGGCCAAGCCGGGGGTGCAAAGAACGAGGGGGTGTCCGCAGGGACAACAGTAAGGCTCTGGCAAGCCCACCTGGTTCTCAGCCACGCTCAGGGAGGCTCCAGGGCAGAGCGGCCTGTAGGGGGCTGGGTTCCCAATGACACCGCGGTGCCTCCTCCATCGGGTGACACGATCCAGGGTGGGCTGCTGTAGGACCAGCGACATCTGCCAGTCAGAGCTGCTGGGCCCAACAGCAGAGGAGGGAAGGCAGACACGGGACCCTTCACCCAAGGCCTGGGCGGGGGGTGGTGTGCATGGAGCCTCAGGGTGAGGGGGCAAGAAAGGCAGGGCCCTCATGGACAGGACATGGCAGGTGGCCGCTGAGGATGTGAATCCAAATCAGGGACACAGCCAGAAGTGCGCTGGGAAGGCGGCCTGCAGGCAGGAGCTGGTGGGTCAGACGTCCCTGAGTAGGTGAGCGACCCCAGGGCCCAGGGCTGAGGGGTAAGTGCGGGGGACCAGAGGAACACAGCCAGAAACCCGAGGCAGTCTGGGTGCCCCGCCACCACTGGGAGGGCTGCTGCCCACCGGGCCTCAGCTGCCCAGTGGCCTCTGAGGTCCTGGGGGAGCATCTGTCATATCTGTGTCCCCGGCAGTGGGGGCCCAGCCCTCACCCTCGTACTGACCCTAGGGTCCCCTGAAACCATCAAATAAAAACTGAAACTGTACACCCCTGGGCCAGGGAGGAAGACGCTCGAGGACATGAAGACTAACAATGATGCTGTCTCTGCAGTTGAAGTGACATTTCTGCCCATCAGGTGTCTTCAGCACGGGACCTGCCCCATCCGTGTTCACAGGAGAAGGACCTACAATGGCCCCCACATATTACGGGCAGACCCCATGGGGCGGTCAGTCATCCACACTCAACAGAGGGGGCCTCCCTGCTGGACGGGTCAGCACAGAGCCCACCTGAGCCCCTGACAGCTAACCAACCAACACTCAGAATGCTGCCGCCACCCTCTTGCCCAGTAGACACTGCACTGCTTTCCAGGAACGCAGAGCTCAGTGATGGGTGCTGCTCCCAGGAGACCCGGAAGTCTCTGCCAAAGCCTCCGGGAGAGGGCATGGGTGCTCTTCACACCCACGACACCCCGAGTGCCATAACAACCAGCAGGAACATGAAGAAGCGGAGCCCAGGAAACCAAGAGCCCTGGAGAACGCCATGGCATTTGGTGGGACTGGATTCAGTCTGATGACCCCGGCACAGCAATCGCGGGCCCAGAACACACAGGGTTTGCATTTTGCACCTTCTAGTAAATCAGAAACACTTGGAAGTGGGGCCGTTTGCGGCCAGACAGGGAGCTGCCACCACGTGAGGAAGCTGGAGGGCCTGAGTCCCTGGGCTGGGTCTGTCCCCGCAGAGTAAGTGCCCGCCATGAGTTTGTCTCCTTCCTGTGGGACAGATACACCTGGTCCCCCGCTATCCCCAAGGACGGCAAGGGTCAACCCGTGTGATGAATATTAACGGTGCAGAGCCCTCCAAATCAGAGTGCATGTCATTAATCATCATCGTATTGCAAACCGTCGTAAATATGGGGCTGTGCTGAGATCAATGCAGGAGAAATGACCCCGCTCTGAAATGTCACTTGCCCCCTAAATATCAATAGGGCCACACACACAAATGCAGGAGTGAGCTCACTGAGTGTCACTTACCAGTTACTAACTAGTAACTATCTGAACACAGTTCAGTGATTTCTTCTAAGGCTGATGGGAGTTGGATGGGCAGCTGCAAGGGAAGCTTTTCAATAATTTTTGGCATAATACTAAAGCATTAAATCTGTTGTTTTATGTATGCTACGGAAATGTCAGTGAGTCAGCCCTTCACGTGGTAAGAGTAATTCTGTTTAGCACTTGGCCATGAATAGAAGAGAAGAGAACAGGGTCAAACTTACTGGTTTAAAAAAAAACGGACTTTATAGCTCAGGCAACTAAGGTCCCTGGAGCCAAAAAAGATTTTTCACAAATCAGCTCAATATTTTATTCAAATTCACTTGACAAAAAAATTCAGTTGCTCTGTTGACATGAGACAGTCTGTGCAGCGCAAATTTCACATTCTCAACCACAATCAAAGGGAATCACGTCATTCATTTAGTGGCAAGTGTGTGTGAGCATCCAGCCCCTCCCCCGTTCCCCAGAGGGCAGAGGTGACTCCAGGGGCAGTCAGACTGTGACATGGTAGTGAAACGGGAGAAGTCAAGGATTTGCCCGGGACGCTGCAGAAGGTGCTACAGGGTCAGCATCTCAGCTGCTCCTCTGTGGCAAGTTTCTCTGGAAGATGGAAGTCACTCCACCTCCTGGCTGTCTGGGACCCCTCCCCAGAGCCGACCTACCAGCCCGTAATGCCCAGAACAAGTTAAGTGGGCACACCCCTAGGTAAACCTCGTAAATGTGTCATAGTGGCCGACAGGCCTAGGGGGGAGTGTCCCCGAGGCACGACTGGTCATCACAAATGCATCCCAGGATGTTTGCCATGTCCCTTCCGCAGCCCTGAGAGACCCAGATCTTATCAGATTGTGAGACAGAGAACGAGTATTTTGTACTTTTTATTATCATATAAAACAAGCATTAGTCCTTTCACAAAGAGCTGCTACATGTGAGCGCTTGTAAATAAATGTAAGGTAAAAAATATTTTTTGTTAATGTCTCTGCCTCATCAGGCTCTGTGATTCCATCAAAGTCATCCCCTTAAGCATCCCATTAAATGGATGGCGCACACTGCCCATCAGATAGCAAGACAGCCGAGGGGTCCCCAAGAATGATGCGGCATCTCCCTGGACACATGCAGGCAGCTGGTGGCTGTGGATGCCGGTGCACTCACGGGAGGTGGGCAACCGTCATTCCACACCCGCCAGACACCCCCCGGACGCCTGCACACTGACATCCCAGGGCTCCTTCCCAGCAAGAGTGGCGAGATGTCAGCAGGATCATCGGGAGTCTCCATGCAACCTGGCCGAGGCTCAGGCCACCCCGAGTGCGCACCGTGGCCACCTTTGCTGGCCGGCTGGTCATGCTCCAGGGCACAGACAGGCCTTGGGGCCCGAATCCTCACTCGCTTCTTCTTCTCCATGCAGGTCACTTGGTGGCCTATGCCTCGCTTTCCCCTTCTCTTCCCGCGGGTAGTCGGTTGGTGGCGGTCGTGGCTGGTGTTGAGTCCTCCAGGTGACGCCCCCTCCAAGAACGGGGGCAGGCACGGCCAGCACCCTCCAGGTGGCGGTGGGGGACCCAGCACTAGCTCCTCTAGCAGACTAGCGGACACCCCCCATGGGCTCAGCCCACCTACGCCCTATTCTGCTGGCAGAGAGACCCGGTGGTGTCACCAAATGGGAAACGTCTTCTCATTTTTAACAGAACATGAAAGATCCCAAATTTCATAAAATGTCCTGTTTGCACGCGTGAAGCAGTGTAACCCGGTTTGAACTCTATTCCTCCCTCGTCTTCATTCGTGGCTGAGACCTCCGGCCAGCGCTCCCACCGCTCCCGACCGCCACCACGGGGCAGCTCGGCGCTCACTCGGGCCATCCCGCAGAGCCAGAGCCAGGACTCGGGGGCGGGGCAGGGCCCGCGGGGGGGGGGGGGGGGGGTGGCGGGGTAGGGCCGCGGGGAGAACTGAAGGCACAGAAGCCCCGCTCCCCACCCGGCAGAGGCGGAACCAGACACCCAGGAGGGCGTCTGCCCCTCTGCACACCCCTCCACCCCCACCCTGCCCGCAGCCCCCTCGCTCAGCCCACCATCCCCGCACCTGCCCCAGACCGCGTGGCTGCGGCGCTGGCTTCCTCGGGAAGGCCCGGTCCCTCCGGGAGGGCCGCAGGCACCTCCTGGCCTCCCGGGCTGACCGCAGGCTGCCTTCCTCTACCCCGGACGCCCCACTCCTTCCCGGCTCCTCCCCGGAGGCTGGACGCGGGTTGTGTCCGGTCGGCCTCCCCTGTGGCTCGGCCAGGCTCCCTTGGTTCCCTGCCGGGCACGGGGCTGTGTCTACACCACAGCCTTGTGGCAACAGGTCCCAGCCATCCTGCTCGGGACCCTGTGTCCCCCGACAGACGCTCCACGTCCAGCAGCTCCACGTGTAGCCCGGGCCGGAACCTGATGGGACGAAGCAGTGAGCGTCACCTGGTGGTGGGATGCCCTCCCCACAGGCCCCAGGCGCCCCTGACGCCCCCGCTACATCCGGTGGATGTGGTTGGTATATGGTTTCGATCAAGTGGACACACTTCTTCCCTAAACCATCCAAGCTGACACTGGGCAGTGTTGCTCTGGTGGCTCCCACCGCCCTTTCCCCACATCCTGTCACTCAGACTGTTCGACCCGAAACTTCAATTTAACCAAGTCCTGAGATGGCCTTCATTTTAGATAAGGAACCAGTCGGTTACACGGGGTGAGCGGCCCGCGTCCCCCTCCGAGTCTGGGAGGTAGACACCGCTCCCTCCGCCTGCATGGACGTGGCCATGGCTGCCCCAGGGCTCGTGCAACCCTGTCCAGCGCATCCTTGCACGTCATACACACCAGTAAAGGAAGTAGTAACGTTCTCGTCACTTTTGTAAACCCCTTGTGTTCCCGGGGCCTCAGGACCTCACTGCAGAGCCAGGCCATGCCCACTCGGTGGCCCCTCTGCAAAGGCTCATCCTCCATGGGCACCCAGTGCTGCCCGTCACCGCTCTCATCAGAAACTAGCCCGCGAGGGGCACGGATTCAGGTGCCAATGGTTGTGGGAGAATAAAGAAGGTGACACACAGGCTTGTGGGTCCTCGGTCCACAAAGCACAGAGTGACCTCAGCATCCAGGCAGTACCAACACGAGGTTTAAACTGCAGACTCGAGCATGTCACTTCCATGAGGCACCTCTCATGGCTGGGTAAGCAGGTGCGAGCTCAGAGCCGGGGGTCCCCTGAGGGATGGTGGCCCTGACCCACCTGGCCCCCTGCGCTGCCCGCTGCAGTAGCACTGGGCGTTCCTGGCGGCGGTGCCCTCCGGGCGCCGGGGCACCCGCTGCTGGGGACCTGGCGGCCTCCTCTGCAGGCCCAACACGCTGGCTGCCCGGCCAACACGAGGGACCACTGGGAGTACCTGAAGGGCAGGGCGAGCCGGCGAGGGGTAAGATGGGTGGCTCGAATTCCCCACCGATCACGGGGTGGTGCGTGGGCCCAGCAGTGGTTGATGGAGTATTGAAGCCTCCATCTCCCATCTCCCGCCTCCTTACAAATGTCCGCGGAGGGGCCCCACGCGGCACTGCCCAGGAGCCGGGCTGGCCCGAAGCAGAAGTGCGCCTTCTGGCCTGCCCCTTGCTCCCGCAGCAGCGCAGTGACCACAGCCCACGGCCGCTTTCCCCACGAGCGTTTCCCTTCTGCTGTCGGTGTTCCTTCCTCCCCGGCGCTGCCAGGGCTGCACCCGCAGGTCGGTGCCGGGCTCCTTCCCTCCAGGCTCGGCCCCCGCGGCCCTCAGGCAGGCACCCCTGTCTCAGGAGCTCAAACCAGCCACTCCAGGCTCCCTTCACAGAACAGGCTCCCGCGCCCCTGACGTCAGACACTCACCCGAGTTACCCAGCAGACGAGGAGGAGGAGAAGGAGGAGGAGGAGGAGGAGGCCTCCCCGGGCACACGGCGCGGGGCCTGCACCGGGAAGGCCGAAGGACGGCGCCAGGCCTGCACAGGGCGTGCCCCCTGCCAGTGAGCCCTCGCCCCCGAGAGCACCAAGGGACGGTGCAGGGGCTGGGCTCCACGGCCCCACGTGGGGTGCGGGCTGCAGCGCGCCCTCCGGGGCCCCTGCCAGGCCGCGTGACCCCCACCCCCTGCTGTCCTCTCCCGGGGAGCCCGCAGTGACCCCCAGCGGCCCTCCCTGCTGACCCTTGGGCCGCTCGCGGGGCAGGGCCCAAAGCCCCCGCCTCTGCCCTCACGGACACCGGACCCCACAGCCAGCACCGCCCCCGCCCCGCTCGCTGGCTCTTTGATTTCACGTTTCCTTTCTGAATCCATTAATATTTTATGAGACCACACAGAGGGCGCTTGCTTCCCTCCCTCTTTAATCATGTAATGTGCTGTAAAGTATCATCTAGTGGGGGGGGGGGGCGGTAGGAAGAAGGGGGGAAGCCAGGGTCAGGTGAGGGCAGTGGTCTTGGCCACTCTCCCCGGTGCCAGGTGGGCTCGTGGGTCACAACAGCGTCCCCGCAGGACCACAGCTTCCGGCAGTGCCAGGGCTCATGGCCGTACCCCGGGCCTCCCCTCCTGTCAGCTGAAGCCAAGGGACCCAGGCTGCGGCAAGTCACCCCCCACCCCGTGAGCCTTGCTGTACCCTCCCTGCTCGTCTCATACACCCACCCCCACCCCTGCACCCCCATGGGCCTGGCACTTGTCTCTCACATGGCTCCCGTTCCTGCTGTGTGTGCACACTTCCTGCCCCCACGGGCACCCTGGCATTGCTCACCCCTTTGTGCAGGAAATTGGAGGGATTACCCAGATGGCCCAGCAGGAACCCCGGGAGCTAGTGTATAATTGAGTCACTGCCCCAGCACCCCTGTCTGTGTGTCACGGCACCATGGCTGCCGGGCAGAGGACAGCTCTGCAATGTAGACAGCTAAGGTGAGCAGTGAGGACAGCTCTGCAGTATAGACAGCTGAGGTGGGTGATAGGATGTGCTTGCAGACTGTAGACAGATGACAACATTCAGATTCCATTTAAAAGAACAAATCCCAATCATGCATTTTTAGTTTAAAATGAAACATGTGCTAGACTTATGGAATTCATGGACAAAAGCGTATTGTTTCCACTAATCATCCCAGGTTTCTGGGTCATGTAATTGTGGGTCATCCTGCGGATCAGATCCTGGTGAGGAGGACATCACCCACTGGACAGGAGGGCCGGCTGTCCCCCACAACTGGGGCAAGGCTGTCCTTGTGCACTCCACCCACCAGGCACCTCACCAGCAACCTTATGACGAGCAGGGTGGTCACACCAACGGGGGTCTACACCAACAGGGGTCTACACGGACGGGGGTCTACAGCGACAGGGGGTTTCAGGGCGCTGAGAACCCAGAAGCAAGGTCATAGGGAGGCAATGGTGTGACACCAGCCCAGGCTTCACGTGGGACAGAGTAAGTCCAAGCCCCTCTCAGTGTGCAGTGGCCAGTCCTCACCGTGTCGGGTGTGTCCTCAGCTGGGTGTGAGTGTGGTGAGATGCAGGCCCCCCTGGCGACATTTGCACATCCCCAGGGGGAGCAACTCGCTCAGGCAGGAACCTTGGCACTGGTCCACGAGTGTTCGGCTCCATTAGCACTGCTGCATGTCTGCTCCGCGTCTGCTCTCCAGCAGAGGCTCCGTGTCTGCTCTGCATCCACTCCACGTCTGCTCTCCAGCGGAGGCTCTGTGTCCACTCCGTGTCCACTCCACGTCCTCTCCATGTCTGCTCTCCAGCAGAGGCTCCGAGTCCACTCTGCATCTGCTCTGGGTCTGCTCTGGGTCCGCTCCTCGTCTGCTATCCAGCAGAGGCTCCATGTCCACTCTCCAGCGGAGCCTCCCCGGTCAGAGGAAGCGTTTGCAGACGCGTCTGGTAATGTGCACTTGCCTCTTGTGGCAGGAAACATGCATGGCTTGGCCGAAGCCCATTTCCTTTTTTTCCTAACTGTACCTATCAGGGCAGAATGCCCAACAATATTTCATTTCTGGCCTCTCTTGCATGTAGATAGGCATTTCCCATGAGAGGTCATTTTTGTCACTGGTAGAATTTTTGGAAAAGGATTTTACCCAACTGGGGTTCATTCCTCTTTTGCTTTTCACTGGATCTTTCTCTTCTGAACTGGGATGTAAAAGTGATGGCCAGAAATCAGCAGCCATCTTGTGGACAGGAGGCAGCTTTGAAGATGGAACCTGAGCATGCGGTAAGGAGGGCAGAACAGAAAGATAAAAGGAGCCTGTGACACCATGGACCCACGCACCCCACCAGCCTTGAACTGCTCATCCCTGCAAAGGCAAATGCTTAATTTACTTCACCCACGGTGATGTGGGGTCTCTCCTGTTCTACTATGGCCAGTTCCACAGTTTCTAAATGATGGATTGTACTTTTTAATCTCAGGAAGACAATGGACAAGTACCATTATATTCTATCACAGTCATCATGAAGCTGTGGCTAAGCCATCCTGCAACCTCTCATTATTTCAGGGCTGTTTCAAGCCAATAGAATCATAGATCCCCAGAGGGTTAGTGTATCACTCATCAGTAGTTATGTCTTTAAATAGGGTCTTCTGGAGTAAGGAGTTTACCTATAGCAGCGAAATTTGAAAGCTTGGCCAGCTAACAACAGGGGTACTTGTGTTTGAGAGTCATTAAGGGTCTCAGTAAGTCATGGTTGTGGGCACCACCCTCGCTGTCTGGGTGAGTCCAACCACTAGAGGGGCATCGTGTCCCCAAAACAGGGGACCCCAGGGCAACTGGAGACCAACAGGGGCCCTGAGGCAGCAAGGCAGCCACACGACCACCCATCGAGAACAAAAGTGTGGGCGAGGAGGTTACCTATCACTGGAGTCTGAGGAACTATGAAACGTCCTTTATTTCTCAAATTATCACTATTTACCCAAGAGCTTCGACCACAGATTAATAAATTCTAATAGATTGGGTTTTGGTCTTGTTTTTTTTTTTCTTTCAATCATGACTAATAAACATCAGACAGGCTTGAAAATCAGCCGGCCGGTCTATGGACAGCGTGTGCCTGCCACCAGGAAGGTGGTACAGATGTGCAGGGGCCAGGCCATGGCACGTGACTCATTAAGGAAGATCAGCGAGAGAGCAAAAGAGTAATTTTCTGCCATCCATGAGAAATGCGTGCTGGCAGAGGATCACGGGGACATGCCAAGCCCACTTTGGGAGTGTTGTCCAACTGTAATTGTCACACGGATTTGACATTCGCATTAACCGCAGCAAGGGCTCCCCGTCCAGAATCCCCAGGAACCTTTCAAATATCTGGCATCCATGTGTTGAAGAAAACCTTTCCCGTGGCTGCATTTGTTTATAAGTTATGAGTGAGACGCTAACAAAGCTTTCTGTTGACCAGCGCTGTGCTCATTAACTGGCAACCACGGCTGAGAGCGAGGTTCATGATCGCAGGAGCCGTTTCCAAAGGCAGAGGGGAGAATAAAGCACATCCGAACCGTCATTTGTCTTGCTCTCTGCAGAAACAGGTACTGTGTCTGGTCCTAATTTGAGGAGGGGCTAGCTGCCTCACTACAGAAATGCGATACCAGTATAAACAAACGCATGTCACTGTCAACAGAGCGAGGAATGCCCTCTGGGGGGTCATGTCAGAGGGGCCAGGGCTGGCGAATGCAGAACCGCGGAATGTGGACTATGGCAGTGGACAGGGAAGGGCCACCCGCCCGGGCGAAGCAGCCGGTGAGGGTCCTGCGTCAAGGCCCTTTGTGCAAAATGACGCCAAGACCCTTCACACACCTCACTGGCCAAAAGGGAGGCTCCCTCGAAAAAATAAAATAAAAATAAAGTCTCCCTTTCTCTAGGACTCTACTAGACGTTCCAACGAAATTCAGAGAAGCCTGTGAAGCTGCAGAATAAAGGATAGAAATTCTGTTATTAAGTTTCCCTCTGTCTGCACGCAAGGATGGTAACCACGGTGACAAGCGTATCTGACCTCTTAGGGCTGAGAGAAGGAGCAGAACACGGGCCCACAGCGACAGCGGCCACGGAGCTCCTGCCCTCCAGGCTCCCCGAGTCCCACGGAGCGTGGACCTCAGGGACGGGAGGCGGAGAACACAGGTGAGCCTAATTTCTTGCAGCAATCTCCACACAGCTGGGTGTTTCTCGAATATTTTAAAGTGTTTTGATCGTTTAAAAAGATTTAAAGCATTATTTTCCTAGAAATTCTGACAAAATGATCCCACCAAATTAACTAGTTGCTCCAAATTACATATCATGTCATTAATTGCTAATATAGATTATATTTTAATGGCAATCACCTTAACAATCCTTTTATGCAAGAATCTCTTCCGTTTCCAAAATTCCCTGGTAATATATCTTGCTAACAAATCAATGTTATCTCCGTTTCTCAACTTCTGTCTATGGGGATCTTCACCCAAGGAAGTGTGAATTAATTAGAACAATAATTCCACATTAACCTCACAGTTAAAACAAAAATGGCATCACCTTTTGCTGATCCTAATTCACGCCTCACATGTGAAAGTTTATCATTCCCGTAAATGGGGCAGGAAAGCAAGAGCCACGAGCAAGGACCAGGCCATGCAATTTTCATCTTGGATGGGACACGTGCCAGGCACGCAACCCAGTAGGGGACGGTGATGGTTAGGGAAAGGCAAGCAGGGGAGCCGCGTGACCTAAGAAGAAGCAGGCTCTGCGGCGGGGCTGCTGGAGCAGCATCGAGGATTTCACCCAGGTCTCTGAGCAGGTCCTGGGAAGTGGACCCAGGAATAGGAATCAAGATTCTGGGTGTCTGGGTTAGGGAGGCAGGGCTCCGAGCAGTGGAGAGGCAAAGTGAAAGGGGCAGGAAGGTACATTAGTGGTCAGTCTGCCTTCCCACAGGACTGGCCATGGTGCACCTGTTACCTGGGGATCAGGGCGGAGGCCCAGGACAGGACCCTCCATGGCCAGTGGGGGGATTTGAGCATCATCATCAGTGTCCTACACCAAGACCAGAGGGTGACTGCCTCACCATGGGCCCTCAATAAACACCTGCCAAATGGTCTGTGGGGCATCCAAAGAGTACAAAGGGGTCAGAGGAAGAAATGTGACTTGGTGCCTGGGTACTCAGGTCCAGGTCAGGAAACATGCATCCCAGGAGCTGGGTACCCCCACATGTCTCCAGACATTGCTGGCTCAGGTCTGAGCCCCGCTGGAGGGGGGACCCAGGGTCATCACAGGTACGAAGTCTTTCAGTAGATCTGGGGCTGTCAGAGGGGCTCAGGTCTGGGTCCTGCAGGAGGGGGGACCCACGGTCAGCACAGGGACTGAGCCTCTGTAGATCTGGGGCTGTCAGAGGGGCTCTGGGCTGTCACGTGGGGTCAGCTGGCAGAGGTTGGCAATGGAGTCACCGGCAGAGGTCCATCTCGGAGGCTGCACATGAGCTGCAGGTACTTGTGGCCTTGCAGACTCTCTATCCTCTCTGAAACCAGGTCCTTGTCCCAACTGTCTCCAAGGACAGCATCAGGTAAGCAGGAGGTTCTTTCCCATAACAACTAGCCAATTAGACACAAAACCTAGAATAAACACATTTTCTGGCCCAAACCCTGGAATCCTCCTTTCGGTTTAAAAGAACACTTCCACAGTAGCAGGTCTCAGGCTTGGAAGGGTCCAGTGAGGCTGGGTTTCCTCCTCCTCCCATGGAACCAGACCCTAGCCTTGCCTGAGCCCCTGGGCCGCACACACCCGGGTGGCACTGCCCAGCTCCCCGCTGCACCTGCCCTGGGTCATGTGGCCTGGGCCTGCTGGCTGTAGACCACCCTCCTGTCTGCTCAGGGCCCCCCACCCCGGTTCCGCCTGTGCCCCCCTCCCTGTAAAACAGAAACAGAAAGCTTGATCTGCAGGAGGAATACTTTTCAAAGACGTACGTTACATGATCAGGGAAAAGCTCAGTGGAGAAGGAACTATTTAAGTGCCGAAGTTGCATCAACCTGGGCAAAGAGTGTCCAGCTGGGGACCTGGAGGCCATCTGGTCACGGGGCTCCTGCACCCAGGTCACTGAATGTAAAGAGATGAAAGCATTCTGCTCCACAAATTATGTAGGTTTGTGCCTCAGCCTTGAGTCCATCATGTGTACAATAACAGTCACATGTTACATAGAGTCTTAAATATCGTATTTTCAACTGTGGACAATAGAGTTTGCATCCGGTATAACCTGGCCTCCATAAGGGAAGTTCGCTGATTCTTCCGGTTGACCACCCAGCATTTAGGAACACTCAGGATGGGTCGACTTAGGTCTATGCTTAAACTAAAATAGCTAAGCTCACCCACTTTGAGGAACAGTGTCACGGTACAAGCCATGTCCTTCTCCATCACTGGTTTGGGACCAAGACCAGAAAATGGAAAGTACCCAATAAAGGGTACATGCAGCACTTTCGGAGAAAGACGTCCTGAGTCCAGGTTCAGGTCAGCTGTGGAAAGTGACTTAGCTCAGGAAACTTGCTGCACATTTTCAACCCAGCACTGTCCCCACAGCTACCTCAGGGATGGACATGGTGCAAGAAGCCACCTGGCTAAGAAGACGAGGGAAGAAGAAACAGTATGGGTATGGACCACTGTCTGTAGCTCATGAGCGCTGGCCTGACGTGGCCCCCACCCCAACGTGGCCCCCACCCCAACGGCCGTGACCCTGCTGGCCAACACCCGCAGAATACACCTGCATTCCTCTGCCCATGGCCCCCATCACTGGTGCCTCCTGCAAACATCCTCAAGGCTCCTGCCAAGTCCCTGTGTCCACAGTTGGGGACGGCAGTCTGAGCCCCACCTCCAGGGATGGGTGGCAAGACCACGGCCTCCGGCCACACCAGATCCATGGGCCATGCCGCTGCCTTGGCTGCTTCTCCCAAGGGACTGGGATTCTCCCAGTGGGAATGCCCGGGGAACACTGGGAACAAGTGCCTTCATGCTCGCGTCCCAGACTGGCTTCCCTGAGCCTCCACATGGAGCCCGCCCAGAGGCGCCAGGAACTCCAGGGAAGAAGCTTCTGCAGGGGTGAGGAGGGCGGACACTCCTGAAACCCATGGGTGTGGATGGTGGGTCTGCTTACGAGGTCCCCCTGGTGGGCCCATGGGCTCTGGTCAGGCCCCAGGGGCATCTCATGGGAGGACTGGTTATATCGGCTCAAGGGCCAGGGCCCAGGGGCTGCTGAGAGCCCACTCCCTCCACTGCCTGCCACCTATATCCCCAGGCCGTGCTGCGATCGCTGCATCCAGGCCATTGGCTCTCAAAAGGAGCAAAATGAGGGGGGGTCCTCAGAAGCGCCACATGTGTGAGTGTGCAGGTCAGTGAGTGACCACGACTACCGTGATGTGGGAGATGCATAGAGCCAGATGCAACGTGGCCCATCCCCAGCCCCGTCACAGGGCAGACACCCCTGATGTGGCCCCGACTCTGCTACGTCCCGGACCCCCCCCAGGCAGGTGGGCAGGGCACACGAGAGGCCTGGCTCACCACACAGGCATGACCTGGAGATGCTGGTGCCCGGGATGGCTTTGCAGTTCACATTTTTTTATTGCTTGATTGTTTTGTTTGCTTTTTTGCAGTTGTTTCTTTCAAAAACCCTGAAACGAGGAGTGAACTAGATGATGCAGGAGTGGCAAGGCAGCCACTGGCCAGTGTGGACCTGTGTCGGGGGCCCAGGTGCAGGAGGGGCTGCCCCCCGATACACTCTCACCATCCTCCATGGCACCAGTAAGCAATGACAGCTGCCATCCCAGGAGGTGGGTATCCACCTGTGCAGAGCACTTCACAGCACTCCCGCTTCAGCCCCACACCCCAGAGGCTCTGACTGTTTTTAACCCCATTAGAAATAGAAGACAGAATGGGATGGTTGACCTGCAGAGGTCAGACAGCTCAGGTCAGCAGGGCTGTGACATCAGGCCGTCAGCTTCAGATCAGGAGTTGTTAGCCACCACACAGAGCCCGAACTGAGTCTAAGAAGTGTGGATCCTCAGATGTCTGATTCAGGACCAGATTGTCACTGCCACAGGGCTTGGGTGACAGTGCGGCACAGAGATAAAGAGGGGCCACACCTATTGCAGATATACAGCACCCTGTGGACAGGACACTGGGGGTTCCCGAACACAGCACCCCTGGCACAGGCGAGACCACCAGTGGGGGCAGATACAGCAGTGACGACGAGAGAGTGTGGCTTAATGGGACCACAGGCCTGAGACCACAGCCCCGAGACCACATCCTTGAGACCACATCCCTGAGATCACGGCCCCAAGACCACGTTCCCGAGAACATGGCCCTGACACCACGGCCCCAAAGACGTGGCCGTGAAGACTCCTCTGGAAGGACCAGCAGTAACTGGGAGACAAGTCTTGGGAAGGGAGCTGAGGCCCTAGACTCAGCAGAGGCTCTCCACGCTGCCCCACACATTCATGTTTCTGTGACCACATTTGCTGGCAGACAGCAGGAGACACCAATTCATTCTTATTCTCACGTCACCTGGACAGTGAAGAATCTTCCAGAAGTTCTACCTATAGATTAAAACCACATGCTAAGCGGTTCCCTCTTAGGATTAATTTGTTGTGCAGGGTCTATGAGCACAGTCCCCAGGAGCCCAGGTATGAGGCACAGCCTTTGCTGCCTAATGCACCCGTGGAAACAGCGCTGACCTACCAGGGCTCTCACCTTCGGTCCTCTTCCATTCACCCCGTTGTTGGGCCTGAAGTCACAGAAGGAGAGGCTCACCAGAAAAGAGCAAATTGTTGGAAACCTGCAAGAATTTGCTACAGGAAGTCAGTCGGCACAAAAGAATCCCTGAGGCCCTGCTGGCCTTCGAATAAGCATGTAGAGAGACACGTTGGTGGCCACAGAGGTGCAAGGACTCAGATTCCCCTGGAGACTCATGTGAACCTAGACACAGGACAGGGAGGGGGTGGACAGAGTGCAGCGGGAGCCTGGGTCTGTCAGCAGACACCGAGTGTGCGGAGCAAGGGCCACCTCCCACGGGCTCAGTACGAGCATGGGCAACCCCCAGTGCATGGCCTCTGTCCAGTGCACGAGTGGCACTGCCGAGTCAGCTGGGGTACACATACGCACGCACACGCACGCGGGAGGGTGGGGTGGCATCCAAGTATAGGTTGGTTTCCTGTGGGTGCCTTGCAGTCGCTTGCTGGTCTTCACCCTGATGTCTCCTTCGTCAACTCCAGCCACTGCTTGGCTTTGTGGGAGCCGGAGATGTGCCTCGTGGGCACCACACACTTTTGCCAGAGCAGAGACGCCTCCTGGAGGCCTCCAGGGAGACCAATGCCCCCCGACGGAGCAGCACGGGGTCAGCAGGGGTGCCGGCGCCCAACCTGAGGGCTGTGTCACCTGTGCAGACGACGACGAGGCGCCCACACAGCATCCTCCAGCCCGGCTCAGCGCGCCGAGTGCAGCGGCCTGCTTTTCACCACCCTCCCCCCACCCACCTCCCCTTCCACTACCCCTTGTTCGTTTCCCAGAGTTTCATTCTTTGGGCGAATGCCCAAAAGAGGGATGCCGGGTGGCTCAGCAGTTGAGCATCTGCCTTCGGCTCAGGGCATGATCCCGGAGTTCCCATGACGCCAGCGACGCATCTATGCCACCTCCATGCTCCACGGGACCCTCTCCTGACCCCATGCTCTATCGCAGACTGCCTCCACCCGCAGCCTCTCCCTGCGATGCACTCCAGACCCGCAGCTAGTCTGGTGGCCACCCGGGTCCCGAAAGGCACAACGTGTCAGGTACATGCTCATTTATTTTGAGCAGAAACACCTAGACTCCGGGTCCTCTCCAGATCCCAGCATCTAAGTTGCAACTATGGCAAGAAGACCCCAGGGACCCGTCTTCTCACTTCTGGGCAAGGGGGTCCTCCTGGGCACCATCGGAAGCTAAGGGCACATTACCAAGCTCTGCTGAACCCCGTCCAGGGGCCAGGGAGAGTCCCCAGGAAGTCCCTAACCCTCTGCTTCAAAGTCTTCATTCAAAAATGACATCTCTGCTCAGTTAATCCCAGTTTCTTAGAGCAACAGACTTCGAAAGCTGTACCTACTGGGACACCAGTGCCCTAGAGCCTCTGAGGGACGCACCCAGGGCCTACCAGGTGATGCCCTGCTCCTTTGGGTGCTGACCTGAGCACACTGGATATGGTGTTGTACACACTAGATGCCCCTTGTGCACACTGGATACTCCCCTGCACACACAGGATACTCCCCTGCACACAGAATACTCCCCTGCACACACAGGATACTCCCCTGTACACACTGGATTCTTCCTTGTGCACACAGGATACTCTTCTGTACACACAGGATACTCCCCTGCACACACAGGATACTCCCCTGTGCACACTGGATTCTTCCTTGTGCACACAGGATACTCTTCTGTACACGCAGGATACTCCCCTGCACACACAGGATACTCCCCTGTGCACACTGGATTCTTCCTTGTGCACACAGGATACTCTTCTATACACGCAGGATACTCCCCTGCGCACACAGGATACTCCCCTGTGCACACTGGATTCTTCCTTGTGCACACAGGATACTCTTCTGTACACGCAGGATACTCCCCTGCGCACACAGGATACTCCCCTGTGCACACTGGATTCTTCCTTGTGCACACAGGATACTCTTCTGTACACACAGGATACTCCCCTGTGCACACTGGATGCTCCCCTGTGCACACACTGAATCCTCCTCTGTGCTCATAATGGATGCTCCCCTCTGCACACACTGGATGCTACCCTGTGCACACTGGGTCCTTACTGCCTTGCACACACTGAATACATGGTGCACAGTGGATGCTACATGTGCAAAGTGGGTTCTGCATGTGCACACTGGATATTACGTGTGCATGCAGGTTACCACTATGTCCATGTTAGGTACTGTGCAACACCTACTGAATATTCACAAAGATCTAAAACTAAGAACTCTGACTCTATTGTTTTTATAAAAACTGAGAGAAAATATTTGCAAATTATGTATCTGATCCAGAACTTTTATCCTGAATAAATACAGAACTCCCAAAACAACAGTAAGAAAAGAAGCAACCCAATTCTTTCAATGGGCAATATATATCTGCAGGCACTTCACCGACGGTCATCTACAGATCACAAATGCTCAGCATCACTGGTCACCGGGCGGATGCAAGTGGCTGCCACGCAGAGGCACATTGACACAGCTTCAGAGCAGCTAAAATTAAAAGGCAGTCATGCCAAGTGTGGCTGAGGATATGGAGACACTAGAATTCTCCTTCTTCGTTGAGGGGAACGTAAAACGTTCAGCCTTTTTGGAAAGCAATTTGGCGACATCCTAAGAAGGTAAAAGTACAGCTACCCTCTGATGCGGCTTCTCCACTGTTGGTGTTCGCCCGCAAGACGTGAGAGCATCTGTCCATGGCCTGTCCATGCAGTGGATTGTCACGCAGCCCGAGAGTGAGCTGTTGATGCATATGCTGCCACACAGATGAACCACAAGTCATCTTGCTGAATAAAAGAAGACAGGCCAAAAAATAAAAGTGCACACTTTTTTATTCCATTTATATAAAATTAAAGGAAATGATGAAGCTTGCATATACATAGGTCAGCACTGACCTGGGACCCAGAGTCGAAGATGTAAGGGTCGGAGGGAGGAGCTGCAAAGAGTCACAAGGAAACTTGCCGATGAACAGACACGTTCACTATCTGGATTGTGGCAATGGCTTAATAGACATATGCTCATGTCAACATTTGCCAAATTACACATTTTTAATAAATAAATATAAAAATTAAATAAATAAAGCTGTTTTCAAAAGTAGCTTATCTGGGGACACCCGGTTGGCTCAGCAGGTGAATGTCTGCCTTCGGTCCTGGGATCGAATCCTGTGTCGGGCTCCCTGCATGGAGCCTGCTTCTCCCTCTGCCTGTGTCTCTGCCTCTCTCTCTCTGTGTCTCTCATGAATAAATATTTTTTTTAAAGTAGCTTCTCACATACAATGAGAAAATAATTCTGTACTCCACACAAGCTTGCAGAGTCCCGGTGCGTGCACAGCAATGGGGTCTGTGCCCTACGCTCCAGGTGCCGGGTCTCAGTGTGATGCCCAGGGACCATTTCGTCGCCTTACAGAAAACATCCTCATAGACTCTGGCCTCTTATGACCGGTATGTGATTGTCATCCACGCCTCTGTGTGGTCTGCCTCTCCTGCGGTAACAGCACCTCCTGAACCCCCCGATAATTGATAGAGAAGCCATGTTGTTCCCTTCGGTTCCCTTCTGCCTCTAAGAAGAACAAGGTTCAAATGCCCAGAACACAAAAGAATGGTAACAATGGTAATTAACAGTTTATGTTAACAGAACTTGTTGTCTAAGTGGCTGAACACACAGAAGATGTTTGCCGAGAGTGGGGGCGAGGGACAAGGAGAAGCCAGAGAAAGAGAGAAGGACTGTGACCTTCTCCACAGAAGGCGTGGACCCCGCACATACAGGGCTACCAGGGAAGCGCGGCCACGACTCACCGGGGCCACTGTGCTCGGAGCAAACCACCTGTGACATCGCAGGAACAAGGCGACCAGCAGCGGGAAAAGCGCAGTGGCCCCCATGCAGACGTAGCCCAACCCCACAGGGTGGGCCCCAGGGTACGAGTGGCCTCGTTCGGTACCAGGATGGTGGGCCCATGTCCCACGTGGCCCACGGAGCCCGAACCCAGGCACTCGGGCGCAGGTGGCTCTACACAGCCCCTGACAGAATTGCGTCCCCAGCCCGCGCAGGTGAGGACATGGCGGGGCCAGCAGAGCCAAGGCCAGGGCCCCTGCGCCCCGCCGGCTGCTCTGTGGGGGCCTGACACCAGGGGCCGCGGGCAGGAGTCCCTCCTGTGAAACGGCAAGCTGCAAGCCTTCCCAGGGGGACGCGAAGACAAAGGCGCCCCCAGCCGGGGGCCAGGCGGAGGCAGAGCGCACCGTCTCTGTGCACCCGCGGGTCCTCAGCCAGGCTGTGTGCGCCAGCACCTCTGTGAGCCCCGCAGCTAGTGTGGGGGACATCCCGGGACCCCTCATCCCAGCCGCCCGGAGGACGTCCTCCTCCTCCTGCAGCTGACCGCCAGCTGACCGCCCTGGGACGCCCCTCTAGATGCCACCCGCCGGCCATTGCTGACACCATCCCTGTGGCCACTCCCCGCCCTCCGCCATGGCCATGTCCCTGGAGAGAGACCCACGCCGGGTCCCAGACAGTCCCCAGCCTGGGCGGCTCACTGGTCATTGGCTGGCCGTGGACTTGCAGTGGGCACGTGTGCTGGGCTCGCCCTGGGCCAGGTGGTGGCGCTGCTGCCTTTAGGCATCTGTGGCCACCTGCTAGGGGCCTCTGGGGCTCAGCCAGGGAGCTGGCCCTCGGAGCTCACCTGGCCGCAGCTTGCTGCCGCCCGGAGCCCACACGCAGTGTGGACGGAGCACCCGCCAGGGCCGTCCAAGCGTGGAACTCAGGCTCGGGCCCAGGTCCCGGGGACTCCCCGTCTATACGATGGAAGTAGCTCACTGGGGGCCGATCCAGCCGCACTTCCGCCCCGAGCCCCCACTCACCGCAGGAGGGAACCACCCTCCAACCTCAAGCAGGGCATGGGGAAGCTTCGTGGTGATTTAAAACGACGCCTGTGCATTATATTTTTCTGTTTCAGGACAAACGCTTTCAAAAACATAATAATGCCAGAGCTCACCTGAGGTCAACGGAACCTCGGCTGTCCCCATTCTGACGGTCTGTGTCTGTAAGCGTGCACACAACGACAGCCTGCTTCCTTATTTCCCTGTAAACGCCTTCCCACCCAGCTCACAGAAGCGCCTCTTGGCCCCGTCTCTGGTGGACACGTGCCTTCATACTCTCCCAGCTGTCCCCTCCACCCAGGCTGTCCTCAGCGTCCCTCCTTCCACATCCCCTCTACACTCTTCTTGCCACCACGACCAATGAGGCTTCTTCCTTCCCACAGGCCACATCCGCTCCAACCATTCCTTCGACTTCTCTTGGGGTGGCATCCAATATCGAATTCAGTGAGGTCACCTCCATCAGAGAAGACCATAAGGCCGCCGCCCTCTGTACAGAGGCATTAGTACCCTTGAACCGAGGGCACAGACAACCCTCCGGACACTTGATTTTATCTTAGAAGATACGGAGCACCGTGGGGGAAGGTGAGCACGTCGGTAAATGTGCATTGGTCTAACCTGAACGGGGCATTGGCGTGGTCTCTGCAGTGATGATTTGCATTGATTGCACCCAGAAAGCTCGGCCCAGTCACAACTCACTCTGACCTCACCAGCAGGACAGACTCCCCATGCCGGTACAGAAGGTCCTGTCCCAACAAACAGAATCCCCGATACCAAGCCCTTGCACGCACACCAGGAAACTGGAGTCTGCAGACAGTGAGGGACCTGGCCCCACTGCTCTGGTTGTAAGATGAAGGCACGGCCCCACGGCCCCGCTCCAAGCCCTAGCCCGCCCAACGGGGGACCCATGTCCTGACCACAGGGCTCAACCGTGGGCCACTGAGACCCTTTGCGGAACCACCGTGCAGGTGATGAAGGCAGACACAAGACCCAGAGGGAGACAGGCCCTCCCTGCAGACATCTCCACTCTGCCCCCCTCTGTTCCCTGAGGGAGACTGAGGCAGGGGTCCCATCCCTGGGGGCCTACTGTCTGTCCCCCTCCATCTATCTATGATGTGGCCCCGGGGCAGTCAGTCCTTCTGGGCCTTTGTTTCTGCAGATGCACAGGGTTTAACCGGTCGGTTCTCATGTCCGAGGAAGATCACGAGGAAAACACATGACTCACTTTACTGAAACGCGTGTTTTCAAACTTCAGGTGACAGGATTCCCTGACTTATTTTGCTCTCGGCAATTGCTCTCCCTGGGGCCAAGGGCCCAAGGTGTCAACCCCCAAAGTGAAGGGTAGGAAATAGATTTGCCCTGTGCCTTTCAGATCTGAGAGTTTCAAAACCTATTTTTGATAGATTTTCACGTGTGGTCCATGATGTACAATACCCGCATTTGTGCCTTGGAGAGCTACTCTCTATAGCCGCCTTCACTCCTGCTTTCTTGAGTCACACAGAATTGTAGAAACATTTAGAAAAATTTAAACAACTAGGGGCCCCTGGCAAGCTCAGTCGGTGAAGTGTCTGCCTTGGGCTTAGGTCAGGATCCTGGGTCCTGGGATGGAGCCTGCATCAGGCTCCCTGCTCAGTGGAGTCTGCTTCTCCCTCTCCCTCTACCCTCACCCCACCACTCTGCACTCGCTCTCTCTCTCTCTCTCTCTTTCTCAAATAAATAAATAAAAATCTTTAAAAATCATGCCAAGGACTACCATCATAGTGACTCCATCAAGGAAACAGCAGGATGTTGGAGAGCAGGGCTCCCTGTGCTTGGACCAGAGGAGACACCCTGGATGCTGACACCCATGTCCCAAACGGCTGCAGAAACAGATCAGACCACACACACTCCAGGTTCAGGCGACAGGTGGTTCCATGTTGCTGACACGTTTGTTCTTGGAAGTACCCCGTGGACCGTTCCTGGATGGTGCCTGCTGAAGCCTAAGGAAGAGCAGCATCTGAAGATGCCCGACCACAGTTCCCCAGGCCGGGGGATCGAGGAGGTCACCCTGTCTTCCAGGGCTGCAGTGTGGAGCACCTGAGTGGGCCGCATGAGGAGGGCTCTTGGTCAGCAACTTGGGGGCCAGGCATCTACACTGGCACAGCAGATGCTCGGTGGGGCAAGGGGGCAGTGCTGCTGTGTTTCAACAGGAAAGAAGTGCAGGAGCTGGAGACAGAGCCATGTCCATGGTGCAGGCTTCCTTCTGAGGCCACGGGAGCCACAGCGGGTCTCCGAGCCAAGTGTGCTGCAGTCAGAGACGTCCTGAAGGACCATCTGGCCAAAGTGGGGACAGAGTGCAGAGGACAGACAGAGGCATAGGCCAGGGACTGCAGCAGGCAGACAGAAAGAGAGGGGAGGAAGGACTGTGGGCCCATCCCACATGTCCTCCTTCTTTTTTGACTTAAGGTCAGAATCTGCTCTGTGGTGAGACTGGCTTCTCTGCCACGAAACGCTTGCAATCCAGCAGTTGATTCCAGTGGGAAGATGCCCAGAGCTGGCCATCCACTCAGGTGCGTTTGAGCTCACTAGCTATTGAAATAATCTGGGAGAAAAATAACTTTGAAACATATTTGGAAAAAAAAAGAAAGAAAGAAACATATTTTAACTTAAACAACTTTCATTTTTACTATTTATTTTATGTTTTTGGTAAAAACTATATTAAAATTTGATACACTTCACATATTCTAGTCTCCTAAGTCAGGGGTTGTTAAACACCTGGTGTAGAAGGACAAGTGATAAGTAGTTTAGGCTTTGCAGGCCATTGGTCTCTACCACAGCCACTTTTCAGCACTGACATGGCCTAAAAGAAGTCACAGATAAAATGTCATCAAATAGGCAAGGCTGTGTTCCAATAAAACTTTATTTACAAAACAAGTCTTTATTTATAAAACAAGCCCAAGGGGCATTGGCCCCCACTTTAATCATTAGCCAATACAAGAGAAATTAAGTAATGATCATGATTGCAATATGTGGTATTATTAAAATAAAATCCTGAAATATGAATTTTACACATTACACGTGAAATCATTATGGATCACATTGCCTTTGTAGCATTCACCCAAAATTGCTGCCCCTATCATTTCAACTACACTTGATACTGTTTTGTTTGGGGCAAGTATCTCCACATTTGCTTTCCTGTTTTGTCATTTTGAGGGAATGTCGGCCAAGGTAGGAAACGGGAGGAGACACAGTAACACTATTTGAGCTTGGTTCACATAGTATTTAGACACGTCCTCCTGCTCTAAGATCCTGCCCCAGGATTGCAGGGTCGGCCGCACAGAGATGTAGACCAACTCCACGTCCCACAGTCGCAGCGCTGGAGTTACAGGGTGTGCGTGTGTGAAACGTGGCACTACGCCTGTCAGGGCAGCTTCCACAGCTGTGCTCTCGCCCTGAGATTCTCCCCAGACTAGCCCAGAGCAAGGAAGCCCGTTCAGTGGGATCATTTCTGGGTGTGTCCACCTCACGCTGCTCAAACCAGTAAACAGAAACCATCACCAGAGGGGAGAACGGAGAGTGAGAAGTCAAGTATACTTTGCTTTTGAAGAGATTAAGACGAAGTCACAGAATTAATTTTTCAATGTATAGCTCCTCCTTCAGCTAGTCTGTGCAGATGAAATTATAAAACCACCACCAGATTGCTCCGTTAAAAAAAAAAAAAAAAAGTAGTGAGTTGTAGAGCCAACTAACTGGATGCTTGCATTGCATCTGGGCGAATAAAGCAAAAACACGTTTTCATTTGGATAATTCAAATTTAATTCCCCTCTTATCCCCAAATATTTATTCTCAATTTTGTAAGTAAATATAGCATGGCAAGCACACTTTTGAGTAGCATAAAATATTTTTAAAACCCTGAAATGGAGAAGTAGTAAATATTTAAATACTTTATTAATGTAGAAAAATCAGATAAAATAACTCAGATTCCAGAACGTTTCCCCTGAATTGTTTGATCTAATTTTTTTACGGTGAATGGAGGACACTAAATAATTATCATATCTGCCTTTTTGGATGTAGGTCCTGGTGCCACACTTTTCCATAAAACCTAGGTGTGAATTTGTCTATTATTTATCTAAATGCATGTCTGATTTTTTTAAATTACCAAAAAAATTATTCTTACCTCAGTAAAACCTTAAAACTAGTTTCCTAAGAGAATTTTGAGAATAATAATAATAGTAAAGAAATTCCTTATTTTGGGTCATTTCGTATATGCAGGGCATGAGACAAGGATTCGGGGACTGAGGGAAGCGTTTGGAGGCAGGCAGCAGCAGGAGGCCAGCGAGAGCCTGGTCTTGGGACAAGATCATCTCTGCAAAGACCATTTTCCAAACAAGGTCCCAGTGTTGGGATGTGAACATGTCCTGTGGAGTCACCAATGAATCCATCACAGGATCTCAGGGTTCAACACGAGCAGCCGGGGGGCCGGGGTGGGACAGACAGGGGGGATTCGGGCATGAGCAGAGTAGGGTGTGGGGAGAGCAGCGGTGGGAGGGACCGCCATCCTCCCGTGGTGGCTGTGCTAACTGCAAGGTGCTCCAGACAGTTTGCAGGGAGACCTAGAACAGGTAAATGCAATTTTGAGCTCATGACTCAGAATTAAGCGGGAGCCAGAGAAATAGACACGTACACACGTGTGCACACAAACACGTGCGTGCACACGCACACGCAGTATCTTCAGCCAACGGGTCAATGAATGGTAAGCGGGTGGAGACACAGGAGATGACCGTGAACCATCATTTTGAGTCCGTTACCACTGGAGGCGCCAGCCAAGTGCATCCAGGAAGAACAAGAAGATGACCACTCAGGATACCCTCTGTCAACAGAAGCCCAGGAACGACACCGCTCCCGGGAGAAACAATCAGTTCTCTCAAATGGAAAATCAAGCAGCCTGAGGATGGCAAGCTGATGCCTGGCGGGGCGAGAGGAGAACCGCAGACCACGAACAATTAGAACACAAAGAGCACGTACCGCTGCCAGGTGTGGAGAAGGGACCCACGGACGGATGGAGCAGCCAGCTCCCGAGCGGGTCCCCGCGGAGAAGGCCAGGACCCGCCAGCCCTGCCAAGGGCACTGTGCGCTCCCCCATGTGGGCAACTACTCCAGGGCCTTCCAAGCCGGGTTCCCTCTGGCCTCTCGGATCCCAGAGGACACAGGTCAGGAAAAGTGTCTTGTGGACAGTCAAACACACCACAAAGCTCGGAGGACACAATCTGCCCTTCAGACAGCGCCCGACGTCCTTCTGTCACAAAAGCCCCTTCCCCCGACGCTGCCTCCCTGCCTAGCCCAGATTTCTCTGGTCAATCTATTGACCTGTCTGTCCTCATGAATCTCTACTTCTCTGGAATACTCAGATCAGGAGAAAATGCTACCTAAACGTGCTTTTCCCAGGGCATGATCTTCCCTTGGGCATTCACAGAGCGCCATGCAGCAAACCACCGCTGCCACCCCCCAACCCCCATCCCCCACCTGCCTTTAGGAGCCTCGGGATCCAGGGCAATGAAAGCATTTTGTTAGTTTTCAAGGTTCACTCGGCATGTCTTGCCTCTTGTTGATGGAAGCTATATTTCTGGTGTCATTTTAATAGTTTCTGTGTGCATTCTCAATATCTTATTAAACTTGTAGTTTGATTATAGGTGTAACGAATAATTGTTCTGTCATTTACATTCTAAGAGAAGAGCATCCGCGAGCTGGAGCACAACCTGACTTCTCATAAATTTTCTTCTTTCACATTCATTTGGTCAGATTCACAAAAGCTTAATGTCAGATGATTATTTCTGGCATTCACTCATCAGCACCTCCCAAAAATCCACCTTAGGATGTGAATCTCAGACGCCGCAACTGGAAGTAAGTGATCATCTTGACATTTCCTGGCTAATGGAGGTTTTCATTTTGTTCTTTTAGTAACACATTTAGTCAGATATGGGCACGATTGTGCATCACATAAGCCGTGAGTGTTTCCACTGAGCTGGAAGTCTGTTCTCACTCAATGGTGGTAAAGGATTTAGCGGTTCAGGAGATAAAACTCACCTGACTCCTTCAAACCACGAGTCTATGTTCTATGGATGTGTTTCCAGTGTCCCCCAAAATCCCTACTCCTGCTGAAGGCTCCAGGTGGCCTCTGGCCTAGGACGAATCGCATATCACAAACTGTGGCATTGAGCATCTGGTCTCCCTGGGTTGTACCTTGATCTGCAGGTCATGCTCTGCGGAAATGACTCCAAGAACTCACCATCTTCTGATAGTGAGGAACATGGCTTTCTCAGGTTCTGATGTTTCTGCCTCATATTTGAACCTGAGCGTGGTGATCTGTGACCATTTGAATGCAAAGCATGAAGTGCATGTGTTAGAGCAAAGCAGAACCTTCCACTCTACATTCGTTCCCTCTCCTAACCCGGCCTCCGCCCCACGCCACACACCCACCCTTGGTGCAAAACGGCCAGAAAAGAGTCCAGAAAAACATTAACTTTCCTTGCACTTCCCTTTAAAACACAGGTTTTTTTTCATGTGTGTTGAGATGTCCCGTGGAGCCTGAAGCCGAGTGTGAAGGTGAGACTCCTCTTCCCGCAGACCCAGCCCTCCCCGCAGCTCAGAGCAGCGGCGAGCACCAGGCTGGCCGGGAGCCGGGCAGAACTTAGAGGAGCAATCAAAGTGCCATTTCCCAGAGGGATCAAGGGCTCCTGAAAAGGCAGGGAGTTCACAGATCCTCCCTGAAGAGAATGAACCTGGAACATAAACTCTGCAGGTCGTGGTCGGCAACCGCGGCAAGGCCCCATCCTTCAGAAGCCTTTGTGCAAGCAGGAGGGAGCCCCGTCGGGCCGTCAATTCACAAGGTCCCTGCAGCCCCCAGAAAGCTGGGTGGGTTCTGCCGACGACTGTGGTCCATTTCTCCGCGCTGGAATTGGACATTAATTAGTACTTTATTTGCTGTTTTCTCCTTTTTCCACAGATATTTCCTCTGGGGCTGGGACGGCCATTTCCTGTCCTTTCATCTCTCGCCAGTAATTGAACCCCTGGCCTCCCATACCTGAAGGAGCCAACAAGGGCCGGCTCGTGGGGCACCCGGGCTTTCAGTGACGTCGTCATCCCGGTCTCCAAACACGGAGAGAAGAGTTTAAACTGGGCTGACATCTCCGTGAATAAAAGGAAGAAGATTTTGCAAGATATTAAAAAAAATTAATCTTGCACACCTGTATGTTTTTAAGGAAGGGAAGCTTGAGGGTTTTCAGTTTTAAATTTGAAAGAGTCGAATACTTGTAGTTTGAGTAGTAACCGTGAATTAAAACCATAAATAACACTAATTAAGTGTTTACTGTGTACCGGGCACCATTCTCCACTCCCGTGTGATGCTTGCAGAAACCACACACGGGCTGCCTGCTGGAGAGGCAAGCCGAGCATCCTAGCTATGCTACCCACAAAGTGACGGCTCGGCACATAACACATATGTCAAAAAGCCCACAGAACCACTTTAACCGCATAATTGTCACACATGATGAAATGGAACCCAGTCTCTGTGGGCAGCTCCAGGCAGGCGTGTGGGGAGCACAGGCCGGGCAGTGAAGCCCAGCGCTCTCTGTTCACCATGGAAGGCGAGAGTCCCCGCATATACTCTGGAAAAGTAAAGGAGAAAAAGGAAAAAAGTGCTTCTGGCACTTCAGTTTTCCTTTAGTTTACTTCCCCGTTGCTTCTGAGAGCGTTCATGCAGGTGACGCCTGGCCCTGCGCGGGCAGCCCCAACTCGGATGCATAGTTGCAAGGGAATCCCATGCACCTCACCCATCACCCTCGCACCCTTGTTGTTGCCCTGACCCAGAGAGTGCAGGCAGCCACGGGTGCTCACACTGTATGAACGCGGGAAGTTTCAGGGTCTGTCGCCAAAGAAAACATAAACGGTTCTCCTGGCTGATGTTGACCGTCATGGTGTCGACAAGGAAACCCTCAGGATGAGTCACCCACAATGTGCTCCCACTTGAGGAGCGTGTGGTTTCTCGTCTCTGCAGGAGCAACGAAGACGTGAGAGACTCGGTGCACAGTGCTCCTTCTGTCCACCTGTCCTTCCATCCATATCAGGAGGCTCGCCCACGAACATGATTCTGCCTGAGAAGCAAAGCGTGTTTTTATGTCAATGTGAAAGAGGGAGACGCTTTTTTAGTGAAAAAGGATGCAGGAAATGAGCTACTTCTGTTCCTCTACATCCTCTTTGCAGCAGCTGCTTCAGCACAGAACTGACCTGCTGGGTGGTTCTTCACAGTCCAGGAAAGGGGTGGGGAGCTGTAGACACCACGGTCTGGCTGTGGCACCTGGCAGCTGCCCCCGGGCCTGGCACGCTCTGTGAACACTGTGGGAAGAACCCAGGACGCCTGCTCGGTGAGGCCTAGAGGGGGTTCCGCTGAGCCGCGGCCACACACACACCGGCTGGCGGTCCTGGGCTGCGGCCTCCACTGCTCGCCCACCAGCCCTGCCCACGGCCTCTTCATCTGCAGGAGGAGAAAGAAGGAAAAAGTCCATGGAATCAGCCCGGAAATCCAGGTGCGGGCAGAGCCAGCCTCCACCCGGGGCCTCCCAGGAGCACCTCCCTGCCTCTGCCAGGGTGGCCGCTGCCACCTCTCCTTAGGGACCACGAACGATCCTCTTCGTGGGGACGCGGCCATCAGAGCACTCCGAGGGTCTCAAGACCCTTCACTGAATCTGCAAAGACCTTCTTTCCAAACGAGGTCACATTCCGAGTCCCAGATGGATGTGCATCTCAGGGGACGGTGGTTGATGCCCTGCGGGACACAAGGCACAATCTGTTCCTGAAGGAGCCCCCCCAACCCCACCCAGGGTAACACGTTCATTCTCTCCCCACCTCCAGCGCCAGGAATCTGGACAACGGAAGGCCTTCTGCCGTTACTGACTCCCCTCATTTCCGGGAACAAGGCTAAATGCTGTCGATTTTTATTTCATCTAATCCTCATGATAACCCTGAAAGGAGACACAATCACTGTCATTTTGCAGAACCAAAAACTGAGATTTAGAGACACGGAGTCGCCAGGCACTGGGCACCCCTGCTTGCACAGCTGCCTGGAGGAGAGAGGGAGGAAGGTGAGCACCCAGGCCTGGCCCGGCCCCTGCGGATCCACAGTCGGGCGCCGGTGGATGCTGACCAGGGCCTGCGGGGACCCGGCACCCGGTCTGTGAGGCCACCCTCCCAGCAGCGTGTCGGGAGTGATCGCTGCCCGATATGACTAATGAATTTTACAAGCGAGCACTGAAGTCACTTAGCTCGAGCAGATGTTTTTACTCTGGGAACTACCAGACCTTTCTGGCCGTTCACTTACCCTTCAAGGGGATAAAACTCACCCTTCCATTATGTGTTGTCACTGGAGCATTGCACAACTTTATCAAACTTTTTATTCTGGAAACTGAATTAATTTTCTGCAAGGGGGTTTTGTGCGGGTCTTTAATCACATTTACTGGGGAACATGTGTACCGCAGGGCTGGAGAGCCGATTACCGTTTCCAGAAAGGCCACTTTCAAAAGGAGATTGCCCTCTCTCCTGAGGCCTCCATCTGAAGGTCCCTGGGTTTTGTGAAGAGGAAAAAATTAATTACTATTTTAATAACGAAGCCAAGCCTGCTGAAAATCCTCTTAGAGAGTAGCCGGATGACGTAATGGCTCGCAGGGGGGATATTGAAACCGGGCCACACAGCCTGCCCCCACCCTCTATTCATCCTCTGTAAGACGATACTGGCTGCTGGGTCGCACATCAGGGAATTAAAAATATAATAATAACACTGTTTTTTCTTGGGAAGGGGAAAAGTTGTGATCTAGAGCAGCAGGTTGGTGGGAACTCAGGCCTGCCTGGGGCTCGTCTATGCCGTCCACAGGGCTCAGGCTCAGGGCGGGAGCCTTGCCCTCAGGTTCCCACCCGAGTCTCCACTGCTGGGTGCTGGGGTGCAGGGGACCCCGGATCTGCCACAACTGGTGGTGGGTCCGTCTTCTTCCAGAGCCGAGCAGAATACTGGGTTCGTCTGGCCTCCCAGCGCACTTGCTCTGGCTTCTGAAAGAAAGCTTGAGCTTCTTTCTTGTCTCTTTGCACATTTGTCTTGTTTCATTTCTCCTGGAGAGCACAAGCTTTGCTCCAGAAGGCTAATTCGGGGTGTCTATCCGCAGACCCCATGCTCTGGCATCTGCTGCACCGGCAGAGGGACAGGGTGCCTGTCAAGGAGAAGGGGGTCCTCAGACCTACAGGGCTGCCTGTAGGAAACCTGGCCAGGTCGAACATAGCTGTTAGCTCTGCATGCTCCCTGCTCCGAGGCTCCACCATGCTCATGGCGTCTCTGCCTTTTGTCTCTGCATAGACCTTCCCGTCACTCACTGGCCACTCCACTGCTTCCCACAGTGACCACACGCAGCACCACCTGAACCCACGACCAGCCCATGCCAACTTGCAGGGCCAGGCAGGCCACAGGCCCTGAAAAACACACGGCAACTCGTGTGCAGGGCCCATGGAAGGTAGGGTCCAGCCAAGTCCTGTGTTCACTGCAGCTGTTGTGTTTACAAGAGAAATGCTAAAAACGACCAGAAAGAAAGTGACAGTGTGCGTTTGTCTGGGGCGGGGGGAGGGGAGTTGCGTGTGTCTGCCTGTGCACTGTGTTCATGTGCGTCTGTGCGTGTCTATGGGGGTGCGTGTGGTGCCTGCATGTGCATCATGTTCATGTGCATGTGCACGTGTGTGGGGAGTGTGTGTGTGCCTGCGTGTGCATCATGTTCATGTGTGTGTGTACGTGTGCCTGGGGCGGTGAGAGTGCCTGCATGTGCACATGTATCTGGGGGATACGTGTGCCTGCATGTGCATCATGTTCATGTGCATGTGCACGTGTGTGGGGAGTGTGTGTGTGCCTGCGTGTGCATCATGTTCATGTGTGTGTGTACGTGTGCCTGGGGCGGTGAGAGTGCCTGCATGTGCACATGTATCTGGGGGATACGTGTGCCTGCATGTGCATCGTGTTCGTGTGCATGTGCACATGTGGCTGGGGGGGCACCATGTTCATGTGGGTGTGCACGCGTCTGTGTGATTGCATCACATCAACATGCTCTTGAACATAAAGCATCCCCCAGACGAGGCTCCTCGGCAGCAGGCCCTGCACACACAGCAGGCCGGGGGGGCAGCTATGGAAGAGAAGAGAACAGAGCGGTCCCTGCCTGTCTCCTCCACTAGCTTGTCTTGGGCACCTGGAGCCAAGTTATTTAAATCTGGGGAGCTCATGAGCGTCTCAGTTCACGGCAGCATGCGTGGGGAGAGCATGCATTTCACCTGTGGACATTGCTGCTCCACATCTCAGAGTCGCCCGCAGAAGGAGACTGCGGGACACCAGAACCGATATCAAGGGTGCTACATAGGCCAAACAGCACACGGCCCTGCAGCTGGCAAACAGCACAGGCAGACGAGGACCCCACAGGCCGGGTCTGGAGCCCGTGCACTGCTCAGGGTCATCCCTCTGTGGCAGCCGGGTCTGGAGCCCATGCCCTGCTCAGGGCCAGTCCACTGCGGCCCTCACACCAAAGCCTGCCTACCTCCTGCTCTGTGCAGCCTGTGAACTGAGAATGATATGTAAATAGTTGGAAAAGATGCAGAGAATCACACTTAATGACATGTGAAAACATTCCAAAGTTCAAAACTCCTTTCATTCCACAAAACTTTATCAGCCGCGGCCACGGAGCTGAGCGATTGCCATGGGAGCCAGCCAAACCACAAAGTCTAAGCCATGGCCAGCACCATCTGATCTTCCCCAGACCACTACCCTGTGCTACCCAAGTGCATTCACCACCCGAGTCACACTCCCCTGGTGTTCTCTACACGTTGGCCCAAAGCCTCTCATCCTGCAACTGGAGAGCCAAGCCATCAAGCAAAACCCACTGGAAGTCAACAGAGCAGAGGCTGTGCGGGTAGCTCTCTGACAGGCCTGGTGAGCCCTTCCTCTCCTGCAAGGACAAATTTCTCCGGAGCCCACAGGAGCTCTGTGGGTGGATGGAAAGAAAATGTATCAGATGAACAAATGGGGAAGTTTTATTAGCTGTTTATAACCTGTATTTTTTTCTAAATTGCTAGAGTTAGCATAAAAGAGACGTGTCATATTGATGTGAAGTCTCCCAGTTAGGATTATGAATTCTGTGACAGCACAATTGCCTTGATATCAATATGTTTTTTCATGAATTGCAAAGAAAAGCAGGTGTATAAAAATAAAACTCACATAAAATATAAATTATCATCATGCGAGTTAATTCCATACCCTGAGGACACAATAGCTCACGCACTTTATATTTGCAAAAATGTTTGTGAGTTACTTTTTCAGATTTATTTATTTATTTCTATTTATTTAACACTTTTTTCCCCTCGCCGAGAGAACCCTGTGAGATAGACATCTTATTTCCATAACCGTCCCTGGAGAACAACAGTCGTAAAATGCTATCGGTATTAACCTGGATATTCCTGATAATACGATGCAGAGCCTGTTATCCAAGATATAAACGACACCAAAGTCAGGTCTCCCCTTGAAGGGGGCCGTGGAGGGACCCCTAGTCTCTCCCGGTCGGGGTTGGTGTCTTAGCAGGAGCAGTCGGGAGCGGGGCGGCTGCTGGCTCTGGGGACGGGTCCTGGAGGGTGCCCCCCCCCCCGGCGAGGGCACTGTTTGCATGGTCCTTTCTCTGTGGGCGACCATTTCCATGTTGTCTCCACTGAAAAGAGCAGTTTGCAAACCCTTGATGAGCAAATCTCCATCTGTCTCATCCCACAAGGAAGTGAAGGCTCCAGAAACCGGCCCCCAGAATTGCCCAGCCACGGGCCCGGACACTGTCACTTGGGCCAGAGTCCTACCTACTCCCACCCCATCGCCGTCACCGAGGCGCTTGTTGGGGGGCAGCTCTGAGTCACTGGCCAGGAGGTCCAGGGACCACGGTGGGAGCAGCAAGGCCTGGACAGGGGGGCCTCCAACAGACGCCCTCCCCAGGCTAGGCCCCGTGATGCAGGCGGCCTCCAGGTGACGTGTGCTCGCTGCTGCCACCAGCTTCATCTCCCACTGTCCCCACAAGACACAGGAATCCGCTCATGCTCATGAGAATGCCCCCCGTGGGCCATGTCTCACTTGCCAAGATTATGCTCTACGGGGCCCCGTCACCCCGTCATTAGGCCTGCAGGACCCTTGTTATTCTTCTGGATCCAGGGAACTGCTGGATTTGCCTGCGGAGCTGAGGAAACATTCCTGATGGAACAGCCTGTGCTCCCTCTCTCCTTACAGCTGATCCTTAGACTCTTAAATCCGTCTTTTTGAGTCTCCTCACATCAGCAGCAGGTGGCCTCTCTAACTAACACTGTCTTGAAGCCATGCTAACCTCACTGATCCGTTTTCCTCTTCCTGGGACACACACAAGCCACCTCCTCTGCCTCTCGCTGGAACCACGTGTATGGGTTTCTGCTCATGGAGTATGGACGAAAGGTCATGGCCTGTGTGAGCCTCGTGCTCTCAGTTCACCACGTGACTCAAGGGAAGGACGCGGCGGAGCCCTGGTGGCCCTGAGCAGGAGACAGCAGCTCCCAGACAGAAGGAGCCCAGCACCTGCATGTGTGCAGGCCGGACAGGATGGCAAGCATCTGGCCGCTGCGGAGGAAGGCACTGGCCCAATGGCCCAATGGCATCCCTGACACGTGGGAGGGCCCCTCATGGCAGCTGGCATCACCTGTCCTGACTGGCTCAGGACAGACACTGTGCATCACACTTCCTGTCACTAAAACCATTTTGTGTGTCTCCCAAAACTCTGACTGACTTTCTCCCTCCATTTCCATTTTGAGACCAAGGCAGGGATGTGTGCTGCATCGCCCCAGCCAGCTTTGCTCTCCAAGAGCACGGGATCCATAGTTTTGGACAGAGATGCCAGGTTGCAGTACAGTATGACTGATATGTTAATCACATGCACCTGCTCTGACTACTTCAGCCTAGGGACTCAGGGCAGGCATGACAACATGCTGCAGACCCTCAGCTGACCGTCCAGAGCCGGCTCTCCCACCCACTTGGTGACCCTGGCCACATCCTGCCTCTATTATGCATGACCCTGCTGTGCTGGCGCTCCTTGGTAACGGAAATACATCACGTGCACCCCGTAGCATCCAGCACTGCACTCCACTGATGCTCGATAAATATTTAATTAGCCCATACAATATCAATTCTTCCAGAATTCAGCGTCCGTCCATCTTTTTATCAAGAATTCATTTCTTAATTATAATGATCACTCATATCATGTGAACCATAACTGGCTCCTTTTTTCTGACAATATATTTTTAATGAGGTGCTTTTGACCTCTTTGTACCTACAAAGTGCATCTTCTCGAGAGAGTATATCGCTTACTCGGGAATGCTAGCTGCCCTTCTTCACTGTAATATTGTAGAACCAAGTTCAAAGTTGGAGGGACTATGCGGTTGTTTCTGGACCGGGAAACCCGTCCTGACCTCCGTGGGACCCTACTCTCAGCTGGTGGTGGAGTGAATGACAAGGAGACGTCATGGTTTTTAGAGAAGGGAGCTGGACCGCCAGGTGGTGGAGCAGCCCAGGGCCGCTCTGCCCCTACACACACTGCCCAGGTCCCCGCCAGACCCAAGGGTGTGAACTGCAGGTTAAAGCCTCCAATGGTACGATGTTACGACATTCATCTCCCATATCTTCCTGTAACTGTCTTCACAGACATAGGGATGATTTAAATAAATGTTCTTTTGCGATTCCTCTGGGCCTTCTCACTATGGTGCCCTGATCCCCTCGAGACAAGCACAATGACCTCGATTCCCCCCACACCTTGTCCTCAATTCCCCCCACACCTTGTCCTCACCTGCGAGTGAGGCCCGCTTGCTCCGCTGACCACGACTAACCATGAGGCACCCTCTCCACCCTTCCTGTGTTATGGCTGACCATCCCCCAAGGGATGGGACACCATCTCCCAAGGCCAGCCCCTCACCCCCACCTGAGCAGGATCAGCCAATGACTCGCTGCCTTGGTGCAGGGCAGCCCCAGCCTCGGGGTGGGCTGGCCCACAGTATAATGTGTGCCTGGGCTGCCCTCCCCTCTGGAGGAAATGGGTTATTCCCACGCTGGTGCCATCCCTGCTCCTGCCACTCACTCCACGAGCATCCCTCCTTCCCTCCACCTGAGAACACGCCCTCCAGAAGTCACCAAAGTTGGTTATCTCCTTCCAGGAGAGCTGGAAGCAAGCACCAGGATGTGGCCTCAACAACTGGACAGCAATGAGGTCTTCCACTTGTGGGGCTGGGCCTGGGGCTGGGGCTGGGCCTGGGCCTGGGGCTGGGATGGGGCCTGGGGCTGGAGCTGGGGCTGGGACTGGGGCTGAGGCTGGACTTCGGCCTGAGGCTGAGGCTGGGCCTGTAGGTGGGGCTGGGCCTGGGCTGGAGCTGGGACTGGGACTGGGGCTGGGGCTGGAGCTGGGGCTGATTCTGGGGTGGGCCTGGGCCTGAGCTTGGGGCTGGGCCTGGGGCTGGGGCTGGGGCTGGGACTGGGACTGGAGCTGGGACTAGGACTGGGGCTGGGGCTGGGGCTGGGGTTGAGGCTGGGGCTGAGTCTGGGGCTGGGACTGGGGCTGGGCCTGGGGTTGGGGCTGGGCCTGAGGCTGGGACTGAGACTGGGGCTAGGGCTGGGGCTGGGGCTGAGGCTGAGGCTGAGGCTGGGGCTGAGACTGGGACTGGAGCTAGGACTGGAGCTGGATCTGGAGCTGGACCTGGACCTGGGCCTGGGGCTGGGGCTGGGCCTGGGGCTGGACCCAGGCGTCCCCCAGGCGTGGAGGGGACAGCATACAAAAAGCCTGCATCTTCTCAGAAACACAGGCAAGGAAAGAGCATGTGGTCTGCACTCTGCCCTCCCCAAAGCCGCTGGCAGTCCTCAGCAGCAAGCACCCTGGGCGGGGCAAAGTGGGTGCTGTCCACTGGGACACAAGACTACAGACTACACGGGAGTCTGTTGCAGCAAAGTGGTCGTGCAGGGTGATTTTGTGTGCTCTTCAGAAGGGTTATATGATTAGCTATTTCATCTGAAATAGCTCAGATGACAGTGACCTCAGGAGCGTCACCGCCGACCGGCACCATCTTATCACTGAGGAGCACATTTAGGGAGGAAGGTATAAAGCTCGGCTGCAAACAGAGAACCTGCTCCTCAGGTGCAGGCGGGGTAGGGGACGTTCACTGGCACTCTCCACCGTCCAGTTCCCAAGGGCGGCACGCAGTGGGCCCTAGGCAGTGAGTGAGAGGCGTCAGCGCTGTCAGCCAAGGGTACAGTGAATGTCCCTGTCCTGCCTGAGACTTCCTCAGCTGCGGGACGTGGGGGCGAGGACAGCACTTAACTTCTCCAGTAAACATGACCTGTGTGCCTTCTGCAAGGCCTGGGCTCGGCATTCGGGCAGGGTGGACAGAAAATCCAGGCCAGCGCCTCCTCGCTGCATCCGTGCTGTGCCAAGAACCTTGGTAGTGGGCTTTCATTTCTGTCTGGACAAACTATAAAAAATGCTAAATGTGCAGGAAGACCCAAGAAGGATCTTGAGAGAGGCCTTTGTTCACTTTTTATCTAAATTTCAGTTTCCTGAGCAAGTGTTCTTCAAAAAATCTTTACAGCTCCCACATACAAGTGATATTTCAAGGATCTGGACACCTTGCCCAGGGTCTCACATGCCATGAACAGAGAAATAAAACAAAAATATTAACTAGAAGTGCTAGTCAATGTTTCCGTAATGATTTAATGGTAGAGGAAGGAAGGTATGCTTGAATGTAATATTCTCACTAAGGTAAAATGTTCACCACTACAAGTATAATGAACGCTGTGAGAGAAAGAAAAAGGTTAACCATTCAGCCTATTTTTACAAGAAAAGTGGATGATGATGATGGGATTGTGAAAAAGTGTTTGTCTAATGAGCCCAAGCCAATGAAACACCTGGTTGACATTGTTCCTTGGGCGCCTCATACTGTCCAAGCTATGAACACGTCCACCCACAAAGGCTGTAATGGGATTTCCTCGTTTGTATAAGTCGTTCTGGACAATGTCATTTCTTTTCATTTTAACTTATCATTTAGCTTCTTGAATAACAAGTGAGGTCTTTCTCTGCCTCCCCAGGGAAAACCCATGGGGACAGTGTCCTGTGCCCCCTTCCACAGACACCCCAGGGATAGGCCAGGGAATGTGTGTGAGTCCCTGGAGGGTGTCCGTATCCTTGACTCTGACACCAGCTACCCCGGGGCAGGAAGACAGGACTTTCAAAAAGACTTGGCAGGAGTGACATACCCTGCATCTCTGATCCCTGCGACGATTACCGTCTATAAAGTCACAAAACACTGACGGTGCACAACTCACCACTGCTCCTAAACAACACGGGGGTTGGTCCTCAGGTCCCAACATTTTAATCCGTCAGACAATACACAACCTCGCCGTGTGTGCGTTTCATTTTGAAGACACCGCATCTCAAATATCCTGCTGACCCACTCCCTGTAACCCCCACCGGGATGAAGTCCCTCAATACTACGCTTGGCGACCGTCTTAAATGATGCGTTACCAACAAAACCCACAAAAATATGAAAAACATGCACTAAATAGACCCTGCAAAGGGCATGTGTCCGCAGTCAGAGAGCCAAACAAGAAGGCCCAGCATCATCTTGTACCACTTCAGCTGGGAACAAACACATCACACAATCACGTTTGCCACTCTGTTCAGTGTCTGCAAATGACAATAGGCGCCCCGTGAGCATTGACTTGGGTCATAGTACATTTTAGTGAGTAAATGAATTCTCAGAGAATCCACAAACAATGAAGTTGAGGTGTACATATTGTTTGTGTGAATAAAACTATATTTGCATATATGTATAGATACACATAAGAGTGCATGTGCTTGTGTATATAACACATATACATATGAGCAAATGTGTATACGTATATGTGTATAGAGGTGTGTATACATAAGTATATGTGTGTATATGTGTACACATAGGAGCACATGTGCACATAACACACATGAGGATATGTGTATATACACGTATGGGCACATTGTGTACATATATACGTGAGTGTATGTGTGTGTACATGTGAGTGTGTGTTCATATACATGCAAGTGCATGTGTGTACATATACACACAAGTGTGTATGTGTGTACAGGTGAGGGCATGTGTGTATATGTGTGTATACATATGAGCATGAGTGTGTGTATATGTATATGTGTGTATGACATATACATACGAGTACATTGTGTGCATATATACACACAAGTGTGTGTATGTACACATGAGTGTACATGTGTGTACATGGATCTATAACCCATGGCACAGGGTCACTATAGGAGCTAAGCGACACCATCCATCTAAAGCACTTGGCACAACCCTAAAGTGCACAAGCTGGTATATTTTGGACTTATATCATCTCATCAGCATTGTCATCCTCACTATTGTCAGCCTCCTTTAGAGCCACGAGGAGTTAAAAGGTGACTCTGAGAGCAAAGATGTCAGCAATGCGAAGCCCGCAGTGCACTTCCCTACCATCACGAATGGCAGCGTGTGACCCATGGGCTCCATGCCAGGTGCTCTTCACCATTGGCCTTAAGAGGACTGTCTGGCCTCCCTTGTTTGCCCAGGTGATATGCAACCCTGCGTGCTTGGACATGGAAAGGAAGGGAGTCTTAGAAGGAAAATAAGAGCAAATGCTCCGAGAGGGCATGTGGGAATCTAACGTGTCGGCAAAGGGAGTCAGGACATCACCACACTCCCTCAGACCCAGGCCGAGAGCCCACAGCCCCGTGCCACCCTGGCTGACACATCACACTGTCCTCCCCGACACCTGGTCGCGGAGGCCAGCACTGTCTGCACAGGCACGATGAGGACCAGAGCCATCTGGGTCTGTGTTCAGAAGTAAGGTTGCTGAGCCCCACCCAGGGTTTCCTGAGCCCAAATCCCTGCTGGGTGGGAAGGGACTCCTCATGTTTAACATGTTTCTCCTGGGCATCCCCAGTGGCTCAGTGGTTTAGTGCCACCTTCAGCCCAGGGCATGATCCTGGAGACCCAGGATCGAGTCCCACATCAGGCTCCCTGCATGGAGCTTGCTTCTCCCTCTGCCTGTGGCTGTGCCTCTCTCTCTGTCTGTCTCTCTTGAATAAATAAATAAAAATCTTTAAAAAAAATGTTTCTCCCATTATTCTTACGATCCTAAGATGGGAGAACCTCTGACCTAGAGGAGACAAACACGTTTGACCTATCCCCTTAGTACAAGAGCTTTCTGGAGAATGGGAGACTGGTTTTCTTTGAGGGATATCTCACACTTCCTTGGACTAGAAATTTCAAACCTAGTTTCCTCCTCCAGGAAAATAAATGATTATTGAGTAAATTTATCCCCAAAGTCTATCCTACCTCCCACATTATTGAAAACCACTGGGATGAAGCTAGGTTGCAACTTCCATTTGGAGACGTTGACTCAATTACTCTAAAAGTTGGTCAGCCCTGAGTGCCACCCCTCTGGTGGCCACATGCAGAGCTTTTTTCACTGGCAAGTGATTCCAAACCAGAACCTAAAAACGGTAATTACTAGAGCATCCTTTTAGTTAAGCACTGTTACAAATTATCTAAAATTTAACATAGCATCTTTATCCAAGTTTAGAACCTCTGTGTCCAAAATTATACACCGATGAAAAGCACACAGAATAACAGTCACCTCCCCACATTCTCGGGTATTTTCTAGTGTTCAAAGAATTCCATGGATCGTCAGCCACTGGATACGATGAACACCGCAGCTCCGTAACAATATAAGAAAACAGGAAACCGTGCTAACTTAACCTAGCATCTGTTGACAGCAGATCCTTGGTTCCAGGATCTAGGGGCACCATGCGCACCCGTGGAATAGCTTTCTGAGCTGCGACATGTCCTGAGTCACATTCTGCTCAAATTACACATCATGCAGACTCCCCAGAGGAATGTCAGCCCTCTGGGTTCACCCTACAAAAAGCCTAAAGCAGGGCTTTGCACACAGTGGGCATTCAGGACATGTTCCCTGAATTTAAATCACAGGATTCAGGGATGCACAGGTGGCTCAATGGTTGAGCGTCTGCCTTTGGCTCAGAGTGTGACCCCAGGGTCCTGGAATCGAGTCCCGCATCAGGCTCCCTGTAAGGAGCCTGATTCTCCCTCTACCTGTGTCTCTGCCTCTCTCCGTGTCTCTCATGAATAAATAAATAAATAATCTTTTAAAAAAATAAAAAATAAATCGCAGGATTCATATGTTAAATCATTTGATAATTACCTACTGAGGACCTACTATGCACCGGTCTGCTCATCTCTGGGGATCATTATTGAGGAACAGATTTCCTGAAGGCAAATGCAGTCATAAATATGACAAGCAACAGTGCACGAGGACAATCTGGAAGCAGGAACTGGGAAGGGCCAAGCCCAGGCCCAGGTGGGGGAGAGGTGTCAGAGTCACAGTTCTCAAAAGTAAGACCTCATTAAAAATCACAACCATTGTTAACCGTTTGGATGCTGATGGTGAAAAAATTTGAGTAAGACATTTTCAAATATATCTAAATAATTTCCTTATCTCTACACTCACTGAACGATGCAGCCTCTGGATGATTTTCTTCCATGGCTTTGTTCTCATACACATCTGAACAGATTATAGGAAACAACTGAAAAAGATAACCAAAATCTTACCACATCCCATATAATAATAAAATGATGTGAGCAAAGTCAAAACATGGCCAATAAACTACATTAATAAATTATCCTGCATTTTTAGTATTCTGTTATCGTTAAAGAAAACCAGAGTTAAGCATGGGACAAGCCTATAGACTAATTATTTGGGGACTTTCTTGGAAGAACAACCCCTTTAGACACATATTGAACAACCATCGACAAATGATTTGACATAACAAAACTTCAAAATCTAGTGGTCTAAGTTTTAGCTAAATTTGATTTTTTAAAAAAATGGTTATGAGAGGATAAGAAAATGGATAATCATTTGTTTAAATTATAGAGAAAAAAATTTATAAATTAATGTCCTTAAATATCTATCTCTGAAGAAAGCCAGTTCAAAGTACTTAATCAACTGGCAAGTGCGAGCATCATCAATTAACAAATCGATCTAGTCACAGGTGATTTTTTATGTAAATGCCAGCATTTCGGTAGCTGTAATTCTATATTTTATTGGGACACCAAAACCTATTCTTGCAGCACCCATCTCCTGCCATCGTACAGGAAGGTGACCCGGGAGCTGGATGGCGATGGCAGTCACAGCTCTGCAGGCTGCAGCCTGGGCTCCTCTGCACGCCCCCCGCGTCTCCTCTGTGCAAGCTCTTCGTGGCCACCTTCTCCAGCTGCCCTCCGGCTTCCACCTTGGTGAAGAGCACAGGGCTAGGGTCAGGCAAGTGGGGTGAAACCCTGCGAGCTGTGTGAATGGAAGCGAAATGTTTCGTGCCTTCAAGTTTACATTTTCTCCTCTGAAATCTATCCTAACAGCTGTCGATATCGGTTCCCAAGCGGGAGGTGGCAACTCCCGGTACAGAGCGAGCTGTCCACTAAGGATGCTCTCACTGTGCCAGGTGTATGCTCCCCGCAGCGCCCGTAGAACCGGGCCACCACAGGTGAGGTCTGTCTCTCTCTCTGCTTGGATGGACCATCCCTGGGTCTGTCTCAGGTATGCCCTCTGCCTGTCCCCACGCCAGCCCACTGGGCGTTGGTCACCCCTGCTGTTGACAGTCTGATCACTTTCTCCCTCCGTTAAAACATCTGATTCCAACAAACTCAGTTAGTCCTAGATACTTGCTCCTTCAGGAAGCCCCTCCATTCTGCTCCCCAAGATCACTCGGAGCATAAACACCAGCGCAAAACTGATCATGCTCTGTTTATTCACTCCCAGTTTGCCTCACTCACTAGGGCTGTGCGCTCTGGAAGGACGATGGCTCCCGAGATGCATTTGTGAGTGACCAGCACGTCCTGCTGCATCCAGCACATCTGCATACACCACAGCAGCCATTCTCATGGCTGTAAACCTTGCCACCAGGAAATCCTTCAACATACCTCTTCTTACTGAAATCTAAGCAAAATTTCCTGTTCTAATAGAGGGAGATGGCTATAAAACTGTTCTCCATAATTTTTTGAAAGATTTTATTTATTTATTCATGAGAGACACAGAAAGGGAGAGAGAGCAAGGCAGAGACACAGGCAGAGGGAGAAGCAAGAATCCAATGTGGGACTCGATCCCAGATCCCGGGATCATGCCCTGAGCCAAAGGCAGATGCTCAACCGCTGAGCCTCCCAGGCATCCCATGTTCTCCATAATTTATGAATGGTTATCACTGAATCACTATTTAGCTTCCTCTACTCCAGGGTGAACAATCCCAATTACTTATTTCTTTTTTTTAAAATTTTTTTAAAATTTACTTATGATAGTCACACACACACAGAGAGAGAGAGAGAGAGAGAGAGGCAGGACACAGGCAAAGGGAGAAGCAGGCTCCATGCACCAGGAGCCCAACATGGGACTCGATCCCGGGTCTCCAGGATCGCGCCCTGGGCCAAAAGCAGGCGCCAAACCACTGCGCCACCCAGGGATCCCCCAATTACTTATTTCTATTGATCAGACATATGCATGGCTCAGGTCATTACCTTCTAAGTGTTGTCTTCATTCCAACTATCTGATGGGTCACAGAAATAGCCAAAAACCTGGCAACCATTGAGCAGATAAGAACTACCTCAGACTCCAATGCTAGCTGTCCTCAGCTCAGGCTACCTTGGCTTTCTTGGAGGCGTGTCAACGTGAGCTGTGCCAAAATGAGTTTCTCTGGATACTCTGTTAAACTCCGTGTGGAAAGGACCAGTCCTACCTGTACTGGGTCTCCCATGACCACTGGGTATGAGCAGGTGCCCAAGAACAAATGGTGGCACCACACAAAGTCCGCCCCAACTAACATGGCAGTGCTGGTGGGCCCTAGCCTGGAGGCACTCATTGCTCCTTCAGGCACGAAGGTGGGCATGGTCTGATTCACCATAGTCTTGCTACGTGCCCCTATTGCCCTACCAACATCAGCTACATCCATCCAGAGAATAGCAAGTAATGTTTCAGGCTCCAGGTCCCTCGGCTGACCTGCATTTCTGAGGCTCCAGCTTGTGAGGCTGTAACCATAACAGTAAGAAGTCAAAAGGTGGGCCTGAGACACTTCAGAGACATTTGCAATGGGAAGTGGACAAACATTGATCTTCACTTTAATTTGGTCCTGGAAAAAAAAAAAAAAAACTGTGGCTTTAAATTCATGGAGTCTTTCCCTAAAATACTTCTCCAGATGGGTATGTGCTCAGTCACGTTTTTCTGTCTTGACTGTTCCTTGTATCAATGGGAGACCTCTTCCTCTCCTTGGCATTCCCTCCCTACATTTGCATAAAATGTTTCCTTAGTTAAATAAGGCTCTTTGAGCTCAACACCGGCTCATTCCGCCAGCTTCTAGAAGGCGTATTTACGTGCACAGTGGTAACTGGAATGCAGGGTTGGCCAACACCTCATGAGATTTTTGGTTTGACTAAAGTCACATTTTTGTGTTGTTGTTTCTTTTAATTCAGTCACCAGGATGCTGATTCTGATTAAGAAAGTTTCGTTTTCAGGAAACAAGCCTTCCCCACTCTGAGGAGACAGGGGATGGACGAAATTGAGAACTTAAGATGGATGGAAAATGTTAAGTAAGAAAGGAAAAGAAATAGATAACAATTAAAAAGGATACAGTTGTTTGTCTTGTATTTCCAGAGCCAGTGAAATGTGTGTGGAGATGGATCTGAGGAAGCAACACTGGCTACGGAGAGTATTTACTTTGTCCTTAGAACTGGAACAGGAGAATCATGCAGAAGTCACTTGCACATCCCCAGACTTGATTGTCCATTGGGCAAATAGTGCGGACACACCCCCTGTGTTTCCATCCTCGGGCTCCACCCAAAGCCTGTTCTCGTCTCCGTATTCTGGTTTCTCCTCAGCATTCATGAAACTCCTTGAACAGGCCTGGGTGGGTCGTCCTCTTAATCAGAGGTGGGAGCTGGAGTCCCTGGTGCCATCTTGTTCCGAAGGTGCATTTACCCTGTGCACCTGCTCCTGCGCGATGATCCAGGTGTCCATACGTGTTGCCTCCAGCATGAACATTTCAGTTAATGACACAGAAGCAATTTGAACACAGATCGGAGTCTCTGTGGGTGACTGGTGGTGAAGTGGGGTCCCCCTACAGCCCCTCGCACCTTGCAGATCATGCTTCTCAGGCGTTAGTGCACGTGAGAACCACCCGAGCAGTGGGTGAACTCAAGAGTCCTGTGCCCCACTCCAAATATCCCATTCGGTGGGGTTGGTGAAGTGCTCAAGGAACCTCGTATAAACACAAGGTGCTGGAGGCCAGAGAGCCGCCTCCACTCGGAGGAGACGGGGAAACGCTGCTGTCTGAGCACCACAATGCCGCACCCACGCGCCTCATTCTGCCCCGGATCCAGCCTGGCGCCTTTGGTGTGAGAGACCCACCAGGTATGTTTCCAGAGACTGAATGGGGAGAGCACAAGACAGAGACGAGTGGGTAAGTGATCAGGAGGGGAGCTGGGGTTGGACTTTTCAGAAGGGCCCCCGAGGTACCAGGTTTCGAACCAGTCTTCCTCACATCACGGGGAATCAGCTGTTCAAGGGACCTCTGTTTGCGCACGAAGGGGAGAGGCCCAAGGATGTTAAAGCGTGGCCCACAAGCCGGAGCTGGAGGGAAAAGATGGGGACTTGGAGCCACGCTGCACCAGCACCAAGGTGCCCGCTCCCTGCAGACAGAAGGGCCCCAAGCATCAGCGAGCTGCAGGCCAACAGCCATTATCCTGAAGCCCAATATCTGACATATGCCCAGAGTGAGTTTACCAAGGAGCCTAGAATTGGACCATATTTGGGGGAAGGGGGACGCTCTAAGGCTTTCTTTAGATCCCTTTCTTAAGAAGACATTTGATTCGGAAGCAAAACAAGAGATAATCTGTGAATAATGCTCTTGGTGTCGTGGAGACAGAAGGAGTGGTGAAGAAACGAGATTAGGCAGGAAAGCGGCGGCACTCCGCAGCCCCCAGCGTCCGGGGCCACCTCGGCGCTGTGCACTTGAGTCTCTGCACTAAATTGCATCCACTTAGAAGAATAGTGGGAGCCGCGGTGAAGGCCCTGGATTAATGGAGCTTGAACAACTTCAAATACCACTGAACAAGTTCTGACAATATCTTGTAAAGTTTCTCTGCTCAGGCCGGGTAAACAGCACACTGTCTCTTTAACTGATTTTTTTTTTTTTTCCTTTTCTTTTCTTTCTTTCTTTCTTTTTTTTTTTTTTTTTTTTTAGTTTAAAGATTACATTTAATATCTATTTCCCAGCAGTGTACAAACTGACATCATCTACTCATAAAAGCGGAATGCTTTGCTTTTTTAAGCTTCAAGCTGAATAACAAATTGCCACAGATGACAGCGTAAAAGAATAACAGAATGGAATCAAAAGAAAATTCATTGTCAACAGAAACCCCCTGCTGAGGAATTTCAATTTCATATATCTAATTATCCCTGTCAGTTGGAAGAACTGACAAAAAGCATTCTTTGTTCTCTTGTTCTGCCTCCTGCATCTCACTCCCAATTAATTCCGGCATACAAATATGACTAATTGTCTTTGCAGTACTCAAGAGCTCTGTATATAAATGTTCACGAACTGAAAATGATTTGGAGGGTATTCATGCACCGATTTATGATATTCGAGCACAATAGACATGCATAATTCAGGTGACCATGTTAGCGCCCTCACACACCCGCATTACAGAGATGAGGCAAGATTCTCTTTTCACGTCCTTTTTTCATATCTGCTTGGTGACAATAACTCACTTTGCACCTATTAAAAGAGGAAGCATTATATGTCTGCTGTGGCTCATTGAAATTACCATGAACAAGATTATCAGCATTTAAATAGCATATGGGCAGTGAAGTGACTTGGGGGGAGAGGCAGAAAAATATTAGGGACTTCTTAAAAGCACTACAAGATCTCGCTGTGAAGGTTAAAGTCTGGAGTTTTGATTTCAGTTTGTTGGTGGTGCTGTTTGGGAGATTTGATTTGGTTTTTTTCCGTTTCTTTCTTTTCCCTTTTTTTTTTTTTTTTTTTTTTTTTTGCCCCTCGGTCTTGATCAGTGTTGTCAAAATGCTTTTCAATTAATGTAGCTAATGCTCTCATTGTCTTCTTTAGTAAATACAAGTACAGGTTTCCCCGGCTTATTTTAACTTAGCAACTTAGTTTACACTATTTGTGGCAACATCTAAACAGAACACAAATGCGATTCAACGCGTAATAAAGAGGAAATAACATTCAAGAGGAAAAATGCTTTTGTCACTACGAAATGAATGTTTCTAAAAGCTACACTTCTCGGCATTTTAGCAAAATCATTTTTGCAATTATAATTTAAAGTTAACTCTAATTCAGAAAATGAAACTTAGAGTCCCTTCCAAATTATGGCGTCTAAATAGTCTGCTAAAATAAATCCACGATTCTGCAACACTATTTAACTGTTAGCACATATGTTTCATTGAATGCCCCATCTCAACATATATTTTATTATCATCTGCGGGTTTGTTGTTTTTTTTTTTTGCAAAAAAATTAAAAAATGAAAGCCCGTTCTGATGATAGCCGAGCAGGCTCTTTAAAGTTCAGCGAGTGAATGCTATTCACTAACAAGTAGACATTTTTTGGAGTCTAATCATATTGTCAAGGTTACTAATAAAGGACCAATATGACATTCTAAAGGGCTTAGTATAAATTACCAAAAAAAAGTGCTTTTGAGCGGTGAAAGAGATTTTTTTTTTTTTTTTTTTTTTGTAAATTGCTTCTCCTGAATTTTTTTAGTGTGGGAACTTTTAAAAGTGTGCTTCTGGGGTAATTTTTGTTGGGAAAGCAGCAATTCAAGATATATGATCTTTACAAAGACCCATACTGTCAGCCGCTGCTTACCTGGTAGAAACAGCTAAAGGGCCGCTAAGCTGACATGCCCTTCTGTTGTTCAAAAATCCGTTAACTAGAATCCTTCCAAGCTGCAGAAAAGCCCCCCTGGACTGTCCCTCCTCCACATACCCACCCTGTCCACATTCTGGCTCTTAGAGTCTTGCACACATTCTTCCATTTACGCCTATTGCATGATTCACAGAAGAAGAGCTTAGGCACTAACCTTTATATCCAGGGATTGAGGACTAACATGATTTTTCTTTCTTTTTTTTTTTTTTTTTTTTTTTTAAGTATGGGGCATCAGATTCTCAATACAATTTGATTTAGGACATTGAAGTTGTTTGCACTGGCTCAATGCTGACACAGTAGAGGTGAGGCCGGGTCATGCCCATTCAGAATCTCTGTCTCTACATTTCTTTATTTCCATAAGGACATAAATACGGGTCTGTGTGCACGTGTGTGTATGGCTGAGCTACAAAAGATGTTGAGATGAAATGGGCACTACATACTTTAATTCATATCTGCTTGGCTATCAGATTCGAGAAGGCAATCCCCATGAAATAGAAATGATATCATGAATCCAAGTGGATCTTAATTACAGACCAAAGTCTGGGACTCACACTCTCTACAGGTACGAGCAGAAATCCCAGCTGCCTGAAAAAGTCTTCTCAAAATGGACTTTCAGTGAAGATGGGGTGATTCTCTAACCTTCCAAAATAGCAAATACCATCACAAGTGGCTTCGTTGAGCCGTCCATCTCTTTGATACAATGACAAATATTCATGAACTTGGAGGCAACTTTCTGATACCTCAAGTTATAAATTACCAGAACAAAACATTTAAACAATACAGTAAATTAAAGCTCAATCAAGAGAAAATAGGTTTGTTTTGTTCTCAAAAGGTATTTAAAGTTACTAGACTCTGAGTGGTGAGTTTGAGAGAGAAAATAAAAGTCTAACAACAATAACAAAAGCATGAAAAGAAAAAGCACTTTGTGGAAAGAACTGAAGCTCCAAGGAAGAACTCACAGAAGCAGCTGAAGGAGCGCAGCCCTGCAACCGCAGCTCCTGACAGGGGCCCCCTCCGTGTGGCACCACATCCAGCAGCCGCTGCCTGAGCTTGGGGGCGGCACAGCCTTCGCACGTCTTGCCAACCAGCCAGCAGTATAGGCTGCAGCAGGTAGCCTTGGGGGCCACCCCGGGCCTTGGATGTACAGCAGGCCAGGAACCAAAGCTCCCGCAGAGCTAGACTGCAACAGGGGAGCAGCCGTGAGCATGGTGCCTGGTGGAGCGCGGTGGAGGCACGCGGGCAGCAACCACCACCAGGCCCAGGGTGCACAGCCAGGAAAAGGAAGACTTCATAGCCCAAAGATCAAAGGAGGCCGGAAGGGGAGGCAGGGCTGATGGTGGAGACCTTCTGTCATGCCTGCAGGACCTGGCTTGGATCCATCTAGAGCACAATGACTTCCTGGAGAGGCCATCACCAATCTGTTTTACCTGCACTCAGAAGGTGCTAGTGCTGAGGTCAGATCTTGCAGCAATGACTGAACCTGTTCGAGCAATATTACCTGTGCAGAGAGAGGGGTGATTGCACATTCTGTTGTCTCCTTAGGCCAAGGCTACTGCTTTGTGAAGATGCATTCTGAGAGCCATGCTGTGCTGGGGAAACACCTCAAGGATTTGCACAACCATAGACTGTTTTGCTAGAGGGAATGAAAGAGCTAGACTCTGTGTTATAGACGAGGAGACTAAGACCCAGAACAGTGGAGGCTTTGCCCAAGGACACCCAATAAGAGGCCAACAAAATCCAGACCCCAAGCTCTTGCTCTTCAATGCAGTGCACATCCCACCTCGTACTGAACTGATGGAGACTTCAAAGTCAAACTGTTCTCTTTGTGAGGCCAGTGGTGCTCCTCACAGGTTTTGTGTTGCAAAGCTGTTTCATCTCCTCCTCTTGCCAAGACTTTAAAAATTTAAGGTTGCAATAGAACAATTGATTGCTGGCCACTCCAGACCATATTGTATTATGGCTGTGAGCGATCTGAGAGCCGATTGTCCAGACCTCGTGGACACAGACTGAAGCTGCAGTGTTAGCTGCGGCTGGAGCTTTCAGTAAAGTGCCAACAATGTTAATGGGACTGAGGCATTTTGGGGATGCATGTAGAAACCAGATGTGGTCCTCAAACACAGGGATGGCTGAGGATCTCATAAGTCCAGAGACAGAGAGGAGATGCCCTATGTCTATCTCTGTATGAGGTGGCTTATTTAGTGACGGCACTAGCAGCACAGCTCTGGTCAGTGAGGCCGTGGCAGTAGGTAGTGTGAGAGCCCTGGGGTCCTCCTGGAGCCAGCCACCTGCCCTCCTCGGGACACCTGTTAGGTGAAGGGAAGATAGTGATAGTGATGGGGATGGGGATGGCCAAAGCTCAGCTCATTCATTGGAACCTCCCAGATATATTTTTAAAGATTTTATTTATTTATTTTAAAGACAGAGAGAGCACAAGTGGGGAGGGCAAGGCAGAGGGAGAGGGAGACAGAGACTCCCCACTGAGCACAGAGCCCAGCACAGAACCCATTCCAGGGCCCCAAGATCATGACCTGAGCTGAAACCAAGAGAAACCTATTGAGCTACCCAAGTGTCCCAGAAGCTCCCAGATATTTTAACTGTAAAATTAGAAGTTTGCTTTTCTTATAATTTCTTAAGTGTTTACATGAAGATCATTGCCAGTGCCATTCATATGCCACTGTAACAAAATGATAGAGAGATTCTGAATACCCTTGACCCAAGTTTCACCCAACGATGACACTTTGCCAAGCCGTAGAACACTATTACGATGAGGAGATGGACGTTGCTATAATCCATAGATTCCTTAGATTTCACCAGTTTTACGTGACTTACGTGAGCATGCGGTTTTATCCTATGAGCACAGCCCTGCCACAACCAGCGCAGCGGGGACCCAGAACCTCTCCATTGCCAGCATCTTGGGGCTACCAGGTCATCCCACAGCCTCCTCCTTCCCCAACCCCTACCCCCGGCAACAGCAGACCTGGTCTCCATCTCAGTAGATTGGCCATTTCAAAAATGCTATAGGAATGGAATCCTAAAGTTTATAACATTTTGAGACTGACTTTTTCATTCAGGAAAATAACCTTGAGATCCATCCACCTTGTTGCATGGATACATGGGTCCCGGCCCCGTATTGCTGATGCCCATCCCACAATGTGAGCAACCAGTTATGTCCTGGAGCACACCGGGTTGTTTCTAGTCTTCACTGTTAAAGATTAGGCTGCTGTGAACACGCGTGTATGGGTTTTGAAGTGAACGTAGACTTTCTCGAGGACAGGCGCCCAAGAGTGTGACAGCTGGGACACACATAAGCACAATCCACACATTTAGTTTTGCGAGAAATCTCCATCTTTATTCCCACCAACCTACATCCTTGTGTTTGAGGTGAGTTGCTCATAGGCAGACCCTTGTTGGATCATGTTGTTTTGGTTTTTTTAAATCTTTTTTCCCAAGCTCAGACTTTAATTGTTGTATTTAGACCATTTACCCTTAAGACAATTTACCCTTATGACATATTTGGGCTTGGGTCAGGTTGTGTTCTGTGTTTCTCCTACTTCTCATCCAGTCTGTCTCTTGCCCACCTCTGGGTTACTTGAGGGTGTTTTAGGAATTCATCTTGATTTATTGATAGTGTCTTTCAAATAATACTTTTTTAGTTTTTGCTTAGTATGACAGTAAATACATAATTTATCACAGTCTACTAGGGTCAACATTTTACTACTTAGAGTTAAGTATTGAAAACTTAATTCCCCTGAGGTCCCCTTGAGTGACTGTGCCATTTCCTCTGCATGCACCACTTGGTGTTACCGTTGATGCTTTCACAGTCGAGGATGACTTAGGAGACCTGTGGGGTCCTGCACCCCCATTTCTCCTCCCTCTCTGAAGCCCTGTGCCTTCCCATTCCATTTGGAGACCCTCCCTTAGCCATTCTTCCAGGGCGGGTTTCCTAGCAACAAATTCCTTTAGATTTCCTTTATGGGAAAATATCTTGATGTCCCCGTTTTTTTTTATTATTATTTAAATTCAGTTAATATATAGTGTATTACTAGTTTCAGGGTTGAATTTAGTGATTCTTCAGTCTTATATCACACCTAGTGCTCATCACATCACGTTTCCTTCATGCCCATCACCCAATGACCCTGTCCCCTCATCCCCTCACCTCCAGCAACCCTCAGTTTCCTAAAGTTCAGAGTCTCTATGGTTTGTCCCTCTCTCTGATTTTGTCTTATTTTTCCTTCCCTTGTCCATGTTCATCAGTTTTGTTTCTTAAATTCCACATATGAGTGAGATCATATGATAACTGTCTTTCTCTGACTTATTTCACTCAGCATCATACCCTGTAGCTCCATTCACGTCATTGCAAATGGCAAGATATCATCCTTTTGATGCCTGAATAATATTCCATTGTCTATATAGACCACATCTCTTTTATCCACTCATCTGCTGATGAGCATCTGGGCTCTTTCCACAGTGTGGCTCTTATGGACATGGTTGCTGTAAACACTGGAACACAGGTGCCATTTCAAATCCTCTTCAGTGTTGAAGGACATTTTCATGGAACCCAGATTTCTGGGCCAACACCTGTCTTCCCTCAGCTCCTGAGAAGTGCCAAGCCCCTGGACCAGGGAAACCAGCTCCGCTTGGGCTTGTGTGCACCTCAAGAGATGTCGTTCCCCTGGCTGATTTCAACATCTTTCTTTCTCTTTAGTTTCAAGAGATTAATTAAAATGTAGGTGTAGTTTTCTTGAATTTATCTAATCTAGGATTTGTTTAGCTTCTTAGATCTGTATATTTGTCTTTTGCCCAATTTGTGAGGTTTTCAGCAATTATTTCTTTAAATACTTGGTCAGTCCTGTTCCCTCCCTTCTCTCCTTCTGGGAATCAATGGTAAGTTAGCTCTTTTGTTATCGATCCACAGGTGCTTGAAATTTTTAAGTTTTTTCAATTTGGACAAATTCTGTTGATCTATCCTCAGGTCCACTGATTCTGTCATCTCCATCTGCTGAGCCCATCCAGCGAGATTTATTATTATTATTACTATTATTATTATTATTATGTGATTGTATTTTTCAGTTCTATTTTTCCATTCAGTTCTTCTTTATAACTACTACCTCTTTGCTGAGATTTTCTACTTTTTATTTTTATCCAAAAAAATATAATTCTGCTCCCACTGGAGGGTAAGTGATCATCAGCAAGGAGCTCAGCCCACAGACTCCACCATGCAGACTTCATGCAGAGGGTGGGGAGAGGCTTGTGTGGGGGACAAGATCCGTCCCCCATACAAGCCTGTTGAAATCCCAGGAAGGAGCAAAGCCATGCAGTTTTGTTGGTGTTCAGCTGGAGTGAGCTCTTCTGTTGGTGGAGCTTCCTTTTTCTAGTCCTTCTGGCTGAGGGAACCTGGCTTCCCTGGAGATTTATTTTCTGCGCTGTTGGCAGTTCTGGTTTGGGGGCTGCTGCTGTGCCCTCTCCATCCCTGAAGACATCGGGCAGACAATAAGGAAACCCAAGGAACTCACTGTGATGTCACTCATCAAGTGTCAAGGTCCCTGCCTGCCCGCCTTCCTCCTGCAGTCTCCTTATGCGAATGTGCTGTGTCATGGCCGAGACTTCCCACTTGGAAAAATAAGCAGTTGGCAGGGACAGAACTACTCCATCTCTGCCAAAACCAGGACACATCCTTGTAGTTTTTAATCCATTAAAATAAAACAGGAAACAGAGAGATGTTACCAATGAGGAAATTCACTAGAAAGAAGAGTTTCTGAACCTCAGAATGCTAACGTCTGAGGATAAGTTTCCTTCCATGGATGCCATCGTGCATTGCAAGCAAGAAGCAGCAGCCCTGGCCCCCACCCATCCGTTGCCAACAGCATCTCTCTCCAGTCCTGACAGCCAGCCACATCTCCAGGTATCGCCAAGTGTCACCCAGGAGCAAGATCACTTCCTGTTGAGAATCCCAGGTCTTGATCAATTGAAAATGTTTTACATACTTCCAGATTTAAATATATCCAGGACATTTTATTCTTCTGGAAAAAATAATGAATTATGGCAAATTTCTTAATGTTACCAAAAATATGGGGCTCCTCAGTCAGTGAAGCATCTGCCTTTGACTCAGGTCATGATCCCGGGGTCCTGGGATCAAATCCCACATCTATCTCTCTGCTCAGCGGGGTGTCTGCTTCTCCCTATTCTTCTGACCCTCCCCCTGCTCGTGCCTCTCTCTCTCTCTCAAATAATAAATAAAAATTTAAAAAATACTACTAAAAATTTGTGATAAATAGACACCTTGCCAACACATTGCAGGTCAATATTGCATGGCACAGATGTTGTACAACTCAAGCGCTCTCCGCTGGCTGCCTCTATGGTAGTGAATGCCCATCAGGGATCTGAAAACCTATGCAACATTGGGTGATACACTCACCTGAAACGTTATAAGCTTCTTGTTTATTTAAGCAGTGAGATCAGCTCTCCCCTTGGCGTAAACAGCACCCAAAGTTAGAGCTGTCTTACCATTAGTCTCCAACCCCCTGCCCACCTTGTCCTCATCTCCAGTGTCCCCAGGCTCATCCCCACTTGCACCATCTGTGTGAATGGGACCGTCCCTACTAAACAAACGTGAGAGATGCATCTGCCCCCAACCTGCTACCACAGAAGAGATTTCTACACTGTCATTTATTTAAACTAGTGCACTTCCAGAAGAACTCTGGTCCCCATTCACGAGACGTAACATGTCACATTCATGCAGGGAAAATACACTGACACCCCCTCTCAAGTTAGCTATCAGATCCCCTTCTGTCATACTAGGAGCCAGAACCTAAGGAAATGTATCTATGGGCAAGTGGGAGCCATGTTGAGGAGGTAGAGAGAGCCCTACATTTGGGATCAGAAGGCTGAAGCTCACGTCTTTACTCCTAACTCTGTGATATTTTCTTCCATGAGCCCTGTTTTCTCCAGATGCGAGTGAGTATAATAATGTTACTTCCAGGGCTACAGCTATGTTTAAATTAAATAGCATAGGAAAAAACATGTTCTAAACCACACAGAATCATTCAAAGTACATTATCCCTTACCCATCTCAAAATTCCTATACATTTATAGTGGCAGCATATTGAATTATTAAGATGCATTATTATATGTTATTAATCGATGCATACATTAATAAATGAGTTAATAATGTCACCAAAACTACATTTTTTTTCACTTTTTTCAAATGAAAGACTTTGTGTCAAGATAAATGCTACGTTTGGCAATAGAAAGTTAAATAAGTCAGGGTCACTGGTCTCAAAAGCTCATGATCGTTCACTCATTTATTCAAACCGATATTCATTGAGCATTATTGTTGACACCTATTAAGCCATGTCAGGTGCTGGCAAGAGATGTAACAGTGATCAAGACAGCCCTCCCCTCAAAGAGCTTACAGCGGCGCTGCTGAGAAATGCAGCCTGTGAGCATCATGGCACAGGACGGGATGCATGGTAAGAACCGTAGGAGCACCAGGCACAGGGACATACCCCAACCCTGGGCAATTAGGGAGGGCTTCCTGTAAGAAGCAAGACTCCAAATACAAATAGGACCTAAACAGGTGAGTATAGAGGGAAAGGTCATGTGGGTAGATGAGAACCAAATAAAATAAGTAAGCATAGAAGACACTCAATAAACATGTAAGTCTTGGCTAATTTGACTCTGTTGATTGATTGGCTGACTGATAAACAGATAGCCTTTCTTTGCAGGAACCAGAGAAGAGAAGGGAAAAGAGGGGATGAGAATGGGCTGGGATCTCGGCAGCTACAGAAAACAGAAAAGCCCGGATTAAAAACCAGCAGGTATCATGAAGGATCACAGGAAATGAGTACCCAAAAAGAAAAAACAGGACAAACTAGAGTCCTAGCCTCCCCCACCCTCTCTGTCCTAAAAGTACGGGACCAGAACTAGTCTGGAAACTATGCTGTCCAAGTTGTTGGGTGTGAGAGATTCTCACCAGGGAAACACATGGTGGCAAAACTGGAGGCAGCAAAGTCAGCACTCACAGAAGCCTGAAACCAAGGTCCTGGGGAGATCAGATCCAGGGTAAATGCAGGAGTCAGGGCAGGAGACCATGTACAAGAGGCAGGCCTAGGAGTTTGGCACCAGAATCTGAGCAGGTGCAGAATCATCCAGAGGGAGAAAGGGTCAAAGCAATTGCCTGAAACACTATGAAGGGGGCCAGCTGCTTCGATGGGTGGGCAAGCGCATCCCGCTCGTGCTGGCGAATCAAGAGCATTACAACACTGTGCAGGTGACAGGGAGCTGGGGTGATGGGGAGCTACTCAACCCAGAACCCCAAACACTTGAGAGAAGTGTCCACAGCAGCTTACCTTAGTGAGCACTTCCTGTATATCAGGTACATGTCAAGGTGCCTTCGTGAATGACGTCATCAAATGCTCACGACACACCCACAGGATTCTATTATTCTCATTTTACAAACAAGGAAACTAAGAGAATTGCTAAGTAATTTGTCCAAGGTCACACCAAGTCAGTTAGTTGGCACGGCAGGGACTTTTGTCAAAGAGATGGACAGTTCCACCCATATTTGGACACACAGCAATACACGCAAACTAGGCAAATTTTAAAGAAGAGAAAATCAGAAAATCGCAGCCACAGCATCAAGGGTGTGTAGAATTAAAAACAGATACCGTGCTGTTGGTGGAGATGGAACTTGAGGACTGAGCCCCCCAGCCCCTGTTGCTTTGCTGTCCATGGTCCTGGAGAATTATTGTCCAACAGGCAACTCTGTGCCTCCTGGTCCAGGATGACTGGGGTCCTGCCCATCTCCCCCACAGGAATGCAGACCCAGATGGGGAAGAGGAGGAGCCACTGGTGAGGGAAGAGTGGGAGCAGAGGGAACATTCTGGAGTATCATGGCCACTGGCACATAACAAAAGGGAAGGAGAGAGCTTGCTTTCAAATAACCACACACACTATTTGTTTCTGAAAAAAAATGGAAAGAGTGCATCTTTTTCAATTTTACTCTCAAAAAAAGTAATTCACATAGTACTTTGGGAGCTGTATTTGTGCAAGTTTCCTAGGCTTTCACGCAGGGTCAAATATTCTGAGCGCTGTGGTCTCTCGAGCTCATATTGCCTTTGACATGGATTGTCCTAGTAAATAAAAAGCCATAATAACACCGCATCAGATTCATTTAAATGGCTGATTGCAGCTACTTTGCCTGCATTACTGCTTTTCACTCCATCTTCAGTTACTCAAAAGGTAAACTTTCCTTGTCTGTGTCCTTGAAACTTCAGTGCACAGTGTTACCTTCCAGACAGCTCACTGAGCAAACGAGGGAGGTGAGGAAGGCAGAAAAGACAGCAAGAGCCCCCCAGACGCCCGCTGCTGTGCACTGGACATTGGGCAGATGTACGGATAAAACTGTCAGCAGTGAAAACACAAAGAGAAATATTGCTATTTCCTATTATCCACATTCTTCCCATGAGCTGTTTGCCCAGTTGCCATGGCACAGGCAGTGAGATTTCATAACTTTGCTCCTGCCTGCCATGTGCTCATGCAACAATGTGAATTTAATCAGCCCAGACAGTTGGTTGGGTTTTGTCCATGTGAGTGGAATAAAACTTTTCTCACCAGCTAAACCCACAAAGTATCTAAAAGCCATAAATAATCGGGTACTCCTTTAACATGCACCTGCCTGTTTTATTTGATCAGGGCTGTGAGCACCCAGGGAAACTCCACAGTTCCCAAGGGCTAGCTGCTGCTTGTGGTCAGTGGTACCCGAATGTATTTTCAGTGGAAAACATACATTTTGGTTAGAGAGGTATTATTTCGGAGAGGAAGAAATAATTCTACTCCAAGCAATCATTTTAAATGGAAAAGTCCTAAAAATATCACTTCCACAGAGAGCAATCAAAGAACAGGGAAAGGAGGGAAATTCATTGGAAAGATTATCTGCAAAGTTTGAGAAAAGAGTGAAGAGTTGCAGGTCATCAGACCCAGACAGAGAAGGCTGCAGCCCACACCTTCCCCTGGGGGTGATGGAGCAAATGCACGCTAGTCGGGGCTGCTCACCGAAGAGCACTCAGGCTGATTCTAGCTGTCACACTTTGAGAGTTCATTTGAGCTATCTGAAATTATTTGGATCTTTTCAGAAAATAACCTGCTGTATTTAGAAATGTTGTCATCAACGTGATCAAGAGGAACTTGAAACCTGGTGATCTGGTACTTTTACATTTTAAAAGTATGGTATTAGATATAAAGTTACAGTAGTGAATATTTACAATGTGGGGTTGGTTTTTTTGTTGTTTTTTGTTTTTTGTATCTCTATGTTCTGCTGCAAGATTATTAGACTTAAAATACCAGAAAATTTTTCACCGTGATTTTAGAGTATTAAAGAGCATAGGACAATAATAACAACATGCAAAACACTTCCTAGCAGTAGGAGACAGGCTATAATAAATGTATTTGCCGATCCATTTTTCAGATTAATAAATATATTTGCTATTAAGAATTGCCAAAAACTGTATTACTTTTCAGTGAAAGCACAGAAGTTCAGACAATGATTTAAGGCATGTTTCAGTCCAGCTAAAATTAAAGAATAAGAGTGGGCTCCAGAACAAACTGCAGGCCCTCCTGGAACTGACATGACATCATGTGTCAGCTGTACTTCAATTAGAAAAATCATGAAGAAACAAAGATTAAACTATGGGAAATCTGCAAATCTGTCCTATGTTGACGAGAGGGGCGAGCAGAAAATGGGCCCAAACAAGTTCAGATGCCTGAAGGAGGGAGAGAGGGCAGGTGGACACGGGACAAGCCAGCCCTTCCCACTGCCTTGTGTTTAGTGCTCCCCTCCTCCTCTGCGCCAGCTTCTCCTGGCTCTTCCATCACTGCAGGGGACACTAATAAAAAAAAAAAATTCTGGTTTTGAGTTGAGATCCTGCCCCTTGAATGTTGCCTCTCACTTTGAACGGGAGGCAGCCAGGGGCAGCAGGAATGCCTCCTGCCAACCCCCAGGGCTGGGTCTTCAGCATGCACCAATGGGGGCGAGCTTCCTCCCAGATAAAATCAGGCAAGGATAGCCTTCCCATAATGCTGCAGGCATTCAATAAAATTGATCCACTCATTAAAGCGAAGTAAAATCAGAGAAGATATCTTGAGTGCTCCCTTTCTAAAGACCGCCAAAAAATGAGTTACTTTGAATGAACAATGGTCTAAGAGAAAAGAAAATCGAGATTAAATATGTAATATCTGGCACATAGTAGGTGCTATTATTGATTCTGCATTCTTCAGAGTTTACACGGATGGAAAGAAATAGTTTGCCAGTAAACTAGCACTGTTCTTTCATTTTGGTTGTATTTAATAAGAGAGGAGGCTGAGGAATTGCATTGCTGTGCTGTGCTGTGTTGTCATGTGTGGGAGCGACAAATGCATGTGACATTATTTCCATTGAAATGTACTCACTTTAACTTGTGGAATTTTGAGCAGCAAGAATAAAAGAAAAATTGATCTTTTATCTTTTCATTGTCACCTTAGCCAACTTCTCCATTGAGCAAGAAGAAGGGAGGGGCAAGAAAAAATGAGAAGAGAGGCAGACATTCGTGAGGACATGCCTGAGAGCTGGGCCACGCTTCTTGTTAGGTATTTTCATCACTTTTGAGATGTGTTATTATTCCCATCTGCAAATGAAGGAACTGAGTCTCCAAATGGCTAAATGATGCTCTGGGCAACAAGTCAAAATGAAAATGGCTTCAATTCGAATGTGTAAGACCATCTAGCCCTAGTTCTGGCTTGCTCCATCCCCACTCCGCCAGCCTCCCTGCTCACACCCCTCAGCTTCTGTCCCCTGTGGGAGACTCTGCCCTTAGAGTCTGCCCAGATGTGCTTGCTCACAGTTCTTTTATCAGCCTCTTGGAGGTTCACGAAACACTGACACAATCAGGAGTGAAAAGGAGAATCAGCTGCTGCCCAGATTCAGGTGAAAATGTAACCACAGCTTTCCAAAAGCAGCTTCTGTGTCCTCTGCTCTCATCTACTGTGGTGCAGAGTGAAGCTCTGCTAACAAAGCTGTCCAAGGCAAGAACAGCAGGGACCTGGCCAGGGACCTCATGTGGCACTTGTGAATTTGCAGGTCCAGGTGGAAAGTACCCAACAGTGAGCCCTCCAGGCCCACCAGCCAGCCAGCCTTCCCTGTTCATTGTCATGAAGGCCAAGAAAGTGTCACAACACAGCTGTAGTGCTAAGGTTGCTTGTTTCTGGGGAACATGTAAGAGGGAGAAGAGATACGTTATAGATGGGGCTAGTGAATACCAAAGAGAATGCCAGTGAGAGCAAAGGGACCCCTCCAGGCTCCCCTACACTGCATGCGCCTCTGAAATTACTAACAGAGAGACAGACTGAACAGGGGAAGAGGTGGGAAGACAGTGTCAGCTCCCTGAAGGGGCACAGAGTTCTCACGCAGGCACTGCTCCCACAGCCAGCTCGGGCAGGTGAACACTTAGGTGGGTCCTATCTCCTGAAGCTCAGTAGGGCAGCCACACTGCTCACTATTTGAGCACCAGTTCCCACCAGGAACACCTGGGTGGCTTTGTCCCTCCTTTGTGAGGCCCTCTAGTGCCTGGCTTCAGCCCTGCTAGACAACATTCCTCACATGCATCATGCACTGGCCAAGCTAAGTAGCAGGGGCTCTAACTCAAGAGCATTGCTTCTCTTACACACAGCCAGTAACTACACATAAGTGAGAATCCCGGGAGACCACAGGCCCACTGCTCCGGTCTCATCCCATCATGTTCTCGGGCCTGACCATCTCCAGTACTCTCAGTGGTTCTGACGTCAGGCCCTGCATGGTTGTGGTCTCCCTGAAATTTAAATGGTCAAAATAAGAATTTTGGCTAAGCACTGATGGGATCATGATCGGCCTCCATGGGATACTTCCCTGTAATGTAAGGATGCTCCATGTAGAGCAAGAATGTTCCATGTAGAACAAGCATGTTTCATGTAGAACAAGGATGCTTCATGTAGAGCAAGGATTTTCCACAGAGGACAAGGATGCTCCGTGTAGAGCAAGGTTGGTCCATGTAGAACAAGCTTCATATAGTGCAAGGATGTTGTGTGTAGAGCAAGGATGGTCCGTGTAGAGCCAGGATGGTCCATGTAGAGCAAGGATGCTTCATGTAGCTCAAGGATGGTCCATATAGAAACCAGCTTCATGTAGAGCAAGGATGCTCCGTGTAGAGCAAGGATGTTCCCTGTAGAACAAGCAGGCTCCATGTACAGCAAGGACCTTCTGGCTGAAATGAGGATGCTCTGTGTAGGGCAAAGATGCTCCCAAGAGGAGAGCTGTTTTGCCAATGCCTGGATATGAGCTGCCATGGAGTCTTCTGCATAAATTCCTTGGCTGGGACTTCTGACAGTGCATGTCTATGCTGCATTGCTACGGCCACCGGAACAACCACAGGCTGGGGGTTAAGCAAGTGAAGTCTACTTCCCTGTAGCTCCAGAGGCCAGAAGTCTGAGACCAAGGTATCGGCAGTGCTGGCCCTTCTGGGGGCTGAGACTGTGTTCCAGCTCCCTCTTCCCTGGGGGTCCTGCCAATCTTCAACATCACCTGGCAGGTAGATGCACCATCGCCGTCTCTGCCTTCATGGCCACACGGTTTTGCCCCTGTGTGGGTGTCTGACTCTATGTCCAAACTTCTTTGATTTGTAAGGACATAGTCCTGTGGGGTTAGGGCCCACTCTGATAACCTCACCTTAACTTCATCATCTAAATAAGGTCACACTCACAGAGACCGTGAAGCTGGGACTTCCAAAATATGCATTTGAGGGCACTCAATGAAACCGGTAGGGGAAAGAAGGCCAACACACTAGAAGTAAGGGAAGAGCAGAGACGGGGGCAAGGGAATCCCCTTCACAGGTCCCTGGAAGGGTCTGCGCCAAAAGCGTCCTGCAGGATGCTGTGCACCAGCTCATCCCAGCACGGCCAAGCGGCAGGAGCACCTGGCTGGGGCAGGAAACCCACGACAGGCACAGCAAAGCCTAAACCTAGCATCAGATGCTGGCAGCAGGGCGGCCACGTGGTCCTAGACGCGACACTGCTCGCTATTTATTATATTCGGGCATGAAAGTGGAAAGAGCCTGCGGGGAGGGAGGGAACCCCTCCTTGCAAGGCCACACCCTGCTCACTGTGTTTACCCCACCTGCCCCTCTGGCTCTCATGCAGCTCTGTGGGCACTCAGCGGCAACTGGCCAGGCTGGGCCGCGACTTGGCCGGGAGCTGGCTCACTGCAGGTGGCACACTGGGGGGGGGGGGGGCAGGTGCTCCCCAACAATGGCAAAAGCAAACACGAGGGGCAGAGACACACCACTGTCCATACTCGGGATGTGCCATCACCTGGGAAGCGCTGATGATGTTCAGAAATGTCCAGGCAGGACCCCACGCGCCAACGTGGGAGCTCGGTCCAGCCCATGCACACAGCCTCTGGCCCAGCCAGGGGGACTCACCCATCCACAGCCAGGAGACGATTCACGTATTAGCAATTCACTGTCAAACGGTAAAGAGTTTGCCAAAGAATAATAGATGCTTTACATTTTATGCATAACTAGTTCTGAGACCAGGGCTATAAAAGTTTCCTATTAACATGTAAGCACCAAGACAAGTTTTTTTTTCTAAACTTGATAAATATACATAACTCCTTCACAATGGGGCTCTTGTGTTGCTAATGGGGACCCTTAATGGAGAGTTATATTTCCAGGATTATATCTTTATTCAGTTGCAAATGATTTTTGGGGGGAGTTTTAATACTCTGTTCCCGTCTATGAATAATAGTATCATTTGAATGCGGCGGACACCTGGCGCAGCGAGGGACAGTGGGGGCTCTGCGCTGACCTGGCAGCGCTCACTGCCAACTTTGCATTTTCCCAGCGTTTCCTATCCGCCCCATTCAGCATCTAATTTCATTCTCCCTCAGCAAAATGCTAGACACTTGTAACTTTATTCTCCCTCTGCAAAAACTTGCTCTCTTGTAAGGGAAAAATCCTGGAAAAAAAAATTCTCTTATCAATCTCTTCTTATATGGAGTCCAGTAATTTGAAGGCTGGCTAAAGTTTCAGGAAAAACCTTCCAATTAAATACTGTAAAAAGATAAAATAACAGTGGTCTTGCCGCCGCCCACCAGCTTTATTGAAACCCTCTTTTGTTGATTTATTGTACATTAGCCACTGAGCCGTGCAAAGAACATTACGTTTCAGAAAGAGCTATTCGTATGCGGCCTGCATCCACTCCAAAAACAATCAGGCCTGTATTGCGTTTTGCAAATTTATACCAGGATGTTGGTTTAGAGTGTTTCCCTGAAAAGTTTTTCAAGTAAGTGTCTGCTTTCATGGGTAGGAGTGAGGGAAGCACACAAACAAGCCTTTGTTTCAAAACTCACAGATGTGTGGCCGGGGCCGGGCTTTGTTTTCTCTTTAAGAAGTATGCTCAGATTTTTGTTTTGAGCACAACACAGGATTGTACCAAAAAAAAAAAAAGAAAGAAAGAAAGAAAGAAAGAAAGAAAGAAAGAAAGAAAAAAAGAAAAAAATCAGCTTGAGGATGAATGTCTTGTATAATCTTGGGCTTTTCCAGAGTTTCCCAGGGCTAATTTTTCTACTCCAAACTTTGCATGTTGTGTAGATTTTGGGGGTTCTGTTTGTTTGTTTGTTTGTTTGTTTTGTCTCATGTTTTAAGCAGGCACACAACGAAAAGGAGTTGTGGCTACTTCAGCCTCTAATGGCTTCATGGAACTTCATTTCAAAGCTATTTGGGGGATTGCAAGCCCAGTACATGTGCCCCTGTCTGCCTCGTGCTCTGCCTCTCACGTCCCTGTGCATCCGTGCTGGGCTACAACATCCTCGAGCGCCAGGCGTGGTGTCATGAAGCTGAGGGCACAGCCCCGGATGGGACAGGAAGCAAGCTGAGTGACAAAATATTTATACTCAAGCCAAGAAAAACAATTCTTCCTCCCAAAGAGCAGATGAGATGTTTGCACCTTCCACACGGTCCCATGTTCAAATAAAACACACTTGAGTGTGAGTGAGGTCAGGAACGGCAATTGAACAAGACTCATGTGGAAGTAAAGCCGTGAGGTCACACAGGCTGCCTGGCATCCTGGGTTCTCCAAAGACCCCCAAGGTTCCTGCTGCTGGGCTTTCACTGCCCATAGGGCCGGGAGTTAGCGCCAAGGATGGCCACACCAGACATGCATGTCTCGGGCCCTGAGCCCCGTGCACACCCTGGATGCCCCACGAACCAGGTCAGAGCCGCAGCATACCATGCAAGTAGGCATGTATTTGCCGTCAGGTGCACAGGCCCTGAGAGCCAAGACCGGCCTCTTGGCTCCACTTATGGTTGTTTCTTACTTCGAAAATAGTGGCATCCCACAAAACTTGGGCATGACGTCATGTGTCGGCATGTGGTGTTGATGAAGATGAGGGAGTGGTGAGGAAGTGCAAGGCGGGAATGGGCAGGGTGGTGAGCGGTTCAGTTTAGGTATGATTTACAGGGCACCTAGCATGTCGTCCACATGCTGTTTTACTTAATTTCCTGTTTTATTTAGGGTGATGTATACCTCTCACACCAGCCCTGCCAGGCTAACAGGAATCCTGGACACAAATCCCGGGGTCACCAGCTGCACACAGCAGAGCTAAAGTGAGTTCAAACTCAGACCCATCTGAGAGCAAACCCAGTCCACCCACAACCAGGGTCCCCCCGGTCCCCAGAGCCCGAGGTCACTAGGTGTGTTCATCCTCCGGACTAAGTATGTGACAGAGGTAACTGTCACTAATGGATTCTCTTCCTTTTCTCTTTTTTTCTGCCAGAAAATGATTGAATCAGCTTCTAGCTCTCACTGGGACTGGCTAATTTTGGCATCCAGTCAATCTGTGCCTCTGATTTCTTTGTTTAAAGACCATGACTAAGTCGGGCTGTGCCAAATTGTACTATAGTGTGAAAATTTACTGCTGCTTTGTTATTCCAAAACTTCATCTTCATCAACTAACATAAATGTTCCATTCACTTGGGATGTTCAAAGACATTATTAATCGTCTTTGAGATGCTAAGTGGGACGTAACTTTAAATCTAGAAAGCGGGATATGGGGTTAGTCTCTTGGGAGCAGACGCAGAGGCAGGGCAGGACAAGGCAGCCATGGCCCGGCAGGTGGCAGGTGGTGCAGGTAAGTGTATGACACCTCGCGAACGCACGCTGTGCACCTTCCCAGCCCAATGCAGCACGAAGCTCTGGGGTTGATGGAGCCGTCAAACATAGATTATCTCAGAGGAACGTATTTCTGAGTGTCTGAGATGTGGTCCTATTAAGCTTCCACCGGAAACAGTATAGTGGCATCACAACAAAATCCACGAGTCTGGGGAAAATATCTGAAATTATTAACAGAATTTCGGAAGAGTCAGGGGCCTCTCAGAGAGCATTTGCAGAGTTACAGGAAATCCCCCAAAATACAGAGCTTGTTCAGGATCTCTTCTTCTCAAATGCCCTAAGTGGGGTTATATCCTGTGCATCACTACCACTGGGACCTGCATGCCGGTGGGGCAGGCTCTCTCCAGAGGGGACCGGCCCCCCACCAGGGGTCGCCAACCCTTCAAATCCTATTACTTATGTTGGCAACATCTGCCCTCTTCATCTTTAACTTCTGACCATTTGGGACCTGACACACAAAGGACTCATAATCGTCCACAGGACTCAACGCCTCAAATCTGAGACTCCTGACTCACTGTCTCTTAAAACCCTTTGTGTGAGAGGTTTTAAAAAAATAGTTATTTTTGATTCTACTTTCTGTGATACACTACTTACTAAACCCAAAATCTCACATCTCAAAACCCTGACCACATGTCTAACATCCTCTAAGGATCAAAAGAACACAAGTCAACCCAAGATGATGGAAATTTTACAGAACGCAAATCTCACCCTGCCATCCAGTTCATTCACGGAATTCTAGGATTGTACTTGAGAAATGTATATAAGACATCATTTCTGAGTTAATTTATACAATTTCTGACACAAAAGCAAGGGTTTCTTATCACTGAAAGTCAATTTTCCAACCATGAGCCATGTAATGAAAACTTTTTCTGAGTGCGGGGCCAGAATAGGGACCTAAACCTGAACGTGCAGAGATCCATAATTACTTTTTTATTTGTCCTTTTCAAGGAAGAAACCAGGGTCTGCTCTGAAAATCATCACTCATCATCTTCAAGGACAGACTCACTCAAAGTCAAGTGATCACACAGAGCACACTCTGGCCTGAAGGCCCCAGTCGTACTTAGCCCACCGACTGCGCCAGGGCTGAGTAGACAGGACAGTCAGGCTCTTGGCGTTCCTGCATCCACGCCCTGGCCCTTGGCTCTCAGCCTGCAGGGGTCAGACTGGGACTGAGGCCACCGCCAGGCCAGGGACCCCCAGGCGCTCCAGCCTGCTCACCCAGCCACCCAGTGTTTGCTGGACACTCTCAGACCCACCCCCATGGGGCCAGTTCAGTCCCATGTCACATCCCACCACACTGGTCCCAGGTGACAATGAGCCAACCCAGCAAATGCACCCTTGAGACGGAAGAGGCAGAGGAAAGCCACACCGAGCCCCTGGTGCCAGGTGTCAGGCAACACTGTCCCGCAGGCTTGGGTTTTGGCCTCAGGCCATGTAACTGCGTCCCCCCATCACTGCTGGCTCATCACCCTCGTCTTGTGCTCCTCCGACCTGTCATCACATCAGCGAGCAGGTGGAGTGTCAAGCAGGCCCTATCCCCACAGGGCAGCCTGAGAAAGCCTGGGGATGAGGACCAGTCCAGGGGAGACACAGGCCATGTGGCGCCAGGACCTCTGGTGTCCAGTCTGATGGTCCTACCATGAGTCAGAGGCCTGAGGTGACAGGCAGGCAGGAGCCTGTGGGAAGCTGGTCACTTGTCTGGGTCAGATGGCAACACTGGCATCAAGGGCCAGGCCGGGAGCACATATTTACCTGCATTATCCTTACAAAGAAGATCAAAGTGGGTTTCTTGGTGTAGGACTGGACAAACGCCTGTCCCTCACCAGGTTCCAGCACACACTGACGACAGGGAAATGCAAACACGCAAGCTCACACGCAGCAAGAACATCGATGGACCTTACCTAAGCTAATGGGCGGCCTCGCTGCCAAGGGGGCCCCAGGTACGCGCACCAGGGTCTCGTCCATGGCACTGACGCCAACTTCTGGCCTGGTTCAGTGGGGGTTCCTGTGCAGCCAAGGGCAGCCCCTCCGGGAGGCAGCAAGGGGCACGCAGCCATGCAGCCGGGTGCAGAGGCAGCACATCGCAGAATCTGTGGCATTGCAGGGTCCCCTAATGTGCTGGGGTGATAGATGGCCGTCAGGAGACTCACGCAACGATACCACTTCTCAAACGGAAAGCCTCATGTGTGGCTATCAATATCTTACATTGAATGATTGTCCTATGCCCTGACGCCTGTATTTTAGCCAACTGGAGTCCTAGAAAATTATTTTTATTCAGGTGACATCTATGATAAAGAGCCCATCAATAAATATTTTCTGCCTGAGAAATGTGCTCAATCCACTCGATGGAACAAGAAAATCATGCTTTGTGCAGCCTGCCTGGGAGTTTCACCAGAGAGAGAGCAAATCCATCAGTGAGGCCGCCCAGGCCCACGGCCACCAGTGGCACCTCCTCTAGCCTGGCCTCCAGATCCCCACCAAGCTCAGAGATTCAGGTTCAGGAGGGAGATGGGCCATTCTGGTCCACTGTCAGGGAGACCACAGAAAGACCAGTCCACATCCTCAGAGGTGTTAGCCACTGATGCCCATGGAGGGTAACCAAATGGCACAGTCCCAGCACCCATCTCACCAAAATCAAAATAAAATATAACAGAAGCCCCCTAGGGCTTTGTCAGAGGCCTGGAGCTTCAGGTGGGGTAGTGGCCTCCCTGGGCTCATACTTTATAAATCTGTCTATAAGCCCAGTGGCCCTATCTCACCATCCTCCTGTAGTTTCCTGGGTGGGTCTCCCCAACCTCTCTGCAATCTTCACAACACAGGCTTCCCACATGGCCCCTGGAGGGCTGCAGCTTGACCAGTCAGAACCTACACGGGGATGCCTGGTGGGCACTGGGTCCCCCAACCAAGTCTCATTGCTCCTATCTCAGAGACACCATCTCTATAAACAGCAACTCTAACCTCTGGGTTGTTCAGACCCAAATCTCAACCAACCTCTTTCTCTCCCCTGCATATCCCACCCGGCGGCATCTTCTTCAAATGTTTCTATTCGATGACCACCCCTCACCAACCCCTCCAGGACCACCTCGTCGTCACCAACATCCTCTCCCCTGATGCCAACACTGATGAACCTTGCCCCACAGGATGGATGGATGGATGGATGGATGGATGGATGGATGGATGACAAGAAGGGAGGAAGGGAAAGAAGATGAGGGAGGGAGGGAGGGAGGGAGGGAGGAAAGAAGGAGGAAGGAGGGAGAGGAAGAGGAGGGAGGGGAAGATAGTGAATGTTTCCACACTGTCATCTCAGAGCTGACAAGTAGGTGGCACCAGGACAGTGAGCCCACAGAAAGTTCCAGAAGCCTTGTGGCAGATCATCCTGGTAACACCCTATGTGAGGCAAAGTGGAAGCACACACAGAGGTGGAGGTGGGGTGGGCATTGGCACGGTTGGCCACTGGGGAAGAAGTCCAGGGTGGGGCCCCAGTCAGACTCAGAACCCAGGTGACCTCCCTCTCCTCGCTGACCTGTGTGTACCCTGGCTTCAGTGGGATAGCTCAAAGGCTGAGCTTGGGGCACCAGTATCAGGACTCCAGGCCAGAGAAGGTGAGAGAAAGAAGAGCCATGCGCCTCCAGCCGCCAGGTTAAAGGTGCCCTCACTGCTGGCTCTGCCCACCTATACACATACCCTGGTACTTGGGGCAAAGGCTTGCACCCATGTCATATTCATGCTTGGAAAGACGGGAACTGCAGGGCAGCCTTACTGTTCACCTCGGAGCTTCAGTGAGCGATCCAGACCTCTTCCTGATGAGCTCACCATCCAGAAAATCCCACATTAACCAGGGAGCTGGGCAAACCAGAGTCAGCCCAGCTTTGGCTCCAGTAACCTCTCTGGCCCCCAGGGCCCCACAGGCAGATCTGAACAGGAAACAGTGCAACCATTTCTGAAACTGTGTTGGTCTTCTGAACACATATCTTTGTTCCGACAGCCCAACAAATGTCCCGGAGAATGGTTTGGTTTATTTTCTAGGATGATTTCCAGGAAATGCCCGCTCCTGCAGTGCCTATTTTGTTGTTGATTATTTCATAGTGGAGCAGCTGTAGATTTATAGGAATGGACACTATGATTTGCTTATAATTCTTTGGGGTCTGCTTTGGAATACAAAAAGAAGAGGATCCTCACAAGAGGGAGAAAGTTCAGACACCGCCCTGGCACCCCAACCTGTTCTGGGAATGAAGAACCTGCTCACAGACGTTCTCCAAGACACAGTGTTTCCATATTTCTCAAGCCATTTTATGGGAGAAACAGCTAGTTAGGTTAAAGTTGAGTATACATGCTGACCCTGTAGCTCTACTTTCATCACTGACTGTAGAGAAAGCCTTGCATGTGTGTGAGGGAGCCGTGTAAAGGGCGCAGAACCATCACAGAGAAAGAAAAATCAAGAATGACCCAAGTGTCCATTGGTAGAGGAATGGGTCAATGACATGGCTATTTGAAGATGGAATACCTCGCAACCATGAAAATGCATGAAGTGGGGGGAGGGTGGGGTGAGTGTGGGAAGGGCAGCAGAGGGAGTGATGTCCTGGCAGCAACAGCTCCTCTGATCGAGTGCATGAATGAAGCACCCCCCCTCCCGCAGGGCCAGCGCCAGTAGGTGCACTGAGCTCCTAGAGCCGCCATAGCCCGGGGGGCAGTGTGTGGGGCGTTCTCTTCTCAGCCATTTCTCAGGCGTTCCCATCTCTACACTCCCTGTAGTTGTTCACTCAAAGCAACAGGATATGTTGATCTATTTTTAAATGTATCAGAAGTGATTTTTACCATTTTTGACAACCATGGGCTATCTGGCTTGTGCGATTCATGCTGCTAATACGTGAGGTTTGCTCAAGTTTTCCAACAAATGCTACTCTTGTGCTTACCTGGACACCTGAGATGCTGCAGATGACCAACAGGGAAGCATCTCCACCTTCCATGGTTCTACTGGTGATTTTTAATCAGTTTTGCACAACAATAATGCCCCCAAATACCCTGTAAAATGATCCCAACTCTTGAGTATTATTGCATGCCAGTGCGGTCAGGGTGACAGAAAGTCAAGTGCCTTCACTTGCAGGTGAGGCGGTCACTTGGCCAGGAGAGAGGGCGTGCCAGGCCGCGGTCCCACACTGAGACCAGCCGGAGTCTTCCTGGTCCCCATACTTTGAGCTACACTGGCCAACAGAATTCTAGTTTTAACCCAAGGCCAAATTTTCTATGACTCCCAGCCACTTGGTGGGGACAGCTCCCAGGAATCAGGCGCTTTGGGGCGGGGGGAGCTAAGCTCCCTACAGCCTCTCCTGCTGCATCAGCGTGCTTGACCTGTGGTCATCGAGGTTATCAAACCACAGCACAATAAGTCCGCCATGGGAAATGCATCTGCTTTTCATTGATGAGACCTCTGCAAGGGAAGATGGCTACATTAGCATAATGTAACGCAACCCCACAGTCACCCTAAGAATCACCAGAAAAACAAGTTTGTTTGTTTTTGTTTTTACTTAAAATCCCTAAGGTTCCCTAAGGAAAAACACAAAGTACCCACAAGACTCCAGCGGCCACAGGGGCTGGTGTGGCCCGTGTCTGGCCCACTGGCTCCATTTTGCAGCCCCGGGGCTGGAGGGCTGCAGTGGGCACAGCAGATGTGGGCATCGAGGTCCCTCTCCATTGGGCGCTGAAATAGGCCCCATGCGAGGACAAGGTAAACCGTTCACTGACTCCGCTGTCTCCACCAACACCTTCCCCGGTCCCACAAGTCAGGTGGAATACTTGGGCCTCTTTATACATTGTCACCCTGGAGCCTCTTGCCCTTGTGCACCTTTGGCAGACGGACAGAGGTATGAGGCCCAGTGAGTGCCGGGCCTGGAGGCTCTGGTCCCATCAGCTGGCACGTCCCAGCCCCAAACCACAGAAGGTGGTGTGTGCATAGCCGTGTGGACCCTGCCAAGGCACTTCCTCCCACAAGGCCATTAAGTGCTATTTAGGCTCCCACAGTCCCCAGAATGGTAGCCCAGAGCACAGTTTCTGTTTCCTTTTTATAAACCATGGTGAACGTTACACAAGTGGAAGTTCAGTCTTCCCCGGGAGCGTGCAGTTCCGTGGCCACCGTGCACAGTCGCACCGTTGCCTGTTGTCCCCACCGACTGACTCCAGAACTCTCCACCTCCCTCGATGGAGCTCCGTCCCCACTGAACACGGGCCCCTGGAACTGACCACCCACTCTGCGGACATGACACCTGCAGGTCACATCCATGGCATGCTCACCTCCCACGGCTCAGTTTCCTGCAGGCTCGTCTGCAGGGTCACGGCTGCAGCCACTGTCTTCCTCCTCAATGCTGCTGAATCACGCTCTGTGTACAGATGAGCCAAGTTTTGTTTGTCCTTCATCCACAACATGTTCGTGTCTCTACTAAGTAGACATGGACACTTCTTCACAATACTCTCAGTGCAGTTCTGAGATGTCCTGCTCTCCTTTCCCAGGCTCTTGCAACAGGTGCACCGGGACGGGATGGGGCCATGGGGCCGGGCCAAGGCTGAGGAAGAACTGCTCTGACACCATCTCCAAGCAGGGCCCTTGACAGGATTTGTGCAGAGGGGGTCAAATACAACATGGCCTGTGGTGGGAGTCTGCCCAAGCGTACACCCCGGAACACAGACCCTGGACAGCCTGCGTGGTGGTCCATGACATGCACTGCTGTCATCTCACTTCTTCTCATCTTTAAAGTGGGGGGAGCAATTCCTATCTCTCCAGGGCCTTTGTGAACAGTACATAGAGCGAGGGCTCGACATGTGAATTCTCTCTTCATACAGCTCCAGGTGCATGAGGTCAGTCAGCATTCCGCAGATGGCTCACCCACCCACGATGCAGACGTTCCCACTTTGCCTCCACAGTTCACACAGAGACGTGTCCACCCAAATTGGTGCTTTCGTCTGAGACCCACTCAAGGTCACACCAACCTGGATTCCACACCTGACTTCCCAGTGTCCAGTAGTCGTGAGACAGGAGCCCCACGCCCACCCACTGTCTGCATGCACCCACCCTGGCCACGGGCAGGGATGGCACTGGCTGGTCAGCCCCTTCCACAAGGCATTCCTCACACCCTTGTGTATTTACTGCAGACTGATGGGGATTGCCCAGAGTCGCTGCCTCCACTGGGGGTATCACGGCTAGACAGAGAGAAGAGGAGACTGCCCCTCCCTCTGCGGGCTCTGACTGCCCCAAGTACACTACGTCCACCTACTGTCTAAGGGCAGGGTCCCGGTGGGCTCCACGTCGAGGGGTGACAGAAGCTTAGTGCCCCATGATGGTCTCAGAGCACAGGGTCCTGGTGCCCCAGGTGGGTGAGCGAGCAGACACACCTTGGGCTTGCACAGCTCCCTGCAGGCACCGAAGCGCTGTCCCCACGGCCCACAGAGGAGTTCCTGCACGGTGCACACGTGCCGGCAGTCATACACTGCGGAACGTTGTGCAATGTGCATTGTTTGCTATGAGTTTACATAATTTGCCTCGTTTATAAAACAAAGACCTAGACACAACTCTAAGTTTGTAGGACTTGATTTTCAGTGATGGCTCACGAAATGGAAAATTTCACAGCAGGCTCTGAGGCACGGCAGGGAGCCCAGCACTGGGACACGGCCCATCAGAGGTCCGCGAGCGGTGACTGCAGGTGCAGGCTATGGGCTCCAATGCCTGGCTGCTCTCTGTTCCATCTGTGACCCTTACACCCTTCATGACCATGGAAACCACAGAACATGAGATCCGGTAAGAACTCCAAGAGTGGTGGAGGCAGGGCTCATGTCGCAGGAATCCCAGGATTGAGATGACTTCCCTAAGGTCATAGTGTCAGCTCCAAACAGAGCTGGATCAGCTGGACAGGGGCATCCCATCGCCATCTAAGACACCCCTAGAAGCTCTGCTGGAGAAGAAAGACCAGAGGAATGCACTACTGGAGCCTAGGCAAGATCCCAGGTCACAAGGGTCACTATTGCAAGGGACACACACAAAATAATCATGGCGAAATCAACAGTAAGAGGGACACTTGGTGACCCCACAGAGAGCAGTGGAGAGTGGGAGCCCCCTCTCCTTCCCTCCTCCAAACCCTAAAGGTCTGCGACCACAGCTTACACCAGTAGTACCCAAAGTGGTAGGTTCGGGGTTTGACTCAAGGTCTCCAAATTCATCACAGGCACTGGGGGTGGCGGGTCCCCCAAGCAGGAAAGGCACAGGGGCCCCGGGCACCAGAAAAGGCCAATCTCCACACACCCCACCCACTGACCGGCCCACACTGAGGACACGAGCCAATCAGATAAGCAGGAGATGGGCTCTTTCGTGGGCTTGTGTTCAGAGACACTGGAGCCTCCCAGAACCCGACCTGCTCTGGAAGAGGGCGGAATCCTGCCTTGGAAACCGTCCCAATGTCTCCCATTACCAGCACCAGAGAGACAACACAATCCTGTGTGACCCCTAACCTGGTGCAGGTGGATGGCCTGGAAGGCAGCGGCGAGATGCAGAGGTTCCAGCAGACACACAACAGGAGGAAGATGGCCCTCCTGCCAGGGACGGGTGCAAGGATGAGGCATCAGTCGGTCAGCATGGGATCCTCTGCTCTAAAGGAAACAGAGCTGGCCAAGGTCAACATAAGTGACCTGGCGGGGGGGGGTGGCACTTAATGCTCATGGGGAAGACTCACCTCCACAAGCAAAGCCACACTGTCCTCCAAGGGTGTGAGAAGCAAACAGGGTGAAGAAATGGCCTGTATCAGCAACCTCCTCCCAGGGATCAGGTGGGGGGCTGTGGCCTGTGGCACAGGGCTGGGGCAGGGGATCTGTAGGCAAGTCCTCTTCTCGTAGAGAAGTTTGTCTAAGCCTCATCTAGAGAAGTTTCTTTTCAGTTGGACGGAGGAGTGGGTTGGGGGTCTCACAGTCCACGCGCAAGCATCCTGCACCACATGGCCTCCTCGTCAGCAATGTCCTGGAGGGAGGGTAGGTGATGCAGACATAGCCAGCGGCAGAACGTGGGCGGGGCGGGTGGGGTGCAGCCCAGGCCAGTGCCCCCATGCTGGAGCCACTCTGACACAGACTGTGCCGGGGCAAGGCCCCACTCTGACGGTTCCAGAAGTCTGACTGTGAGCAGGTCACTCCTCATGTCCTCTGTAACCCTGCCCAACCAGGTTGTCACAAGAATAAAATGAATTATCTCGTCTTCCCCACAAGCTGATGGGGATAGGGAAAAGCTACGCCTTTGGGACAGGTCACAAGGGGAGGCGCACTCCGGGCAACCGCTGAATGGGCACAGTTGTCAAGGACTCGGGGAAACAGGACAGCGGGCATCACACACGTGAGAAACACATGACAATCCGGTCATCGACAGGCATTGACACTCGTGATTCCAGATGAAATTCAGATCTTAAGAAAGAGAAATGAGCAGACTGTCCCCTCTGTGAGACAAAACAAGGGGAGCAGAGGTCCTGCAAATGGTGTCCAGGTGCCAAGTGCACGTGGGGGCTCCCTGGGCGCCCGCCTAAGTCTGTACCTCAGGGGCAACTGCTGACCCAAGACCAAAGCACAGAGACGGCCCATGACACCGCATGTTCCTGATGGCCTCTGTGCTATGAGGCCCCCATAGGCCCTGTATCCAGCATCCAAAGTACAAAACCCAGTGGCTCCCGTGGGCCCTTCCAGAAGTTGCCCCAGGGCATCTGCAAGCAGCATGGAGAGAAGGGTCAGGAGGGCCTGAATGACAGTTGGACAGCAGCTTCCCTGCCACCAGGCCTCCACTGCGGCCTTCAGCACCTGTTGGTCCCATCGGGTCCAGAAATCCTGCATGAGAACCTGGGGTGCCTGTGCTCTGCCCATTGGGGCCACACTCGGGTGGGTCAGTGCCTGCAGGCCCTTTGGGTGTTGGCTGGAGGCCAGGGCGGCAGCCATGAGGCCACATGACAAAACTTGGACAAAACTTGAGGAAGGTGTCTCCTGTCCTGGTTCCCGAATCTCTCAGGGAAGCCGACACCCAGCAGCACCTGGACTGCACCCAGCCTGATCTCCATCCAAATCCTCAGACCAGCCCCTCTGAGGTCCACACGGCTTCCAGCCAACCTTGGGTACACTCACAGGAGGCGAGGGGGGGGAGGGGGGGGCATGGTGGGGCCAAAAGGCCAGAAAGGAAAGGGAGCGTCAGCGTCAGCATTGTGCTTCTACCTGTGTCCTCATGATCCCTGACATAGGTGTTACAACAACTGGAGACAGTGAGCATCCAAAGTGGTGTCGCCAATGCCAGGGAGGTGGAGGATGTCAGTAATGGCATGAATGAGGTCCACCGGGTGGAGGCCATGGAGTGCTTAGCCTCTGCGGAGTTTGGATCCACCCTCCCAGCCACCTGCCCTCCTCCCAGGGTCTGGTGACACCCTGTGCCCAGAGCTGCCTCTGCTCGCTCCAGAGACCTTGGAGGCCCCTGCACTGCCGGCATGTCCACCCCTCTCCCGAGAGCCAGACGCCCCCCATGGCCCCGGCGCTGCATTCATGCTTCCCCTCGGGCCCCAGGTCCTCCGGGCAGTGCACGTGCTCATGTGTCTGCTCCTGTAGACGCGGGGCCAGACCCGTGCAGAAGCCCCCGACGTCCCGGTCAAAGTCCCCCCTCTGCAAGCCACACAGCCCGGAACTGCAGGTCCTCCGGGCACAGTCGGCGCCCCCCGCCCCCCGGGCCGCCGGGAAGCCCACCCGCCCCTCGCCCCTCGGCTCAGCAAAGGGCAGCGAAATCCAAGGACCGGATCATGTTCCCAGGACTCAGCCCGATGGCTCCGGACGCAGCCGCCTTCTGTCGAGTTGGCGCGAGCGCTCCCGGGGCGGTGCTGCGGCCGTGGCCGCACGTCAATAATCCGCAGACGCAACGTTTCCAGCTCTTTCTGCCGGAGTTGCTGAGGCCGCACGCGCGGCGGGACCGGTGGGCCTGCAGCCCGGCCCGGCCCCGGCCCCGGCCCCGGCCCCACCCTGCGGGCAGCCCCTCGTTGCAGCGGGGAGCCCGGGGAGCCCGGGGAGCTCGGGGAGCTCGGGGAGCCCGGGGAGCTCGGGGAGCTCGGGGAGCCCGGGGAGCCCGGGTTGCTCGGGGAGCTCGGGGAGCCCCGCACTGCAGCAGGGAGCCCGGGAGCCCGGGTTGCTCGGGGAGCTCGGGGAGCTCGGGGAGCCCGGGGAGCCCGGGGAGCTCGGGGAGCTCGGGGAGCCCGGGGAGCCCGGGGAGCTCGGGGAGCCCGGGTTGCTCGGGGAGCTCGGGGAGCCCGGGGAGCCCGGGTTGCTCGGGGAGCTCGGGGAGCCCCGCGCTGCAGCGGGGAGCCCGGGAGCCCGGGTTGCTCGGGGAGCTCGGGGAGCTCGGGGAGCCCGGGAGCCCGGGAGCCCGGGTGGCTCGGGGAGCTCGGGCGCGGGCTGCAGGCGCGGCTCAGGCCCTGCGGTGCAGCGCTCCGCCCCCGCGCTGCCCCTTGTTCTAGAAACCGCCCCGGAGCCCGGGTCCGCGCCCCGCCCGCCCTCCGCGCCCGCGTCCCTCCGTGTACCCGGGAGCCCGCGGGCAGCTAGGGGAGGCCCCGCGCGTCGGCCCGGAGGGAGGGCGCGGGGCTGGCAGGCGTCAGCAACTGTCGCTGCGTTTGCTCCCGTTTCTGCTCAGCGAGGACGCGACATCGGCGACGTGCAGCGCCCGGGGCTGGGACGGCCGCGGGTGTGGGGACATGGGGCACCTTCCGAGGCAGACCGCGTGGATGGTCAGTCTCGGGACCCTCAGACCAAGTGTGGGTCAAGCAAGCGGCTGGCAAGCCTCCAGCGCGCTGCGTCTTGGAGATGCCCCCGCGGGGCCTCCCTCCACCGCAGGAAAGGCCCCGACCATTAACCAGGGACAGGGCCTCTACCGCGGGAGGCGGGTGCTGCGGTCGCCGGAGCGCGGGCCGGGAGTGCTCCCAGGGACAGGCAGCCCTGCAAAGCTAACCAAACTTGCCACCTTATTTTTAAAAAAAGATTTTACGTATTTATCCATGAGAGACCCAGAGGAAGAGGCAGAGACACAGGCAGAGGGAGAAGCAGGGAGCCTGATGTGGTGCTCCATCCCAGGACCCCAGGATCCCACCCTGAGCCCAAGGCAGACGCAGAGTTCCCCAGGCGTCCCCAATTACAACATTTTTTTAAGGAAAGGAAGTAACTAAAGCAGCACTAAAAGTCCTCCGTTTACAAGACGACTGCAGGAAATTGTCTGTTGGTGGTGTTGGGTCCTCAAGGGGCTACCGCGGGGACTCAAACCCTGCAGAAGTGCAGAAGTGCAGAAGTGGTGAGGGTGGCGGGCCACTGACAGTGTGGAGGGGCAGCAGCTACACGCCTGACAGTCCCCAGCCCCATTCTTCTCAGCCAGGCTCAGGATCCTGCAAGGACGACTCTTGTTTGAGCTGAGGACACCAACCCCATCACTGCAGAGTGCCCCCGCCCAAGCCGGAAACCTGCCAGAGCTCACCGGCTCCGCCACCATCATAGATGCCGCAGGAGGCAGGGCAACTTTTGTCCCTGGCTTCCTCTCCGCAGCAACCGGATGTCATCTGATCTTATTGACTAGGTTGCAGCGCCCCTACCAACCGGCACCTCCAGGTCTGGGCAAAGACCTGGCAGGCTCCCACCCCCCAGCCCTGCCTGAGGGTAACAGCCCAGGGGCTGATGGGGAACATGTCCAACAATAGGCCTTAGAGGGTCTTACTACCAGAATCCTCAGCCTGCCTGCCATGTGTCTGGGGGTGTTTTGTTTGTTTTCTTGGAGATCTTCCCATAGGAATGTATGGAGAACCACCTCGTATTTTTTTTAAAAGATTCTATTTGTTTATTCATTAGAGAATCAGAGAGAGGCAGAGACACAGGCAGAGGGAGAAGCAGGCTCCCTGCAGGGAGCCCAATGTGGGACTGATCCCAGGACCACCCCCTGCCCCGTGTCATGCCACAGGCTGATGCTCCACTGCTGAACCACCCAGGCGCCCCATTGCTTGGTATTTTTAACATCTAGTCTTCCAAAAAATAAATGAACCATGAATTACTTACCTAATCCCCTCTTTGTGGGTATTTTAGATGGTTTGAATCTTGACTCTTGCTATTAAAAACAAGGCAACGAATATCCAAGTACACTCTTCCACACACTTAAATGTGCGTGTGTGATAAATCCCCCCATGCTGACTGGCTGGGTCAAAGGATATGCAGCTTTGTGTTTTTCTTAGACATTATCAAATTGCCACCTGTGGACACTCGGCCTGTTTATACGGTAACTAGCAACTAGCAATAAATGAGGCCTCCTGTCTGCCTATTGTCTCATCAAAACTTTGTATTACCAAAGTTTTGGTCTTTGCATAGGTGACAGGTGAAAAAAATCTCAGTATGATTTTAATGCATTTCTCTAGTTATGACTGAGGTGGAACATCTTTTAAAATGTCTGAGATCCATTTGTGTTTTCTTCTCTATAAACTGTTTGTATACATTTTTCTTTGGGGTTACTGGTATCTTTTAACTGATTTGTAGGTGACCTTCACATATTAAGAAAATTATAATGCCTTGTGTCTGTGAGATAAATTATATATATTTCCCCCAAATTTGTCATTTGTCTTTCAGCTTCATCGTGTTAAAAGTTGTTCGATTTTGATGTTGTTGAGTTACTTAATCTACTCTTTATACGTTGTGGGTTTGGTTTTATAGTTCGAAAGACCTTCCCCATCCCAAGATTCAGGGGGTAAAACACTAATTTTGTGTTGGACACTATCTTAGTGTTAATCTTTGGTCCAGTTGATACTTGTCTTGAATGAAGGTATGAGGTAGGGGTATCTATTTTATTAGTTTATTTTTAGGAGAGTGTTACCCAGTGTCCCAATGGCATGTATTGGGCAATTGAACTTTATCGTGTAATATCGTGTAATAAGCTGCAGTGTAGACTGAGACCACTTCTGGACTCTGTCTTCATGCCCTAACATCTCTTACCATCCCTCAACCCAATATCACACAACCATTACACAACATTAGAATCTAAAGTCTAGCGGTGCTAAATTGCTCTGATTTTTCCTAGCTATTCTTGCTAATTTTTCAATATAACCTTGGAATCCCCTAATACATTCTGTTGGGATTGCTACTAAATTTATAGATTAGTTTAGGGAAAAGTGATTCCTTATGATGAGTCTTCCCAAGCGGGTAGGCTTTTCTATAGTTGTTTTCCTTCTGGATCCCACTCTACGTTTTAAATTTCCAGATAGATAGGATTTGAGCATTTTTCATGACGTGCATCTCTTGGTATTTTTTTTTGACTGTTGCAATTGCAAATTTCTCCAGTGATTCTAACTGAATATTTTTGGTACATGTGAGTGGGATTAATCTGTATATACTTCATGCCCCGCCACCTCACAAAATTCTTTTATTTGTCACAGCTCTTCAATTTACTCCCTTGTATTTATTAAGTAAATAATTGTATTTCTGTATATAATGATGATTTTAACTCTTTCTAATTTTTAGGACACGTGAGATGCTCTCATCCGACTATATGACTCAGCACATCCAGCAGCATACCAGACAACAGTGATGTCGATGGTTATCCCCGGTGGGTTTTTTTTTTTTTCCTGCCTCAAAGGCAGTGCTCCCATGTTTTCCCATCACACACAATGCCATGTAGTTGAACGTATAGGTTCCAGCCCCATGGAAATTTGTATCTGATCTTGTAACAAAAAAGAAGCAGAATCATAAAGGTGTCTCTTAATCACACAGAGGTGCTGAATGCTATCAAGTGCTTTTCACATCTATTTTAAATTTTTATCAATATACTGAACACTGTTAACAATATATTAATACTGAATTTTGGCTTCCTGAAACAAACCCCACTGCATAAGTTAACATGATTCTTTCTCTACATCATCAGATTGTGTTCTCCAGGGTTCTGCTCAGAAAAGGTGCTGCTCTTTTACACGAGCTCATGGCTGAAGCTCTCTTTTCTCCTGCTCTTTTCTGTCTGATTTTGCTATCAGGCTTTACTCCACCAAGAGAATTTGGAAGTCTATTTCCACATGGACGTAGCTTCAATGTCCTTGCCAACAGCTATTTCTTAAAGGTTCTCTGGTTTCCTGTGAGATCAGGCCTGGCATACTTGCCCTATTTCTGTATGTTTCCTCTGTTGCTTGGCCCAGTTATATTCTCTCTATCTTCTGGACTCAGTGTTGGTAAGTCACAGTCCCAGAAAACTCAGCCATTTTCCACAGGCCATCAGACACATCTGCATGGAGCTCCAGAGGCAGAGTGTTTTCTCAGAGACTTTAAGTCTGCCCAACATCTGTGTCAAGCAGGAGCTGGCAAGGATGGGGGGAAGAGATTTTAATAGGTCGTGTTTCCTCTTCTTTATTTTTCCTCCAAAAGAACTACCTTCCACTGTATTTATTTGTCTACTTTCTGTTTTAAAATTCACCAATTTCCTCTATTGTCTTAATTCCTTCATTTTGCTTCCCTAAGACTCATTCAATTAATAAGTCTCTAACTTGTCCTGTTGGGTACTTAATTTATTTTATTCTTTCTCATTTATGAGGACAATATAATTATTTAATGTTGTGAATTTTCCTCTGAACCCTACTGTGACCCACCGCTTCCAACATCTAATTTTTTATAGTCATTATTTCTGAGAGATTCTGAGATTTCAGTTTTCACTCCCTTTTTTACCCTCATTTTATTTTTAATCTTCCATGTAGCGAGACTTTTCTTTGGTCTTGCGATTTTTGTGGTTAATTTTTAGCTTTAATGCATTGTGACCAGAGAACATAATCTGAACTATTTCTTTTGTTTTCACAAGATTTTTTCTCCCCCTGTGGTCAATTGTTATGTATGACAATTTAGTCCTTACCTACATGAAGAAGTTGTAAGATGAAATCGGAGAGGGAAACAAACCATAGAGATGCTGAACTCTAGCAAACAAACTGAGGGTCCCAGAGGGGAGGAGGTGGGGGCGGGGTCATGGGGTGACGGGCATGAAGGAGACACATGATGTGATGAGCCCTGGGTGTTATATGCAACTGATGAATCACTGATCCCTGCCTCTGAGACTAATGATACACTATATGTTAACTAACATGAATTTTTTTTTAATTTAAAAACAAAAGAAGTTGTAAGCCTTGTTTGCAGATCACAATGTCAGGTGAATATCACTCACTCTATGCCATGTGTTTGCATATGTCCCTATGTCCTCAGGATCAGCTCTTGGTTGGGCCAGGGCTGAGAGCCTGGAGATTACATCTACTACCAGTGAGTTTCTGCAAATTCCTCCTTGGGTTTCTTCCATTCCTGTTTACTAAGTGTTGGTGAACGTATAAAATACCTAGATACTCATAAATTATGAGATCTTTTGATTATAATTCCTATTATTATAACGTGTCTTTGTCCCCTTTAACCCTCTCTGCCTGAAGTTCACTCGTTGAATGCTAAGATATTCTCCTTGTGTTTTCTCTTTGTATATACTTGCCTGGCGGCCCTTTACCTGTCTTCTTAATTTCATCTTTTCTGACTTACTTTGTTTCAGCATATGCATCATATAACTGGGTTTTGTTCTGTGATGGTTAAAAAAATCCTTTTTCTTTTAATATTTTCATTTAGTCCATTTAGAAATATAGATACAGGATATGTGCATAGTCTTGGCTGTATTATCACATTTCATGGTATGCTTTATGATCTCGTTGCCTTTTCCTCTTACCGTATATCCTGTATTTGCTTTGTTTTCTGTGTGTTTCCATAGGCAGAAAGATTTGCACTTTTAGCTACTACATTTTAACAAAATGTACTTATTGCTTTTAGGTAGTTTTTATTGGCCCTTACCATGAGCAAGAATGAAACTAAGGCATTTCTATTCTCCATGCCTTCCCAGCACATCACCACCCACTTATAGCCGATTGTATCTTTTTTTATTTTTCATTTTTTTTAGTATTTAGCCCATTGTCTTGAAATAGAATCTACATGTATGTGCATTCATGTTGGATACTGCTCCACTTCAGGGAATGTCAATCCTTGACTACAATAGTTTAAATATCCCTCTGCTTCAATTACTTCTATATTTTTATACTCCAAGTTATCAAAGACCATGGAACCAAAGCTCTGATACTACTTCTCATCTTCCCTTCCTCCTTCTACTCCTGAATTTTCCTATATGATGTCCACATTTTTAGGTTTTGAAACATTTATCTTCTGTCCCAATAGTGCCCAGTGCCATATCTCTTTTAATCTTCCAGTCAAATGAATTCTGTGCCCAATGTCTGTCTTTTGCAATAGTTTCATTTGTCTCTCTATTGGCTAGAATTCATCACAACTAACTTTAAAATGGATCATGAAAATGTATTAATTTAGTTATTGCAAATTCAAATATTTGACTCTTCTCATTTGAATAATATTTTGCCTGGGTAAAAATTATTCATTCACATTTTTCCTCTTCTGAGAGAATTGTAGTCATTGCCCAGCTATGCTCTAGTGTAGACTTTCACCTCAGAGTTGTCTGAAACTAGTCAGAGGATTTTTCCTGGTAGGTGTTTTGTGGGTGTTTTTGACCTGGGGGCCCAGACATTATTTCTTTGTCTCCAAAGTCCAATAACATTATTGAAATAGGTTCCTATCTTGATTGTTCTATGTTGTTTTATCCTGGAAACATCCAAAACTTTGAGGTTTCATTTTATTCTTGGGGGGAAAAATAATTCTGCTTTATAATATGATTTATTATATTATCTTTTCATTGAAAGTCATTTATGCATATTTTATACCTTATTTCCCATCTGCCATAGCGGTAATTTCTGTCTATTCCTTAAACATTATCTTCATTTCCATTTCATCTTGCTTACTTCCTGCTCCTGCTCTGGGCATCCTTTCTAGGACAGGGCAGTGTCCAGTCTAATTTATGCTCCTTCCAATGTGTCCTTTGTTTCTGTGATTTTTTTTAAGATTTTATTTATTTATTCATGAGAGACACAGAGAGAGTGAGAGGCAGAGACACAGGCAGAGGGAGAAGCAGGCTCCATGTAGGGAGCCCAACATGGGACTTGATCCCAAGTCTCCAGGATCAGGCCCTGGGCCGAAGGCAATGCTAAATCACTGAGCCACCCGGGCTGCCCTGTTTCTGTGATGTTTTTATTTTCCCACTTTTTTCCTGAGCTCCATCAGTTTTTGCTTTATCTCTTTCTTTACCTTATTGTAATTGCTCCTAGATCCACTATCTCTTCTTTGACCTCTTGTTTTGAGGAAGTGATTGCTTCAGGAAATATGTATCTGTTTTTTTAAGCCATAAAGATATTTTTGTCACAATTTCCATCTGCTCTATGACATCATTTTCATTACTTTATTGGGGTATGTTCAGCATGTAAAAATCTGTAAGTATTTAATGTGTCAAACCAAATGAGTTTAAGAATAAGTGTCCAGTCATGAAACCATCACCACTATCAAGGCCATAGACCTATCCATCAACTCCTCAAGTTTCTTCTCACTGCTTCTTTACTATTTATGTGTGTGGTAAGAACATTTTACATAAGATTGATCCTTTTAGCAAATGTTGTCTATCATACAATATTATTAGCTACCAGCCCTATGCACAATCTCTAGAACATATTCATCTTTCATAACTGGAACTTTGTATTCTTTGGCCACTACCTTCCCATATCCTCTCCCTCTAGCCCCTGGCAAACACAGTTCCACTCTCTGCTCTTATGAATCTGACTATTTTAGATTTCCCATATAAGTATGATCATACAGTATTTGTCTTTCTGTGTCTGACTTATTTCACTTAGCACAGTGTCTTCCAGGTGCATCCATTCATCCATGTTGCAGAAAATGGAAGGATGTCCTTTTTTAAGAGTGAAAAATATTCATATATATATGTATATATATGTGTGTATATATATATGTGTGTGTGTATATATATATATATATATATATATATATATATATATATGATATTTTCTTCCCATTCATCAATGGACATAGTTCCATGTTTTGGCTAGTGTGAATCATGTTGCAATGAAAATAGGAGTACAAGTATCTCCTCAAAATCTTTATTTCAATTGCTTTGGATAAATTCCCAAAAGTGAAATTTCTGGAATGTAGGATAGTTTTACTTTGAATTTTTTGAGGAAACTCCACACTGTTTTCCACATTGGCTGTACCACTTTACATTTCCACCAACAGTGCACAAGGGTTCCCCTTTCTCCACGTCTTTGCCAACACCCATTATCTCTAGTCTGTTTTATACCAGCCATTCTGACAGGTGCGAGGTGGTATCCCATTGTAGTTTTGATTTGCATTTCCTTGATGATGAGTGTTGTTGAGCATCTTTTCATGTGCCTGCTGGCCATTTGATGCCTTTTTTGGAAAAAATCTATTCAAGTCCTTTGTCTATTTTTTAATCAGGTTATTTGGTTTTGTTTTCAGTTGTGTTTTCTGGGTTTTGTTTCTGTTTATTGAGCTATAGGAGTTCCTTATATATTATATATTTCCTTATCAGAAACATGGTTTGCAAATATTTTCTATTCTGTGGGTTATCTTTTATTTTGTTTAGTATTTATTTTGCTATGCAGAGCTTTTTAGTTTAATCTAATTCCACTTATTTATTTTTGCTTTCATTGCCTGTGCTTTTGGTGCCCTACCCCAAAAAAATCATTGCCAAGACCAATTATGACAGCATTTTCTGGTAAATATTCTTTATTTGCTGTGTTTTCCTATCATTTTTTCTTTCTTCTTATCGTCTTTTTTTTTTATATATAGAACTATTGCTACCTCCTTGTTTCTAAACCAAATATTTGCAGAAATTATATGTGGATGAATGACTGGGGTTGTGTTCTTGTGGCACAGGGCTGTGTGTGGATGTGTGTCATTTTAACTCTTGCTCCTCAAATATCAACATCTAATGGCCTGCTCAGGATTTAAGGCCTCTCCTACCCTGACTTACCAATATACTGCCTACTGCCAGTGGGGTCTGTCTGGATAAGGAACCCACCTTCTGTGCCTCTTCAAACCCATCTTAATCAAGACCGGCTCCAGCCCTCCACTCATTTCTGATTTTTCCAAACTCATTGCCTTGCAGTGTGAACCAAGCTCTGCAGGCTGTGGGGGACCTGCTGTACAAGTCTCCTCAGGGCAGCTTGCACCATTCCAAGTTTATCCTCCTAGCGTTTGGCAGCCCTTACTGCTCGGGATTACAGATGTCTCCTGACCTCATGGAAGATGACATTTGTATTTCTGTTTCTCAATATCTTGGTTGTTTTGTGTATTTGCTCAGAGGAAAGAAACATGCTACCCTCATGCCATCTTGCAAGATCCTGGAGTCTTCCACATGTCTCTGTATGTTCGGTTGTTGTGGGCAACCCTTGTGCATCACTCATGGGGGCCAGCTAATCCCCATACAGATTAGCCAGAGCTCTTCCAGATTCTATTGTGCCTATTTCCAATCTTCACTCATTTTCCTATCAAGGATAATAAAGAGGAGGGAAAAAAGAGAAAACTAAGAGATATAGAGGTAAGGAGAAGCTTTAGCAAAACACCTTAGAACAGATAAAGATAGCATATCTTTGTTTGTAAAGGAGGAGATGATGGAAACTTGGGCGAGGGTCAGACCCAGCCCTTGGCAAAACTAAGGCTGAATAACCTTGCTATGGGTTCCACGGAAAGAGTTCAAGGACAGTCCAGGGCACATGAGACTTGTTCATTATCTACACTGGCCTAAGACATGAATAAAATTTACCCAGTATTTTTCCTATTAAATACCTGAAGTCACACTCTATAAGACCGTGGAAATGAGCCTTGGAAGTCCCTTTCATGAACATGGCACTGAAGGTGAAGAAGGAAGCCCCTGCCCCTCCCAAAGCCGAAGCCAAAGCAAAGGCTTTGAAAGCTAAGAAAGAAAGCAGTGCTGAAAGGTGTGCGCAGTCACAAAAAAAAGATCTGCACATCAACTACATTCCTACATTCCGACAACCCAAGACCCTGCGTCTCTAAAGTAAAGACAGTCCAAATATCCTCGAAAGAGCACCCCCAGGAGAAACAAGCTTGATCACTATGCCATCATCAAGTTCCCCCTGACTACTGAGTCAGCCATGAAGAAAACGGAAGACAACAACACACTTGTGTTCACTGTGGATGTCAAGGCCAATAAGCACCAGATCAAACAGGCTGCGAAGAAGCTCTATGACATTGATGTGGCCAAGGTCAACACCTTGATCAGGCCTGATGGAGAGAAGAAAGCGTACGTTCGACTGGATCCTGACTATGATGCTTTGGATGTTGCCAACAAAACTGGGATCATCTAAACCGAGTCCAGCCGGCTATAAATCTAAATATAAATTTTTTCACCATAAAAATAAATAAATAAATAAATAAATAAATAAATAAATACTTGAAGTCCTGCGCATTTCCAACCACAGGGGTATCAAGGGGAGACAACATTTACCATACAAATTAACCTTTAAACTACTGAACTCAAAAGGATAGAATTCCCTGGTGACCGTCGAAGCTCCAGCCCCTGGCCCATTTACACCCAGAGGTAAGTGCACAGAGCACGGATCCAGAGGGACCACCTGGTGCCCCAGGCTCTCCATGGGTAGGAGCCAGGCTGCGGGCTAAGGCAGGAGATCCTGCCCCGGTGAGGTCCTGCCTACTGCATGGGGTACTGAGAGGGACGTGGCTGTTGCTTTCACTGCTCCTTGACACCATAGTTCACAAGCAGAGGACACCTAATTGGTTTGTTTAAAGCCATGGTCAGAGGAGTCCGCTAGTCCATTCGGTTTCCATGCGGGAGATGCCAACTATGCTAACTATTTCAGACAAGAGATTAAGATCTGGGCTCGGGAGGGCTGAGACTTCATCAGGTCACATATAGTCTGGCTTGAGATCAAATTGAAAAATCAATTTAAACTGAACAGAAAAGCATGTCCATAATGCTGGAAAAAAACAGAAACAAATTACAATTTCTCTTTGGAAGCTATCTCTGCCTGGCGGGGCCTCCTCTCGCAGAGCTCTCCCACCATCTTGGCAACTGGGCTGGGAAGTTTGGCAGTCACAGATTCGCCTTTCTTTTTTGCTATTATTAATCTTTCATTGTGTAGCATTAGTGCACAATATGACTGACACCCTAACTGTGTTCTACAATTAGTTTCCGAGTGACCATGTTAATAACACTGACATTAGCCATGTTCGTCTGAGTATTATGCTCCAGTAACTGCCTGACTCGATATAGTGTTTATAATTAAAGGGTCTGGATCTCAATAATGCAGGAACATGGTACCCTAAGGTAAGAATGCAAAGAAGTATTTCTTATCCCCAATGCCCGCTCTGCCTTTGAAACTCAGTTAAACAATATTTTACTATTTTGAATAAAATATTATATTTTTCCCCTCTGCACAAAGTTTACAAAGCCCAGTTGAGTGGTTGATATACAGGCTATGAACCTTATAAATATTACCTGAAATTGATTATACTGAGTCCCTTGGGAGGAATAAGAGAATAATTGTTAATGCTTTATTAGCTACTGGCAAAATACTATATTTTACATTTTACTGCACAGATTCTATATCCTAGTTCACATGGTTATATTGCATTGTTTTTCTGCCAGCTTCATAGTTATTGTCAAGGGCTTTCCATTGGCATTACCCTGAATCACAAAGCAAAATTCATAATTTTTTACAGGGAAGATTTTGTAAGACGTTCTCTAATTGGGAAAGATAGTCACTGTGTGATAGATCTCCACCAAGTGTCCACTGATTCCTGCTTCAAAGTATATTTTGTCTTTAAATAATTCTCTTCTAAGGAAATGGTAGTTTTAAATACGATTTCTGACATTTGCTAATCTTTCACAAGTATTTATGTGCAGGGAATTAGATTTTCTAAATACAACTCACAAAGAATAGGAGGTAAGAGCACAACTGAAGACTTTCCCTAATAAATGGGGGCACAACACAGCCTCTACTCAGGTTTATGGACAAGAACACATGCTGATTAAAGGGAATGCAGTTTATCACACGTGGTGTCAGGGCCGGCCTGGGTTCCCAGCCCCTGCCCAGCCCGTCGGCCCCCGACTGAGGCCCCTCACCTCCCAGGTGATGACTAGCCTGCTGCCCACAGGCAGGAGGGTCTAAGCAGCTGTCCACATGCTGGCCTAGGGAGGGCGGTGGGGGCAGAGCCTGGGTTCCTGGATGTGCGTGTGCTCTGCCTCCTTGGCTCTGATCATGTTTCATTCTGCTCCATGTTAAGTTGCCTCCTGCACCCTCACTGAGCCTTACTCTTTTTAGATCATTACTCAGGAACTGAAGCCGTAGTATGAAAAACATACTAGGGGATGCCTCCCCCACCACCACCAGCAGCAACAGCAGCAGCCACTTCCCTGCAGGTACCTGGAAGCTTCTGTGGTATTTGCCTCCCACTGAGCTGGGCTGTTTTACAGTTTCTGTTCAGAAACCAAGCTGGTCTGACAGTTGCTCTGTGCCATCTCCTTCTCAGGGCCATGGAAATGCATGCTCTCAGGCCCCTCCCCAGCTCTAGCTCTGAATCCACAACTAGACTCATCATGGGCAGCCTAGCTCTGGAGACAGCTCTGGACCACACTGAGAAGGGCTCCTGACACTCACAGAGATGTCTGTGCATAGCACTGTGCCAACCACTGCCCACCATCCAGTTCATAAAACAGTCATCACCACGGCACTGACTAGGCGTCTAGATGCTTTGCGGCCATTTTCCTGACTCCCTACAAACCTCAGGAGGTAACTGCACTATCAAGACTTGGTTTCCAGACATAAAACTGGGCCTTGACCAGCCAGGACCACCATGGCTGAGTGACAGAGCCAGTGGTAGACACTTGGTGAGCCTAACACCAAAGCCCAGCTGGGACCACAAGCAAGAGGTGCTATGGCTGCCATGGCCTCTTTTTCAGGACCATCATCACCTGGTACCAGCCAGCAGTCATCATCTGGTATCTCTCGGTCACTATTCGGTACCCACCATCATCACCTGGTACCTGCAATCATCAGCTGGTATCCATGGTAACCACCTAGTACCTATCAGTCACAATCTGGTGCCCATGGTCATCACTTGGTGCCCACGGCCATCACCTAGTGCCTAGTGGTCATCACCTGGGGTCCACGGTCATCACCTGGTGCCCACGGTCATAACCTGGTACCTAATGGTCATCACCTAGGGCCCACAGTCACCGGTCCTCCGGGAACTGAAGGCTCCCAGCCTTGGAAGATTTCCCCCAGGAGTATTTTTCAGGATGGAGTTTTGTTAGCATATACTGAAATTTTTAAAACAAAAAGCTCAGCTTGCTGTGAACACCTTTTGTGAACATTGTTTGAGCAGAGTCCAAATATGTTTTATTTAAAACCCCAAATTCCATGCATTTTACAAATTACTTTTTGTTGTTGTTGATGTGTGTGCTTTTTTTTTTATTTTGGTAATTCTTAAGCATGTGGTTCCCTCTATAGGGTTTTTCTAAATTTTGGTCCCTTCAGCTGCCAGAAATTAAAACAAAAAGACTGTATGACTCTCTTGTTCTGACTCCTGAGGTTTCAAAAAGGCAACTATTGTTAACTGCAAATTACATTGAATCACTCACTTGGTGTGGGTTTTTCACTCAATTCTAATTATTAATAATTACCCTAAAGTTTTGGAGCTGGGTGTAGAAAGAAATTTTCTTGTTCTGCACACCAAAAGGCCATGCCCCCTTCCTTCTTACCCCCAGCAAACCTTTCTGAGGGAGAGGAAAGGGAGGGAACAGCTATATCCCTTGTTTTATGAAATAAATATGTTCATGCACTAATGTGCCAACTATATCTTGTTTTTAATGAACCAGAAGAATTAACAGGACCCCAGCAGCAAACCCTTTGATACAGCAAGCACCCTTTATAAGTCATCATCCTTTCATTTCTCCAGAGATTTTCAATCATATTTTTGTGTTCTGGGTTTTAGTAAAGTAGGACGACTCCATAATTAAACAAGAATATAATTCATCAGGTGTACAGTTCTATTTTGAAAACACAGGCCTGCTGCAGAGATTGGAGATATCGACCAATGCGCCCACAGACTCCCCAGGTGGGCAACTCCAGGAGCGCGGCAGCAGGAGCAGCATCTGTATTTAGGAGGAGGGTCCAAGAAACCACCCTCCTGAGGCTGGGGACCCCCCATGCCCCGCCTGCACCACCACCCCCACCCCTACCCCGCCCAGGATGTGCAGACCCGCACTCTCCAGTGCCTTGCACCAGTGCCACACCTGTCCCAGCAGCCTGATTGCTACAAGGTGGACTCCTCTAGTGTCAGAGCTTGCGTCTAGAGAAACATAAACAAGACAGAAATAAAGCTAGATGCAGAATATTCGGTTTTCAAAATTGCTTTTCCAAGAGAAAAAAAACAGGTTTGTATTGATCGAATATTGACGAAGTTTACAGGTTTTGGTTTTTTGCTTCACTACGGTTTCTTTCTCCTCCTCCTCCTCCTCCTGTTCTTGCTCCTCCACTTCTTCTTGTTTAGTTGATTGATCTGAAACAGATAATTAGGACGGGAGACCCATGTCGCCCCTCCCGGCTCCCCCAGCCACAGCACCTGGGAAGGGACCCCGAGAGTGGCCACTGTGTTGCCATGACAATGACAATAACATCCACGAGCATCCTGTTCTGAGACCCTGGTGGGGACACCTGGGAGGGGAGTCACCTCCAAAGGCTGGGGCCTTGGGAGGGGAGCTATAACCGGGCCCTGCTGCCTCCTGGAAGCTACTGCAGGGACACGCGGTAAAAATTGATCCCCTCCTGTGACCAGTAGAATCCGAGTGTATGAACTGGGTGGCTGGCGGCGGTGGCACGATCGCACGGGGCCCGGCTCAGGGAGGGCCGTGGCTTGCTCTTCCCCCCCCCACCAGCCCGCACTGTATGTAATTGACTTACAATTTTTCCCTAATATAATTCTTTATGAAACCTGCCTTGAGCGATGGATCCGTGATTGTTCACCGAGGGTTGTGCCTCATTTGTTCTCGTAGATTGTGCCTAATTAACGTTAACTTGTCTGTACATAAAAAGTACAATAGGCTGTCCTTTCCAATTTAATTCCGACAGTTTAATCGAATCTGTATTCTTTCAAAAATAATTAGATCATTTACACTTCATTAACATGTAATGTAATGTTGAGACATTCATCATAATGATTTCTTATTTTTCTTGTGCAATATTATCTCCTCTAATGAAACTGTTAACACCATGCATGCCTTAATTAGCTGTATCATATCACTGACAATTTCTGAATAAAGCCACATTTTTACAGATGAAATTGAATCATCTCAGTAGATATATTTTTCTGCAGAATCTGTTCTTTGCTTCTTAAAAAACACCTTCCCACCACCCGCCCTCTCTGAGCGCTGTGGGTATTGGCACAGCATCTCCATCATGTGGGCCTGGTTCCAAGGAGGAGCCGTGTCTCCCACTGCCACTGCGCAGCTCGACATGTGACCTCAGAGCACAACGTGTGACCTCGCAGGGCTCCACGTACACAGGGACCAGAAGGACGTATTCGTGGGGCAGCAGGCCTGACTCTCTTGCTTAGAGAGAGCCGAGAAGTAAGCCCACTAAACAGAGATGTGTGTCATCCAAACAAACAGGTGCAGCTGCGGCCCCACTCACCTCAGGTGGGCAGGAATGTGGGCGCCTGTCCCTCACTGTGGATAGCAGCATCTTCACCACCCCACCCAGGAACAAGCCTTCGAGGGAAGAGTCCCCCCAGCCTCATGGAGCTCTCACCTGAGGCTCGTCCAACAGGACAGGTGAGGGGCTGGGAGGGGCCCCCAGGTGTCCCAGTAGGCATGATCTGCCAGAGAGGAAGCAGCCAGCTCAGAAATGGAGGAAGGGGAGGAGTGAGAGAGTCTCTGTCCTAGAAGAAGTCGCTGTGGTAAAATGGGTTGGCTGTCCTTCTCAAATCCCCAAGAGTATCCAGAGCCCCAGGCTTCCCTTGTCTCGAGCAGCTCTACAGGAAGACAGCCCTCCAGACACCTGCTCTGCGTCCTGCCTCATGCCCTTTCCCGTGAGGCCTCGTCCAAATCCAGGGCTTCCACCACTTCCATGCCACTGACCCCTGCAGACCTGTAAGCACCTACCTGTTGGATTTCCCGGTGCCCATCCCACAGTGCGTCCTCCCGGTGCACAGCAAGGCCATCCCAGGGTCCAGCCAGGAGCCCAGCACCCCTGGCGACTTCCCTGCTGCCCATGTGCTCCCCTGGGAGGCCTGGTCTCATCATGACCCCATCCCTCTCGTGCCTCCAACTTCTGTACCGCACTCCTCGCCTGGCCCTGCTTCAATCAGCATTCATCCAAAATGCAAGTCACTTAAATTCTTCCACATTCCCACGCCCTTCAGGAAAAAGTTTAATCCCTGATGTTACCTCAGAAAGCCCCCTGATGTTAGCTCAGAAAGCCACCTGCCCACCTCTAGCTCATCCACATGTAGACACTTTACTTTGCTCTCGCCTCCATGCCTTCCCAATGCTGTTCCCTCTACCTGAAGGGCTTGTCCCCAACGTATACAACCACCTGATACTCGTCCCTCAAAACATAGCTGAAATTGTGCCTCCTCCAGAGAGCTTTTCCCAGCTTCAAGTCTAATTCAGACAGTGCCCTATTTCTCCAAAATAAGGAATCAGTACACTCTCAACATGAAATGCACCGTCTGAACTCATAGGGTTTTTTCTCATGAATTGGTAAGGAGGTGGCACAAGTCCCCAGAGGACAGGATATAAGTCCTACCACCTTCATGGGGCCTCGTTTAGCCTGGCTGTTGGGGTTCTCCCACGTGAATGTGTCACAGGGCCTGCCCCCGGGCTCGGGAGGCTCAGATGGGAGCTCCTCCAAGGGCACTTTGCATACTGCACCAACGCTCCTTGCAAGTGACAGTGGATATGTCAGCAGCATCAGCATTGTCATCTTCCAACAGCAGCGGGCCTGGGAGGCACTCGAGGGCTGTCACCACCAACTAACTCCTCCATGCAGGAGTAGGAAGGACTTAGGAAGACTTACACACCCGCCCATCTCACTTACAGGGTGTCCAATCTTCCCCACATCATTGTAAAATCCCCAGAAATACAGGCTCCTCCGCACATGCATTTCTTCTGGCTCATTCTTCTAGCTGCACAAGGCTACTCAGGCCAGGGGAGAGACGCACTCTCTCTGAATGTGTGCTGGAGCTGCAGTGTGGTCCCATGACCCGAGTGCAGGGGCAGAGCCACAGGACCTGGTGATGCTCCCTTTGCAGCTGCCGGCGCAGCTCACCTGGAGCCCAGAGAAGGGGCCAGTGGGAACCGCTAAGTATCAGCCAGGACAGACCATCTGCGGACTCACCGCCTTCACTGTGCTAGAAGCCTCCCGAAAGGGGAAACAGGAACGCGTCCTGGCAAACCTTGGGTCTGCGGGCGGCAGCGGGCTGCTCAAGGCGCTGCCCTTGTCCCGAGACAAAAACTCTGTGGGCCTCAAGCAGATGATCGAGAAGCACAAGAATCAGGACACCCCGCGAGACAAGGTGGTCATTGTGAACACATCTCCGGGGTCCCTGGAGGGTGGGTGCACAAATGCACCATTACCCCGCCGGCCATTCATGTGCAAGGAGCTCTCGTTGGCCGGGCTGCTGGCCCAGAAGCTTGCAGGTGGGGCCGGCCCAGGGCACCACCATTCTGAGGGGGCGGCTCCAGCTGCGCCTCTGAGTCCAAGCGCCTCCTGACCCTGACGGGCTCTACCCCCTGCCCGCCTCGCAACACACAAAGGCCATCAGTACACCTCGATTTGGGCAGAGGAAGCAGGGCGGTGTGCAGCGGGATGCCTCCCGAGCGGTGCCCAAGTATGCGAGGAGGGAGCTCGGGACAGGAAGCAGAGGTAGGCAAATACCACCCTCAAACGCGGAGCCTTTTGGAAGCAGTGCAGAATAATTGTCCTGCAAAACATTTGGAGGAGCCAGGCTACTAATTAGCCGCTAGTGCATCAATTAGTTATAATAGCTGTAATAATACACAAACAATGGTGTGAAGTTATGTGCCGCTTGCTGCGCCTCTCTTTCCATTCGGTGAGCTTTCCCTTCTTTGAGCTTTTGCTTTGAAGATTTAAGTTAATAATTTATCCCTAATGAATTTGCTCTTTCTGTTTCTCCAGTATGTAGGGCATTTGAATGGCTGGGAGAAACAATTGCTATTAGCACAATCTTGCTTTGAAGCAAACTTTCAACATTAAGAACAATATTTTCAGATGAATATCTCTGCTCTCAATTTCCATAGACGTCTTGATAAATTTAGCCAGTTTGGCAAAGACTTTGGTAAAAGGCCGGGGTGGGCCCAAATCACACAATTTTTTTGTTTCGAGCTGGCTATTTGACATTTCGTGAAGATTTTATTCCTCTTCTGCAAGATATATAAGCATATGCAACACATTCACAAGCTATGAATAAAAGCACAATAAAGGAAAGGTATTTATAAGCCTAACTTCTTCCTCCTTTTTTTTTTTTTTTTTTTTTTTGGTAGGAGAAAATGATACAGAGAAGTAAATCTATTTGCTGAAACAAATTCCAAGTAGTAAAAACCCTTCCAAGACGCATCTCCAGCTGTCCCGCCCCAGACAGATGTTCTCATAAACAAAGAGCTGTGAACCACCCGCGCTGCCTCCCTCCTCGCCTGGCTGGATCCCACACGCTCCTCCTGGCTCCGGCCCGGCCCGCTCCCCTCAGCATCTGCAGACCGTCCGGGCTGCACCTTCTGTCTTCATGAGATCCCACGCCCCCTCCGCACCCTCCGCAAGCAGACCCCAGATCCACTCTCATGGCCCATGCGGAGGCAGGCTAGCCGCCAGGAGCCAGCCTGGCTGCCCTATAGGCAGACGGGGTGCCCACATTCAGGAACAATTTACTTGGCGGTTTACAAATACTTATATCACCTAATTATTTCATTTCCAAAGCAGTCCCTAAAACAAGGAAGTGTGCCAACGAAGTGCTCACTGGGTGCAAGCACTGCAGTATATCTGAGGCTTGGTGGAAGCAAACCCCGCATGACCTCCATCTGATCAAGGCTCCCCAGACTTGGACTTCATGGGCCAATCCAGCTCCTGGCTCTAACTCCACACGTGCACCTATGTACAGAATAAATGCATCCCAGGTATCAAGTGGGGTTTTTTGATTTGAAAATAACTACAGCTCCACAGGAAGTGGTGGTGAACATAGAGAGCCCATGCTCTTCAGCCAGCTCCCCCAGTAGCAGCATCACTGTCCCTAGCTTTGTCGAACAAATAATGACATTTGGCTGGCGTAAAATATTAACAGTATTCACAAATCTCCTAGTTTCCTTTTTTTTTTTTTTAACTTATTCCTTTTACTGATGACTCGTCAGATGGTTTCTTGAGTACCCTCCTTGGTCAATTCTCAGCTTTAAGCATTGGCTTCTGAGAAGCAAGTACAGTGATGGATAAGACCCGGTCCCGCCATTGGGTGGCTGGGAATCCCGGGGACACAGCCGTCTGAGGGTCACTCGGATACCAGGCAGGGCCGCCGTAGGGGGCACAGAGCTGTGCCAGATGAGACGCCAGGGATGGTGATGCTGGCAGTTTCCTGAGGGAAACTCCTGTGAACAGAACGGGTGCTTAGAATCAATGATCATGGGAAGGATGTTTAGGATGTAACTGGACATCTGAGGCACAGATGTACAAGAAAGAAAAAGGAGCACGTTTAGGAAATCATGCTTACATGACCGCACAGGGCACAGGGCACACGCTGGGGACAGCAGGAAAGAATATGCCAGACCAGGCCTGCCTCACGCTCCAGGCCCTGGAAAGGGGGGCTCTTCACCAACAGTCCGGGCTGGTCAGGGAGCACCGAACATTCTGACCTGGAGCCACTGCAGTGAAGGGTCCACGGGGAAGCAGAGCGCAGGGAGACATCCACGGGGCAGGTGTCGGGGCAGTGAGGACCCTGACTCCAGATGGCCCTGGTGACCCAGCACGCAGGTTCTCAGGGCGGAGCCCCCAGCACGGGCAACCCAACAGGCTGATGGCCCTCCCACCAGCATGGTGTCCTCTTGGTCACATGTTCCTGCATGTTCTAAATGTCTGGGCAATGTGGGCCTTTAACAGCCAAGTGCTTAGCTGCAGATGGGCTTTTTTCAGGTGTGAATCTCCACATATGTCATCCTCTTCCTGCTGGAGGGAGCAGCTGCTGGGGGTGCAACCAAGGCACGCAGGGTCCTGGGCTCACATGGAACGTGCCTGACTTCTCATGCTAGGGAAGTGATGTGACCTCCGTGAAGGGAGGGAGAGTCCACCTGAATCAAAACCCAAGGAAACCCCATTAGCATTTGTTTACTGGGGTCCCACAGGTTTGAGAACGGCTGTCCTTGCCTGGTCTTCAGGACACAGGCTCTTCTCAGAGGTGTGTGCAGGCAGGTACCGGTGGGATGGGGCTCAGGCCTCAAGGACAGGTGCGTGGGGGGTGGGTGACCCTCACAGCTAAGGCAGCAGTTCCGGGACTCTGAAGTAGGCACCCGGCTGCACCTCCCCACCACTGACCCCCTCCAGCAGCAAGTGCAGAGAGAGTGCAGGCTGCCATGTCACGAAAGAGGGATGAAGCTGGCATCTGAGGCCATGGGGCCCCCATGTGGAGGCTGGTTAGCCAGTGGAGGCAGCTGGGCAGCCAGCGCTGCCAGCGGATGGACTGCCCCCTGCCCATTCACCGGGACTTTCCAAGAAGTATCCCTCAGGGGCCCAAAGACTCGGGGAGTAGAGAAGATTATAGGAGAATCACAGGGGCGCCCGGGGGACTGTCAGTTGAGCCATCTGCCTTCGAGTCAGGTTGTGATCCTGGGGTCCTGGGATCGGGTCCCACATCGGGCTCCCTGCTCAGTGGGGAGCTTGCTTCTTCCTCTCCCTCTGCCTTGCTCTCTCTCTCTGTCTCTCAAATAAATAAAATATTTCAAAAGAGAGAGAAAAACAAGTTTTTCAAGTTGTACCATTTAAACCTGATGATAAAGAAATATCTCGGAATGTGATGGGCTTTATGAAATAAAACACCTGTGACCTCTGAACCTAGGATCCAGTGACCTGTGTCCTGGGGACCTGTGACCTGTGACCCTGGCTGCCTGCACACGGGTTTGCAGGTGACCCTAGTGCATCCAGCCTGGCCTTTCTGTGACAGGAGCCTTCCTGGCAGCAGGCTGGCTCAGTGTGGCGCTCAGTGTGGCGCAGGCAGTGCTGGCGGCTCACAGGACCCAGGATGGGGCTCCCCCCATAGAGCGTGCCCCCTGTGCCCTCTGCCTGCATACCTGGGTGATGGTCCCGCCTCCCTGCCAGGTCATGCTGGCCAGCTCGTGCACTGGTGTGCAGGTGTGCCCTGCCTCATCTGCATCAGGAGATGTGCCCAGGGGGGCACAGGGCACCGTCTCCTCCCCTGAGCCCTCAGGGCCCACCTGAACCTGGGACCCAGGTGCCACCAGGTGCAGGTGCACGGCCTCCTGCTCTCTCCCTGGGCCCCTCCCCTGAGTCCTGCAGTACCCCTCCGGTGACCCGAGGTCATCCAAACACTTAGTCCAGTCATCCCTCTCCCATCCAGGGGGTCACGGGGTGTGAATGTTGGATAAAACAGTTTTGGTTTGTCCAAAATGGGGAGAGATCAAAGCTGGGTGCCGCTGAGCTGGGTGTGGGGAACCCAGGCCTGCCCTCAGCCCTGAGCGCCCAGAAGATCCTGCCCACGCACATCCAGGTCTGAGCAGGGCCCAGGCCCGCTGAGCTGGCCACCCGAGGACATGGCTGCACAGCCGCTTCCACACTTTGTTGAGTATGGAGCATGTTTGATGTGAAAAGAAATTAAAGCTCTGGTCTCATTAGATAAAGCAGTTATGGTGAAAGATCACAGGAAGACGCTCACCCCTTTTGTGTGACACTGAATGACTGCAGCAGGCAGCTCTTTGCACACAATTGATTTCAAGCAGAGTTTTGTCTGAAAGATGCTTCTCGATTATGGCCAGAGAGCATTCTGTAATCCTGGCCAATGTCGCTGTGTTTAACAGACACACGCCCCTTTATCGCTGATTGATTATGCTGGGCTCCAAGTGGACTCCAGCCCCAGGTCCGGCGGGCGCGCCTCTGTGAGCTACCGTGCTCTGCTGCCAGCCCGGCAGGCACCGTGGTGACAGGGACATGGGGACACGGGGATGTAGAGATGCAGGGACACTGGCCGTAACCAGAGCTATGGACTTGCTTTCTTCGCAGCCAGGCTTTGCTGCTGATCGTGTGATTAAATCCATAATAATTTCTGCTCGGATCCTGCTCCTCCCGACATCTCTGGCCCACGGTGTGGAGCAGGGTGGCACCAGAAGCCTGACATGCTCTGTGGCAGAGACAGTGCCGACGGTGTGGCAGGTGGCTTCCAAGCATCTTTAGAAGCAAAAGACAACAGCTCTCCAGGTAAACAGGCAAGCAGGCCTGTGCCGTGAGAGCGGAAGGCGGCAGGCGGGGGCCAGGGGCTCCGGTTACTCCGCGAGGCTCTACCTGAGGCCTACAGGCCCTCGCTCGGTGCCCAGATTTGCATCAAACAGGTGTGCAGCACACCTGAGCCTCCAATGGGCGCGCCTGCCGGGCGTTACAGCACCCGGTGGGGGTGCGTCCTGAGCGGCCGGGGCGGGGGCACGCCGGCTCCTTCCCGAGCCCTCCCGGCTCCAGACTCCTCAGCTGCGTTCTTCCGTTTTGCCGCAAATGGCTTCAGAAACGCTGTGTGTGGTTCCACGGGTCGGTCTGCAGCCCGTTGGCAGACGCTGGGCCCCAGGGCGGCCGGGGAGGGGGGACGCGCTATCCCAACCCCCTCCCCAGAACCCCAAGCGCCGTGGTGGCTGGAGGAGCTTCCCTTTGCTGCAAACCCTGAGCTGCTCTGGCTCCCAGCAGGAAAGTCTGGGACAAGTCAACCTCCCAGTGGAAACCGCAAGGACAGTGACGGATCTTTTAAAACTCAGATCATCCGGTCGGTCACCTTCTCCATACAGGTAAACGGAGCTCTGTTACTAATGCCACATTAGCGACCAGCGGAGGCAGGGTGGGCCTCACAGTCACAGCGGCAGTGCGACCCGGACCTTGACCCCAGGAGAGGCGCGTGCACGGCCACACCTGCGCTCAAACCAACGGTTAAATATTATTTTTTTAAAAACGGAAGACAGCCCCAGGGATGTGTTCATCAGTTTGTTTGTAAAAGGCAAGTTTCCTGAGGTTCCTGCATTGAGAGCCAATTCAGTATTCCTTACGCGTATGCAGTTGTAATTGTAATTACTATTTATCTATTGGGAATTGGACTTTAAAAAGTATTATTTTGTTGAAAGAGGGGGTCAGAGGAGGGAGAGGGCGCTCAGAGCTGAACCTCTGCAGGGTGACCCCAAGTGGCTCCTGGGCCACGGTGGGGCCTTGCTGGACGGAGCTACCTGCTGGCGGTGGTCTGACAGCTGGGTTCCCACCCTCCCCTCGGGGCAACTTTGCAGTCCCTGGGCCAGGTCCTGGGCAGTGACTCCTGGACACATCCCCTCAGGGCCCCAAGACCTCCCTTGCACGAGGGGCAGAGAGCAGAGGAGAGCCGCTCTGAAACATCAAACAGAGGATGTCCGCTGCAGACGGAACCAAAACCCAAAATGCCAAGTACCCCCAGGCCATCCTACCTCCTCCTGCACTCCCTGGGTCCCTGCCCACGGCGCCCCCAGCCCTGCACAGCCTCAGCCAGCTCCCCAAGCACACCGGCTGCTTCCCCCGTCTGTAAGATTCACATGGAGACACACCTCCTCGCCCTGGGGTTGTGGGCAGTACCAGCCTCAACGCACAGCACAGCAAACAGCCAAACAACACAAAGCTCCAGGCACCCCCACCCAGGCACTAGCCGGGAGTGAAAGAGCCCAGGTTCCCCTGGGGCTTTAGGGCGAATGTAGGGAACCCAGGGTGAGCCCCCGCCCCCAGCCATCCCCTTACCTCCTAGTGTGGACCCCCACACACACCCTGCCCCCTGCAGCCTTCCCCCTGCCCCATGCACACACCCCATGCACACCCCCCCATGCACACACCCCATGCTCCCCCTGCACACCCCCCATGCACACCTCCCATGCACATGCCCCAAGCACACCCCCCATGTACATACCTCCCTCCCTGCATATCCCTCACCCTGTTCATGCCCCTCCCCCTGCACGACCGCCCACCCCATGCACATAACCCTGGCGCCGGCCCCCCCTGCACACACACATACTGCCAGGCACCCACCCTCACGTCGCCCACCGCGCACACACATCCCCAGCACAGGGCACCTCCCACTCTGGGTGACATCATCACAGAGGAAGCCCGCCACCCAACCAGGCCTCCCCTTGCACACCAGGCCGCAAGGTGCCACCCATGTCCTTGGGACGCGTGGGTGCTGGGAAGTCGCAGCCCATTACCTTTACAAACATGACTGGTTTGTGTCCTTTATTTTTAAGTCTCACCCATCCTCAGGGCACAGCAGGGCAGCCAGTGGGAGGCCTTGGCTTTTTCCTATGTACAGTGTCCACCCTCCCTGTGTTTCCCAACGGGGCCGGTAGTGATCTGGGGAAATGGACCTCCTTTGTGTGGGCAAATGGGGGCTGTCCCTGCAACACCGGGCACGTTGGGCACCCCCAGAGCACATTTCGGTCAGAGCTCAGCTCTGTTGCTTCAGGCACTCTGCTTTCCTACTTTAAAATGCACTCACGTTGGACTTGGGACCCTTGACCACCTTCGGGTTTGAATCCTCCTAGCTGGGAACGCTTTCCCCGAGATGGTAGCAGGTCCATGGCCAGAAGGGAAGGTGGCTCACAGTGTTAGGGGCAAGTCCTATGGTGACACTTGGCTCCCCTGGGACCCACTGCCAAGCCCTGCCACTGATGTGCCGTGGCCCACCTGCCAGGACCCATGCCCCTCAGCCAGGAAGGGAACCATGGGCCAGCCTCCTGCAGCTCTGGAGAATGTTACCTGGGGGAATGGGAACACAGTGAGGGGGTAAGGGGGCGAGGGGGTCAGGAGGTCAGGGGAGAGGGGGCCAGGGAGCAAGGGGGCTAGGGGACTAGGGGGCCAGGGGGAGAGGGGGCCAAGGGGTGAGGGGATGAGGGGGCCAGGGGGCCAGGGGGCCAGGGGTGAGGGGGCGGGCTCAGTTTGTTAGGTCACCACCCACCTAAAACCCTGCGTTATCGGAACGAGCTCCAATATAAAAACTTCAATCTGAATCTTAAAACATCTTCAAAGGTGTTTGTCATTGTTAATTATTAGGAAGACAAAGCATCCGGCTGGAATCAGCACATAGCACATGCATATAGAGCGCTTCATTCTCTCTCTAGTCCGCCCATAATTTTGTCCAGATTTTTTATTGTTAAGCAAACACTTGTGCTTCAACAGCACACTGATAAATTCCTAATCCTCAATGACTTGACATGGATTCTGAACTAAAATCCAGTGGACTAAGAGTTTTTTCATTCTCGCACACATCAGATCTTTAAAAAAAATGATTTCAACCTTGTGGCCCAACACACCCCAGAATCCTGAGTCCTCCACAGAGCCCCTGTGAAAGCCTCGCCCCAGCACACGCCACCCACCGCGATGAAGGTGGAGAACTCTCCCGTGACGCTGGGTGTTCAGACACAGCCTGCTTCTCTGGAGAGGCCCAGGCGTGGGGACCGTGCTCCCACACCCCAGCCCCCAGGGCAAGTCCCCGGAGACTCCAGGGAAGCGTGAGGACCTGCGCCCTGGACAGCCTTCCCCAGGCGGGCGCAATGGCTCCCCTCTGGCCGTAGGCCCCCTCTCTGCTCCCCGCACCCCTGGTGCAACCTGAGGCCACATACTACTTCAAGGTCCCATGACACACCAGACACCTGAGCAATTAAGGAAACAGCCTTTTTTTTTTTTTTTTTTTTTTTTTTTAATAAAATCAGCTGGATTCATCCCAGGTGACCAAGGCTGCAACCAATGCCCAGGCTGCATTTGTCATGTCAACGAGGGGAGAACATCTGCTTCTACAGGAGGAATCTCTTCAGAGACATGAGTGTCACCTTCCAGAATGTTCACAGTGACTGGAGATCTTTCCAGATGCTGCACAGCATTTGCAAACTTCCAGCATCCCGGTGAAAATTAAGGCCCAGGGCTTATGAACAAAACCTTGCAGGTGCAGGCACCGTGCACTCGGGCACCAGAGCCACCTGCTCCTTGTGCGTATAGGACCTAAGCCCGACAGGGCCAGGCATGTTGAACTACTGCCATGGTGGTCTTACAGAAGCCAGGCCACACCACGGTGTCCTACATCCTGTCGGGAGAGCAGAAAAAAGATAAGGCAGAAACGCGCCCATCCAGAGGGCCCCTCCCAGCCTGGAAGCCGCCCTGATTCGTGCCCAGGCAGTGTTCATAGCAAGATGGCAAAAAAACTCTCCATGGGAACGTTGATGTCCACCGAGTCTCACAGTGGTTATCCTCCCGCCCCCAGCGGTGACCTGTCTAACTGAGTCACTCCCCTGGGCCGTGCTGGGGAAGCCGCCCCACCACCGACCCCTGTGTTTCACAACCCCCATCTCCCCAGGCTGCCGTCCCCCCAGAGCACCTATAAAGTGAATTTGGGCCACAGGTTCCTTCAGCCACAGCCATGCGCTTGTGCGTGGACTCCTGGGTCTTATGCCCAGACCTTCCTGCAAGATGCAGTGCCTCGGCTCCCTCAGCCATGGGCGGCCTGATAGCCTGGGGGCAGAGAAGTCTGGCTCAAAAAGAGTGAGTGTCCCACGGGAGCTGCGGGACACGGGGAAGTTCCTCATGCACAGTGCACCTGTGTCACCCTGTGCCCCAATGGGGGGCCCTAAGGTTAGGTGAGCAGTGAGACGGGGCTTGCTCTCTTATCTCTGTAGGATCCCGGGACTAGGGGCTAGAAGCCCCTCTGAGCTGCTCATGGTAGCCCCACCTGCACCTCCCACCCCATGGGGACCCCCAGGCTCTGGTCGGCATGGACCAGCGTCCGACATCAGGCCTCATGTCCTATGTCGCCGGTGCCACCTCGTGTGACAGTTGCTAGACAGAGGGTGCTAGACTGTCCAGGGGCAGTGCTGCCCAGGCAGCCTCACCCCCAGTCCCCCATCCACCCTGGAGACCAGGCAGGGGCACACCGACTGCGGGGAAGGTCAGAAGACAAGAGCCCTTCAGGCCCAAGTGTGAACCGCAGGGTCGGGGTGGCCAGTCTCTGCAAAGGGGACAGATGGACAGCGCAGCTGGAGGACCTGTGGTGGCCACCAGCCCGAAGCCTGGAGCCAGGTGAGCTCATGAACAGTCTGCCTGCCCCCTGGGGGGACCTGGATTCCCAGCCAGGCCTTAGGTGCCGCCACAGGGTGCCCTAGGGACCTGCCACCCTACAGGCAGGGACACCGGGAACCCAATGCCCACCCGCCCCCGAGACAGCAGCTGCTAGAGGACGGGCAGGCCAGGCGCTGGCCTTCCCTGAGGAGGGGGAGTCCCCGGGGGGAACATTCTGGAGAGAAGGGGGAGGGCCCTGTCCTGGCTGCTGTCCCGGTGGGCCTGGGCTCCCGCAGTCACGAAGGTTGCCCACTCCATCTTCAGGGCCCCATCTCCAGGGCCCTCTCAGGGCTTCTGGCCAGAATCCCTGGGCCACTGTCCTGTGGATGGAGACCCACGCACTGTGTGCAGTGGCTTCACGCCCCCAGAGGCCGGGCCTCATCTCCCCACCATCACCTCATAGCACTGTGCAGGCATCAGCGAGGGATGCGGGCAACAGGAAATGACAATACAGGAGGGGAAATCTTCCCTATCCCAGCCCGGAACTACCCTGTCCCCACCTTCCTGTGGGCACACGCCCATCCACCTGCCCAGGCAGGCCCTGCACCTCTGCTGCCAGACTCCCCTCAGCTCTGGGCAGTGCTCATCCCTACCCTGGGACGGCCCTCCCGCCCTCTGCGCTCCACCCCTTCCCTGGTCCTCCTGCCCCTTTTCCTCCACCCCTGCTCCTGCCCTCCATCTCTGCCCTCTGCACTCCAACCCTGCCCCCATCCTCCACCCCTGCCCCTATCGTCCCACTGGCTGTGCTCCCTGCAAAAGAGTAAACTTACTCTCAATGTGTCAATGTGATCATTCACCATATCTCTGTAAGGAGCATCAGGAGCAAAAATGAGAATAGTCTCTAGATAGTGAGTATCTGCATCCAGCAACAATTATCTAAAAATTACCTAAAAGAAAAAAGAATTCTCTCGTGAAAAATTCAGCTGATAATTTGGAACTTTTTTTACCATAGAGGTAACGTCAGTCCAGAGCATGTTGCAGGTGGGCCGGGGCGCTGCTGAGGTGGGGCATGGAGGCGCCCAGCACAGCCTGCCGCCTGCCTGAGCGGCCCATGCTCACCTCAGGACGGCCAGGCGAGAAGGATTACTGGGCACTGCCTGTGTGTGCAGCAAGCCAGGCATGAGAGGTTCAGATTAAATAAATAACACAAACCAAACAAGCGCTTCACACCCTCAGAGCATGGTTTGGGCTGTGTCACAACATCACGGTGTCACCTTCTCCCTGGCACAGAGGTTCTGCTGTGGTTTATTTCTAAAGCCAAAAAGTACATCGTTTGGCAATTTGTCACTCCAGGTACAATAACAGCAAGAAAAAATTCCATTATTGCATGCCCTTTGGTTAAGTCTCCATCAAAGTCCCCAAATTCAAAGCAGCCAGCTCCCCAATCAGTAACTACAGCCGAGAATTAGTGATCACATTTTTTTTTCTCAGAGTTAATTGAAACTGATGTGTTTTGAAATCATAGTGGGGGTTTCTCAAGAAAAGTGCTATGTGTTATTCAACCGGCAGGCGTGAAACAGGCCGAAGTCAGCAAGACTCACGCCCCAGGATCCCTCCTCATCGGCACCGGCGGGCACAGGCTCCACAGCCTCTCCCAGCGGATAAATATTTAAATTATATGTATGTCAATGTTCAGAGCAACCTGAAAGAAACCTGTTCTTTTTCCTTCTGTCATCCGGCTGTGAATTTTGAATAACACCGTAGGTCAGTGCAGACGCCCTTTCGTAAATCACAGAGCTAACTGACCTGTTAGGTTATAGCTTCCCTTCTTCTGCTCCCTAAGACTAATTTTTCCAGGCATAGTAGGGGTATTTCCAATTAACAGCAATGTAGTCTTGGATCACAGCTTTGCAAAGGTTCAATGCTAAGAAGTAAATATTGGAATACGCAGCGGCAATAATTCATAAGCCGCAGGAAGGAAAGTGCATGCCTGTCTTGTTGGGCTGATTGGAGCCAGTTACATTTTTATAGAATTACACACCAGCTACACTCTATCAATCCCTTACAATTATCATAAAATTCCTTTTTATGATATTCTTGTGACCCCACCCCTTTCGCTGCTCCCAGAGTTTATCTGTGACATGTGAGGCGTATCTGCACTGCGGGCTCTGCACAGATGGGCCTCCAGACCCTCCAGGGCCCTGTGATTGGACCAAAACCGCCCTCCAGCCTGCTAATGTGAGGATCTCCCTGGAGCCTGTTCCTCAGGAGTGTGGCCAGGTCATGGAGCCAGCCCCGCACAGGTAGATGGTTACCTGGGGAACTGCTGCCGTCAAGGGAGGAGCTAGCCGAGTACCGTGGCAGATTTATGTGTTTCCGGGGCAACCAAACATGCCCAGAGAGCGGGGCAGGGTGATATATTTGGGGCACCTCCAGAGAGGTGCACTTGGCCCCATGAACAGACCCAAGTACCCCGAGGACAAGGACCTACGGTTGGAACCAGCAGCAGCTGGGATGTGGCCGGCCATGACTTGCTGCATGCTCACGGGATGCTTCCGGGGCCTGGTGAGATTCAGACTAAATCGGACCCAGGACCCACAAACTAAATTGAATTATTAAAGCCCTGTCTCCAGCTTTTAAAAATTCTTCAGCTTTTTGGGTTGCCGGGGGGCACAGCCAGTTGATTTCGGCTCAGGTCATGATCCCGGGGTTGTGAGATCGAGCCCCACATCGAGATCCCTGCTTGCTGGTGAGTCTGCCTCTCCCTCTCCCCCTACACCCCACCCCCCGCTCGTTCTCTCTCTCTCTCAAATAAGTAAGTAAAATCTTAAAAAACTATTCTTCAGTCTTTCTATACAGTGGCTTGTCTCCCTCACTTCACATGTGAGGCTGAGGTCAGAGAGCGTAACCAGGCCAGTTGGCGGCAGCCAGGGCGGAGCGGGGAGGCCCCCTGTCCACACGTGCACTGCTCAGACGAGACACTCACCAGGTCCTCTCCGTTCTCATCCTCGGGCCCCACACTCCGTACAGGTGCCAAGAGGAAAGCACAGCTTGCCTTGCTTTGCAAAAGGACCAGAGCTCGTTGGGCCGTTTATAAAGCAGAAGAGTGGGAAGCTGCGGTAGGTCTGTCCCCACTGCCTGGCCTCCCCGCACACATGCCAAGGCCAGGGGCCCTCGAACTCTGCCTTGTGGGGTGGCTCGCTGGTGGCAGTGACCTTTGCCGCTACAACGCTGGCCACTGAGCTCAACTCCGAATGGACCCTTTCTCGCACAGTGTATCTCTGGGCAAAGCTATACAACCGGATGTATTTTTTTAAATAAATAAACTTTATACTGAATTTTTAAATGTAACCATCGATCCTTACTTTACAACCCAATGTCAACTAAAAGTTTAACAAGAAGACAAGAAGAGAAGGTGCCTCTGTCTCTGCTACCACATATGTGTTTAATACGGAGGCCGTCCTGGGACACCCCCCCCACCCCCCCACCCAACTCAGAACACCGTTCTCCCCAACAGCTGAGCTGGCTGAGAGACCCACAAAACCCAACTGCTCCATGGGAGAGACCACACTTCCAGAAAATTCCAGACAATCATGTCCCTGTGGAAATGCCTCTGTGGTAGAGATGCTGACACGCACGCCCCACCAGGACTGTATGCGGGAACCAGCCAGGTGGAAACTGAGGTGCAGGGACATCTGAAGAGGCGAGCGGTCTGAAGCCCACCTCTGCTTCTGCCCAGGGACACCCGCCGGCTCCCCTTGCTCCTGCCCCGGGGCTTCCAGAAAGTTCTGAGAGAAGAAAGGAGCCTAGTTACAGGAAGGGGCCAGATGTGCCCGTGTCTGTGCTGCCGACAGAGAGAGCAGCCCTGGCCCCACATCAGGTGCTTCCATGCAAGCGAGCAGTATGGGCCGTAAAAGGAAAGTCTCTAATTTTTTAAAATCATTATTTGCCCAATGATCTGAAATAGGTAAATAACATTTGTCTTATAAAGCCCATAATTACAGCGTGTGCTTGTGCACCGAGCCATAGCAGAGACTCCAGTGTCTCGATGGCAAAGCCGCGTCCCTGCAGACAACGAATTCACAAAACAACCGTACATGCGAGAGTGTTTTCTAGGGGGCTGGGCACTGCACGTACTTGTGTTCAGCAATTGGAATGTCCTAACGAGTTCCAAAGACAGACCAGCACCCACTTCAGGAAGATTCAGGTAAGAGCTTCTAGGCATTTATGTTGATGACAAAGCTGTTGCACGGAATACCTACCCTGGTTGAAGTCCAAGCGTTTTTTTCATTTTTTCTCCATATAAATGATTAGCACATTAGGGACATACTTTGTGGTTCACATAAACTTTCCACAAATTATTCACACGGTATCTCAGCCCCTGAGTTAACGTTTGGTTTGCTTTGGGTTTGGATTTTTAATGATCACACTGCACCAGCTTGTGTGGAAGAACCTGACCCACCTCACTGTTTGGATAAGACTGATGCTGACGGGAACATACGTTATTGAACCTGTTCCTATTTTTGCTGTCTCCAAATTGACCAGAGCCCCTCCCTGAGCATTTCAAGAGTCAAACATCTTCACCAAACTTCTGGAAGTTCCACGACCCACAGTAAATCCTTCCAGAGAAGTCATGCACACGCCCTAGGCTGTGCAGAAGCTTCTAGAAGGCACTCCCCCCACCCCCGACCAAAGGCTTCACCCTCATAAAGTGCACAGACTTGCGCCTTTTGTTTTTGGAAGTCACCCATTTTGAAACCAGAAGGGAAGTGCCAACCCCATAGAGACCGCAGTGAGGGTGAAGCCAGCCCCGCAGGCACTGCAGCTTCCAAGCTGTCCACCCAAGGTACCCGCCTCTCAGCCAGGCTTCTCTCCGGTGTTTCTCCCACAGATGGACAAGGACATACTCACCACCTTCCCTAGGACATGCCACATCTCTCCCATGTGCCCAAGCCAAGCCCAATCCACAAGACAGCTGATGGCACAGTGGGCAGCTGGTAGTGAGCAATGGTCCTAGCATGGGGAGAGCCAGCCAGGCCGAAGAACACGCACGTGCTCATCACAGGGAGGAGCCGCCGCAGGGCCTGGGCAGCTCAGACGCTACATGGGGTGCGCCGGCCGGGCCGGGCTCTACAACGTTCCACCCTCGGAGCAGAAGATCCCAGACCTGGTCTGCTCACCACCCCTCATGGCAGCCCCAGGCCAGACAAATACCAACCCGTCCAGGTACAGAGACACGGATCCAGACAAGGTGACCAGTGTCCAGGTCCCGGCAACTGGGAGCCACTGGGGAAAGCCATCTTCATCATTATAGAGAAAAACAACCATTCTTCCCTTCTTAACCACATCACCTCTGTGGACGTGTGCGTGTGGGGCACCTAGCGGCCTCTTGGATCTCGGGGATCCCGGGCTCCCCCTCACCCCAGGGCTGCAGCAGCCCTAGAGACCCACCTGCAGGACGTGGCGTCCTGCGATCTGCACGTGGACCATGTCCGTGGCACCCTGCGAACACATGAGGGTTCAGGGCCAGGACCCCAGAGAAGGAGGCACACTCAGGTCCTCGTTCTGTGGTCTCCCCCAAAAGTCGCCATGAAGGGGTGTGTCTATATGACACCACACACAGTGCTCCTTGCCCCTGAGATAACCAGGACCCTGCACGCATGTCACAGCCGTGACACAGGCCTGGTGAGGACCCAGGGTCCTGGGGAAGCGCGGGCTGGCTGGCCACAGACCTCGCAGCCCACAGACTTCAGCACGTGTCTCGGCTCCAGTGTAGTCACAGCACAGAAAGCCCGTGAGCAGGGGTCAGCCCCCCTCTCATAAGCCGTAACCCCATGAACTTTGTAAAGGGTCGTCAAGTGGTTTCTTGCACATTTTCTTTCTGAATCCCTTGGGCACAGGCTGTGAAGAACTCACAGAAGAAGAAATACACATGGCCAGTGTACATTTTTTTTAAGTTCACCTTTGCTAATAGCTTAAAAACAGAAACACGGATCAAAACAACAATGAAACGTCATTTTGTCCTCCCGAATTAGCAAAGATTGGTTTAAAATGGTGGTAATTGATGCAAACTCCGACTTGGCAATCAGATGCTCTTACTCCGCCCCTGGGATACAGACACGTCCCCCTTTCTGGGAAGCCGTGTGAAAATGCGTATCAAGGCCCCTCACAAGTCTCTTACCCTCTGGACCTAGGATTGCACACGCAGTGTTCTCTCTCAAGAAAACAACCAGAAGGGATCCCTGGGTGGCTCAGTGGTTTAGCGCCTGCCTTCAGCCCAGGTTGTGATCCTGGAGTCCCGGGATCGAGTCCCACATCAGGCTCCCTGCAGGTAGCCTGCTTCTCCCTCTGCCTGTGTCTCTGCTCTTTCTCTGTCTCTCATGAATAAATAAATAAAATCTTTAAAAGAAAACAACCAGAAACATAGACAACGATGTTTGTACGAGACCTTCACGGCTTAACAATAGCAACTTGTTGGAAATATCCTATGTTTAGGAAGAGCAGAACCTTAGTCAATCCTGCTGCACACGCATGATGGAATCAGGGGTGTGGCACAGGCTGATCCACCGTCCCTCCAGAGGAAAAAGAGAAGTGCCCATGTGTAGTGACTGACATTTCTGTGGCACAAACTCTCCCACTGCACCCAGTATCTGGCTCCAGACAAGGCATCAAGTCAGCCATGGTGGAGGGGACACACATGCACGCATGCTCTTTCTCATGCCGCCACAGGCCAGCAACCCACGCTTCCAGGGGATACCACGTACCCCAGAAGACTTACTCATGAAGAACGTTCAGCCACACACAAAAATGCTCACGATGGGGGTTGGGGTGTAGAGACATGCATGGAGGTTCAGATACAGTCGCCCGTGGGCAGAGCACACAACACGGTAGCCTAGTTGTCTCAGGATTGTTTAATAATGGGAGATTCCTGATCTTCTTTAGATGTGTCCCCAGTTTCCAACTTATCTAAAAATGTGCTTGCAATTTTTAAGTAAGAAAACAAAATGACATTCTTGTTAAATGATTGAGGTGCTAGATATTTCATCAATGTTCCCAGAAGCTCCTCAGGTAAAGTTCAAAGAGTGGTAAGACCCTGTCCATCCTGATTTTACCCTTGACAGCTCAGTCCCTTTCAAGGTGCGCGTCTTGCATCAAACATGTGTTTTCCCCTAAATGCTCCGACAACGGCAGCTTCCAGTGAAATCGCTGATGTCACAAAAGACAATTCCCGATTCAGGAAGAGAGAAGAAGTGAAGGATTCAGGAAGAGGGGAGTTGCCCTCTGTGTGACTTGGGGAGCCCCTCCCTGCCCACCGCCCCTGTCCAGCACCAAGAGTGCACGGAATTCCGGGTGTGGGGTAGGTGCGTCTCATCTTCTGTGTTTGGTTTCCACTGTATTTTTTCAAAAAGCTGTCATGAGAAATATTTTTCATCTCTGCTAGAGCAGCTAAAAATGAACCAGAAAAACCATAGGCTTGCATTTTTTCAAGACAGTTCCAATTAGAAAATATTCTTTCCCATGGACACACAGACTATGAGGCCATGTGTGATTTTTTTTAAATGTTCGCACCACTGTGCATGAGGCCCACATTTTGTTCAAGGACAAATATGTGTATTTTATCATTAAAGAAAAAACTTCCAAAGAAGACATTGTTCCAAAGAGCAGCATTGTTTAGGAAATTCAGAAGCCAGTGACACTGTTGCCTTCAGGTTGGAAACAGGGGTTTGAGCCTTGCTGTGGGGTGGCTCCCGCCCTGACTGGTATTTAATGTTATTTGACCACCAACAGATAAACTTGTTTAACTGCTACTTCCTGGCTCCTTGAGTCCATTAAATATTTATTACTTCCTACACCTGTGTAACTAAAAGATGAAAACAGCCCAGGATTTTATTAACAAAAGAACTCCAAGTCATAATTCCTGTTCATGTCATCCTTTGGTTCCTTCCTTCACCTCATGGACACTCACACTAAGCCCTCAGACCTAAGCTCAGCCTGGGCTCTGTGCTTGTGTGTGTGTGTGTGAATCATACATGTGTGAGTATAGGTGCACATAGGTGTAGGTGTGTACATGTGTGTATAGAGAGAAGTGCATGTATGTGTACAGGTGTGTGTGCATTGCGTGTGTATGGATATAAGTACGTATTCATAGAGATACGTGTGTGCATGTGTAACTATGTGTGCAGATATGGGTATATGTGTATTGTGCACATGTGTACATGTGTGTATACTTGTATGTGCATGTGTATCAAGATATATGTTTATGTGTACATGTATATGCAAGTGCATGTATGTGTGTATATGTGTGCAGATACAGATATGTATATGTGCACATGCGCCATGTGTGTATACACATGCAGGTATAGGCATGTGTGTGGGTGGGGAGAGACAAAGACAGCGGAAGAGTGCAGGGAAGAGCGACCACAGTCACTGTCCAAGTCTTTCATCCTGGGTCCATCCAGGGCCCTTCAACTCCTCGTCCTGGATGTCCCTTCATCCAGCATCAGTCTGCCATCTCCCCAGTGCCCCCACCTCAGGAATGGGACCACCACCATCAAACAGAGCTCACTGCTGCCCCGACCACCCCCACATCCATGCTAGGCCCCACTAAGCCCCCATGTCCACACCCAGGCTTGTGCCCCCAGGTGCCTGCACCCCAACAGCCCCTAACTGGCCTCCTGGAGCCCACTCTGGCCTCCTGCACACATGACTGCCACGATCTTTTCAAACCACAGACCCCATTATGCCACCTTTGCCATGACCTTGCAGTGGCTTCTAAGTGCCCTCCCAGGAACACTCCCAGTCCTGCGGTGAGATGAGGTCTGCACGGCCCAGCCTGTTCCTCATTCCTGAGCCTCTCCTGCTCATCAACCCCACCTTCCCATCATGTAAGCCCTTTGGGGCTTGAGGTACACATACCCCAATTGACACCAATGTGGGCTGGGCCTTCATCATGCCCAGACACCCTTCCGACCACCTCTTTGGCTAAGCCCTCTGTTCCACCTGTCCGTGCTCCCAGGGTGCACTGGGCCTCCAGCATATGGGAGAGGCAGCTGTGAGAGGAGCAGCTGTGGGTGAGCACAGGGAGCCCCGTGGCCGTCCACTCACCCCAGCACCAGGCATCTGGCTCTCCATCCCAACAGCCGGCTTCACAAAACATCCACAGAAAAGCACAGGCAGGCAGAGCATGAAGTGGGAAAGATGGAGAAGATGGGGTCACCAGGAGGGTGTGAGGTCTTCGTCATCCAGAGCATAACCTGCGAACGCACGTAGGTCTCCATCGTGTTTCCGTTGGTGGGCTCTTCTGCACTGCAGGTGGCATCTGGCCTAGGTGGCTTCTAGGGAGACAGAAACAGAAGATACTGCAAACAGAGATCCTCACCTGATGAGGATGTGGAGACCGTCCGCGCAGCCCACCCTAAACTGCACATCCCAGTCCTCCAGATGGTTTCCCACTCTTTGCTTTTAAAAATAACTGGTCATGTGTTATTTTGTAAAAGAAAAGAGCTGAAAGTTAGTCTACTTATCGTCCCCTGGTGCACTTCCCTTTGAAAAATGAGAAACAGCAATGGAAAATAAATCTGACTTTTTTGGGTTTTTAATGAGAGAAATAGAGGCTATATGAGAAGGAGTGTAGGTCATGCAACAGGGGCTGCATGGGAACCATTTTCCAACAAAGACAATATTTAATTTGGAATTTGGTGATAAAATGCTAATTATAATGTGCAATGAATGTCGAGAATGGATTCGTAACATCATTTAGTTTGCCCAAAGTAAAATTAATAGCAAAATGAAATACATAAGGTCTTTAGAAAGAAGCCATCCTGAAAAATGCGTTTTGTTTCTGATGTTCTATTTCCCTCTTAGGAAATCAAATAGTTCATAAAAACTCTCTCCACGAGAGAGGAAACTTTTCTGGTCTCCAGAAGACACTCTAGGTGTCTTCTTCTCTAATGCAATATATTGACATAGAATAATTTGCCAGCGACGCCTGCAGAGTTCACCCCACTGTTCACGGTTCACGGCACCACGACACCATCTGTCTCCACACCACGTGCTCTCAGGCAGCGGGAGTTGGGGCCATCTCAACCATGACGTGTGGACTCATAACCCCCATGGGTTTATCACAACCTGATGCTTCCTTTTGTTCTTCAAAAGTGTTTGTGATACATTGAAAGTAAGCGAGAAGACCGAGAACTCTGGTACACTAGATCCATACTGAGCATCGGTCATTGATGCCTCGGTAAAAGACGTCGACGTGTCACACCACCTGCACACGCAGCTCCTCCCATCACCACACTCACTGTAAAACAGCTGTGTTCACAGAAGCTTCTCATGAAAACAACATTTTAAAAGATTTTAAATGATTCAGAGGTTTATGGCACAGTCCATATTTAATGTACTCCTTAATACTTCTTCATTTATTTTTCTGGTAAGATACAAGGAGGTCATTTTCGTCACCAAACCGAGCTTCACCACTGCTGGTGCTTGAAATCAATGCTGAGGGGGTCCAGCCGGGGACATATGCGGACATGGAGGGGCCATCAGGCTGTCCCAGGGCACCGGGGAGCTGGGAGTGCCGTGAGGGGCGTGCGGGCTGGATGTGCAGATGTGGGGTCACCCACGGGGGTAGGCCAGGCTTACACATAAGTGACATAAGTGACAAAGTGCAGAGAGGAATGCCGAGAGCCAGGCAGGGAGCCTTGCAAAACTGTGCATATTCAAGCAGAGGAAAGAGAAGACGATCTCCCCAGAGCATAGGAAGTCACTGGGATGCAGGAGAGCCAAGATACTCGATGAGGCAACAAAGTGGGGGGTGTCGAAAGACAAGCAGGGGCGGCCGACCCAGCGCCATAGGAGGCTGGCAGCCCATCGAGCGATGCCTTCCGCCCCTCGCACAGCTCCTCTGAGCCGTCAGGGCTCACTGCTCAGCTGAGGTCCTGTGTGGCCTCTCCTGGTCACCAGGCCCCTTCTGCCCTCCACTTGTTCATTCGGGGTGCAAGCTCTCACCATCTGGGGGCGCATACCCCCAGGACCGCGGACTCCACTCAGCCAACAAATGAGAAAGATGGTGAAGGTCCCTGTGCGGTTCCTGCCTCAGCCAGAGCCATGGGCTCCCTGATACTCACATGTGCTCCGTGGCGGCTGGAGGCAGGAGCACGTGTGGGTGGGCGCAGGAGAACAGCTCCGGCTGCAGCCACTTTCCAGGGCCGCGCGGCCACGTGGAGAGAGGACAGCCCGGAGGACTCGGCGACGACTGCAACTGCCCTGGCTCCCACTGTCTGCAGGTGGGTAGCTTTGTTTGCCTCACCCCGAATCCCACCAACATCAACTTCAGCCCAAACTGGTGCCACAGGCCTACCACGGCCCAGGGGAGCCATGAGATGTGCCCCCGTGTAGACAATCTGCCCAACAATGGCTCTGCACTATGGCTAGAAAAACCCAACCTGCAAACCTATCCCTTTCAAGATCCTCTCATTCTCATCAAAAGAAGTATAAGAAAATTCAGTGGGGCTGCTGCCTTTTGTACCCATGTCTTGTGCATAAGACTTAACACCAGAAGCAAAATTAAAATGCAGACTTCTGGGACCTGGGGCTAGAGGTGTGGGTTCAGCAAGTCTGGGAATGGGGCCTCCCAGAGGATGCTGCTGAGGGTAGCTTGAAAATAGCAATAGGGAGTCTAGAGCGATTAATAAAAGCATTTATAAACAACATTGATTGGTAAAGAGGAGGATGAGCTTCGGCTTGGAGTGCATTTGTGTCCAGTGGGTGAAGCACAATGTCAGGTCTCCACCATTCTGCACTGTGTGACCTTGGGAGAGAAAGTCACCCACAGCCGCAGAGCTGGCAAGCCTGGAGCATCACATACTCGCTGGTGAGATCACAATGGTGCACATGATACACTGAGTGATCAGATATCCTGCTCACACATTGCTCAATGTTTTTCTAAGGGATAAATACATCTTCACAAAAACCGCTCCCGCTCAGGAACCCTAGAACATTTGCCTACACATTCCAAAGTGCAGCCCATCCTCCTAACAGACAAAAACCTAACAAATGTACAGCCTTGTGCTGAGCATGGGTCTGGAAAGGGGAAGACCAAAGCCACCAGCCATGACAGCATGCAGAGAAATGGCAAGTGCCACAAGGAAGTGTGGATAAGGGTTAGGGGTGAGACTGACAGGGGAGCATTTGGAAGGCGTCCCAGGTGCTCATCCAGAGTCACCGTACACATGCAAAGGAGTACAGTCTGCGCTTAGGAGTGAATGTAGGCCTCAGCCCACAGGAACTGAACCCTGTAGAGTCACCTCGTAACTAGAACTGGCCTTTGAGAGAAATGGAGACTTATTCAGTCATTATGTCTATACCGCGGGGTAGAACCATGGCACCTGAAACTAAACAGGGGTTGGTGCCAGTGCTCTGCCTGCAGCTTGCCGTATCTGGATGAGTTAAGACTCTGGACGGTTTGCGGCGTGTACAGGTGCCTCTGTGGGCTCCCCTGTGAGTCCCAGATGCCCTGTGAGTCCCAGATGCCCACTTCCCCTAGTGAGGACGGTGCAGCGGGCACTGTGGTGGCTCCAGGTAAAGCTTGACTCACAGACTCTTCCCCTCCATTCCCCTCCCCAGCTTCCTCCCTCTTCCAAGCCTCCAAACCCAGGTTTCCAGGCGTTCTCTGGGTGCAGCCTCCAAAGTACCGACTTAACATTTCAGCTAAACTTTTCTTTGTGTAAAATTCCCTGTCCCCCCACTACAGGAGCGCTGAGGCATCAGAAGGGACTTCCAGGACGGTGGCATCACGGTGGAGACAACAGGTGTGTGCCCGAAGGACTAGTCCTCCAGAGAATTTATTTGCTATCCATCATCCAAGTGGCAGAAAAGTAGAATAGGAGGTTTTCAATCTAGACAGCTGGGTTTTCAAAGGCATGGAGACATTTGAGGCTGTCTGACGAGAGCATCAGGTGAGCTGAAGCCACCAGGAGAACAGGTGTGTGCGCACAAGGCAGGATATTCTCACCTTTTAAAAAGATGGACCTTGATTTTCTTTTTGTCCCCCTCATGGTTTCAGGTAAAACACATCATTTCCACCTGTTTACAATATACTCAGAATATAAGGGAGCAGAGACTGGGTTCTTTATAAGGCATTTTGGGGATATTAAAAAAATTGAGTGCTTCCTCCACCTGTCATCAGCCAGGCTCCCCAGGAAGCAGACCGAGGTGTGAGGAGGCTGATCAGGTGCCTGCTCCCGGGAACTTCCCCTGGGAACATAGGGAAGCAGGGCCAGCGGGATGCACCTGCAGCACGGGCCCCAGAGGGACAGGACGGGCTCCAGCGGGACCTGCCTCGGGCTTGAAGGCGGCTCTTGAAGATGGTCAAGGCCAGCGAGCCAGGCACTGGCAGCCTGTCTGAGCCAACCTCACAATCTAGCCCGGTACCTCCAGCCCCTGGCAGCCGCCATCCTGGCTGCAGGGTCAGGGGACATGTGGCCTGTCCAGGACAACCTCTAACCTCTGACGAAGCCACGCTGGCTACACCCCTTCTGCCACCAGCTGTGTTCTCATGGTCAACATGACCTTCCCACTGCAGCCTCTGAGCCCCCACAGTGGTTCTGGGGTCAGGTCACCGAGGCCTCCCTCGCTGCCTCCCATTTCTGGGTTTCACATCCCACAGGCTTCACAACGGAGGGCTCTGATTGGTTAGATTTCTTTGCGATTGTTTTCAGTCAAATTAATGGAGAATGAAAGTACAAAATTTTATCTTCTTCTTTTAATGTGATATTTTATGTACAGAATTATGTTATAATAAAAATTCTCTGTGCTCTATAAAACAACTGATTTAAAGCTTAGGAAGAACTATCTTGGTTTCTTGGCTAACACAGCTGCTACGGGGCAGTAAAACATTTATATGCATAAGAACACACACCCGAATTACTTGCTCTTGCAAAAATATTCTTTAATATCCATGTGTCATTTCTTTAGGAAGAGTGGGGACATGTCGTGCCTGTAAAGATGGTTTTTACCAAAAGTTCTTGTTTGTCTCTGCCGGTTCTCAATTAGCCGCTCCCGCTCATCATTTCGGCTCTGTCGGCCTTATTTTCCACCATCTGACTTAAATCCATGAACTCAGAGTGACACTTCCTGTGATTATTTCAGAGAATGTAGGCGGATGCCTGGTTCCAAATCACAAGATATGCTGTGAGTGGACAACAGTCTTAAGTCCACTTAAATGGACGCTAGCTTGTCCTCTGCATTATTGAGTGGGAAGGGTACAAAGTAGTGCATGAGAAAAATGCCATGAACTCAAAAGAACGTAAAATGACAAAATAACACCAGATACATGAATATTTGCTGGATAAATCCTGGTTAAAAAAAAAAAAAAAGATTACTTTTAGTAGACATTTCCAGCCGTCAAAGCATGTCGATCCATGTGGGGCCGCCTGCAGGTTCTCTGCCCCCATGGTGGGATTGTGTGTGCAACATAAAGGGAGATGAGGGGAAGGCAGGTGGCACAGGGACCCTGCCATCCTGATGCTCCACCAGGCTGGTGCAGATGAGATGCCGAAGGTGACGCATGCAGGTTTGAGGAGGAAATGGACATTGGTAGTTTCAGGTACCACTCCGTCCCCATGGCATTTATGAATCAAAAAGGAAAATGCCCTCACCAGTCACCCCCCCTCACCAAGTGATGTCGTTTGCAGGACTGGCTGACACTATATCCCTTTGGATAGGATGCCCTGGAAACAACGATAGCACCGCACTCATCTGGTACTCCGGCCAGAAACACGTGACTTCCATTGAGCCGGGAGGAAACGTCACACAGACTCAGACCGAAGCACAAAATCCGACAAAGTAAGCAGCCAGTCAGTCCTCTTCAGACCTGTCAAGGCCATGAAAGCCACAGGCCAAGGGAGCTCACAGGCCACAGACTGGCCCGGATCCTGTTGCAGACAGAGGACGTCCTGGGAATGCAGGTAGGGTCTTGGCGCAGCCTGCAGGTGGACGGCCGTGCCTGGCCACGCACAGTGTGAGCACCAGGAGGAGCCAGGAGGGCACATGGAGACTCTGCAGTCTTTGCAACTTTTCTGTGAGTCTAAAAGTATTCCAGAATTTTTTTTAAAGCAGCTGAAAGCTTCATGCCGCTGCAGGATGACCTGCTAAGAGTCTCTTCAGGGCGACTGCAGGAAAGCCTGCCACGGGCTTCATCCCAGAGGAAATGTGGGGTAACACAGAGCTGAAGGGAAGGAGCCTGCCAAGAAGAGCCCCGAGCCTCCGCCTCCTCAAGTGGTGACGAGATTGTCCCTGCAGCAGACTCTCTCTGGTGCCGCCACCAAACACCGCAGGCCGTCCCGCCTCAGGATGGCAGTCAGACACACCTGAGTCTCCACGAATGCGTCCCAGCTCGGGTCCCTCCACGCGGGAGGCCAGGGCTCCATACGATGGTGGCAGCAAAGGTGAAACCAGAAGCCCCAATGCCCAGGGGGAGGTTACCTGCAGCCACAGAAGCCCATCCTTCCACCGTGAAGAAGGTCGGAGCTATGCCCCTCAAGCTGCAGGAGGGGAGAGTCTGGAGCTGACGATGTGAGGGACCCCGATGCAACAAGGGCTGGGGTAGGAGGCGGCTGAGAAACATGTCACCTCCCAGGACTTTCACTAGCATGTTTCAAACAGGCCCTTAGCACCTGAGGCTCCCAGACTCTGGCCATGAGAGGCGGCAATGTCCAGGGCTCCTGGGGCCTCCCCACTGGGCACTTGCAGGCATCTGGTCCAGGCGCCTCCTACCGCTGGAGCCCATGGGCCTTGCTTCTTGGGCGGTGCTGCCAGGTCCGCTCCACAGCCACCCCGCAGCAATCGTGTTCCCAACACTAGGCAGATGACCCCCAGGTCGACACTCAGAAGAGCCTCCGTCTACACAGAAGGTGGGTGCCAGCACTCACCCCCCCAGCAAAGCTGCTGCCCGCAGGCCCGCTGAGGACCACGGGCCCCCATCACAACGTCCAAGGTGCGTCTGTCGGGCACAGAGGAAGGAGACCAAAGCCTCCGCATGGATTAAAACAAGGGGAAATGGTATTTCCAAATGTCTCAGTGTCCATGAGCTGAAAGGAAAGCCAAGGCCACAGGCCTCTTCCGCACAGTTTATTGACAATTTTAAACAGACTCTGTTACTCCTCATGCAGCTGACATCACATTCTGGCAAAAGGGAGAATCCTGAAATATTTATATGAGTATAATTGATGGTGGCGGTCCACTCACAACGCATTTTCATGTTGCTGTTAAACGGAAAGCCTCTCTCACTATTTTACAGGCAATAATTCCCATCCAGGCACGTGAGTCCCTGGCTTCTTCTGTGAATTCTGCTGGCCAGTTAGTACGTGATGCACGTTCCACTGGAAACTATATGAAGACATTAAAAAAAAATTTTATGTTTTACACTGAGATTTTCTCTGCAGTGCATTAGTTATGTGAAGATAATACTAGATTTGTTGCTTAAATTCAAAAAAATATTTTTCTTCCTCCCAAAAGATTTCCATAATCATGAATTAGCAAAGCATGGATATCACAGCTCCTCTGTGATATCCAATTCCATCGTGAGTCCTTATGGATCATTTTTGCCGTGATCTTTGATTTGGTCTTGATGCCCAGAAGCTCCTTCAGCCCCTTTCAAACCCAGAGCTGGCACCTCCTTACGGGAGGCAGAGCCTGCTGACCCCCCCGCTGGGAGGTTGGTCTTCATGACATGGAGAGATGCACAGGGATATCCTGCTTCTGACGCCTGCACGCGGTCCCTAATTAGCGTTAATGAGAGTTACACATGCGTATCCAAAAACAGGCCCCGTAATGTTTAAGTTAATGTGGGGTAAATTATAGTACAGGAAATATCAATGCTTCTTAAAATGAGCTAAACTGGCTGTGAGATTCTGTTAGCTACAGAAGCATCACAAAGGCACAGACGCTCGCAGGCCTTTGGAGACCCAACCAAACCCTTCTGGCCGCAGCAAGGTGAATTTATTGAACATCTACTGTGTCCAGCTGAGGGCAGGAGGGGTCCACACTGGCGTCACTGCCCCCTGCCGGCAGAGGGAGAAGTGAGCTCACAGGATCCCACGGGGGCCCCATTCCTGGCCCCTCACCCTGCAGAGCCCCCTGGGAGCCTGACCCCCCTCCACACCAGGGATCGGTCAGGAGCCTGGATGTCAGGGTCGCTGCTAATGGTTAGAAATGCATCCCGCCTCAGCATGAAGGATCAAGAAGCTGCACCGCAGCCAACTCCAGCAAACCCAGTGCTCCACCAAGCCAGGATGCACCCCAAGCCCTGGACCCTCTTTCTCGGCCCCCGGCCCCATGCACAGCCCTCCACTCGCTGCTCTGGACTCGTATATTCTCACTTCTAGTTGAGCCCACACCCTCCACCACTGCTCGCCCCTCACTCTGGCTGCCACCCGCAGACTCAGCAGGGCCACCTCTGGAACCGCCTCCTTCACCCACCCAACCCCTCCATCCAGGCCTCAGCCTCTAGGACCTGCAGAGTCATCACGATGGACCTTACACCTCCCACACACTCACTCTCCTTCTGCAGAGCCACGCCCTGTCTCCCACATGTGCTGCGTCCTCGGGGCCTGGGGCAGCCCGGTCAGTGGCTCAGCCCCCCAAGGACAGGGAAGAGGAGAGGAGAGTACAGCTTGGCGCTACGGGTTTGCGTGTTTCTACAGCGTGACCTCGCCTGTCCCCACTGCACAAGGCCCTGGTCTCCATTGAGACTCAGGACCAGGCCCAGGTCTCCGTGCCGCGGTGATGACTCTTCCCCGAGGGAGCTTCCTGAGTGCCCAGCCCTATGCCACGTCCTCAGCCGGCGGCTGCATCTTATCTACTGCAGACTCAAGCCCCCACCTGCTCGGTGATGCTCTCATGTCTCACCTCGGCTCAGGGTCTATATGTTGCACTTGCCTGGGAATATATTTATTGTGTTTCCAATCGGTGCCAAATACCAGTATTCTTGCCAAATAAACTGTTCAGGGGATCAACAGCCAAATCTCTGAGGTGGTCCCCGAAATGCCTCGTGGGGACATCAGTACATGAACACAAGGCATCATCTTCTCATCATGATGACTTTTTGATTTGTTTTCTTTTTGGGGGGGTCAATCTCTCTAAAGCAGTTTGAGTTATAAAATCCAAGCTGAACAATGTACACTGAATGTGAAGTTATTTTCTCAGTACCACTTCTACAGGGTATCATCAGGAAGTGGCATAAACACTAGTAATGAAATCTCATGGCCTCCTGCTGGCATGTGACCACCCCCCGTCACAGCACAGGCCTTACAGGTTGTCCTTCTGAACGTGGCTCGAGCACCGGGCTGGTGGGCTCCCGCATCAAATGCAGTCCATGGTTCCCATTGGGGGACATCAGACGGGGACGCTGGTGGCCACGGAGAGCAAGTCCAAGTGTGGAGTCCCACCCCCTTTAGGATCACAGGTGAGGGCAGCCCCACCGGCCCCCACACTGCTGAGGGGCCAGCACCTTCCCCTTCACCCAGGAGCCATGCCACCCTGACAACATGTCCCTGCTCAGGCCCTCATCTCCCACATCACAGCTGTGATGCTGGACAGCCCAGGGGATGCACTGCTGTCCCTGCGAGGTGCAGCCTGTGGACACCTGGCCCGTGGACGGAGGAGGCAAGACACTCAGGGGCCTCCTCCTGCCGTGACTGCCATGGACTCTAGCTCCTGCGCTGAGTCCTGGTGCCTCTCACCCAGGACCTGTCCCCACCCTGCCCGTCACCTGGAAGGGAGCAAGGCAGGGCCCCAGGCTGCTTACACACCTCCTCGCTGTGCAAGCCAGAAGCCACCCCTAGCCACCTTGCCCTTTCCGGTGAGCATGAGTCCAGTGATGCCACCACCCGGGGTGCCTCGAGAACCAAAGATGACAACCCGCTTATACTGGCCAGTGTCCCAAGGACAGTTCACCGCCCCACCATCAGAATCCGTCAGCCAAGTGTTGCTGGCCAGCAGGGTTTGAAGTGTTACTCCTAGGGCTGAGGGTCACCCCGCGAGGTCCAGACACCATAGCCGGTCCATCTCCTCCAGTGGTGGAGTTGTGCATGGGTGCTCCCCCTGCAACCACAGCGACATCTGCAAACCCCAGATTCCAGCTCCTGTTAAAACACAAGAGGCTTGAGAGAGAATGACCCACCCCACCTACTCCCAAGACCAGGTAGGGTGGAAATTGCCTTCAGGTGAGGCCCAGGATGCCTACCCTGAGATCCAGACCTCAGACTCCAGAGCCACACACACCAGCTGACAAGAGCCATCTACATCTCTCAGCTCCCTGAGGGAAACTGAGGCAGGACACAGACACTCACCCTGACCTCAAACCAGAGCCCGAGGAGGAGTCAAACTTCTGGTTTGTGAGGTAATCCTCACCTGTATCACAACCGGCTCTCACACACACATGCACACTCACATGTGCATACCCATATGTACACGCTTTCACAAGGCTTGCACCCCATACACCCACTTTCATGTGTGTGCATGCTTGTGTGCACACATGAACACATACACACATGAACACACATGCGTTCATGTGCACACACATTCATCCGTGCCCTGCTTGTATGCATACACATAAATGCATGTGCAGACACTTTCATCTATGCTCTGCTTGTATGAACACATGTGCATGCATGTGCACACACTTTCATCTGTGCCCTGCTTGTGTGTACACATGAACACTCACATGCATGCATGTGCACACACATCCACAGGCAGCCCACAGTAATCAAGTTCCCTTTCCACAGAACCTCCGTCCGAGCAGTGCAACTGCATTTCTGCAGGCTCGGGGGCGAGCCCTCAGGACACCCCTGCAGGGTCAAGTCAGGACCAGGCAGAGGGGGGTTGAAGGCACGTTGGAGGCTCACCCTTCAGCATTTTCCCTGAACAAGGTTGGGGGGAGGGGGGCCCCTCCATCAGCGGCTCCTGCGGTCTAGCCCACTGTCTGCGGTCACTGGAGGTGCCACCCCAGGGAGACACTGTGACCTTTGGGGTGATTCCTGGGGGTGTGTCTGGGATGCATCTAACATCCCCATGCTGGGGAAGGTGTGCTTTGTCCTGGGGTCGGGGACCCCACAGGAACCAGTGTGCCCAGCTTCATCTGTGTTCACAAATTCCCCTTTTTAATTTGGCTGAGAGTGAGCATTGCCTTTTACAAGGGGTTGTGTGCAGACGGGCCATGCGGGAGGCCCACGGGGGGACAGTCAATGGGGGTGACCCGATCTGGGTGATGCAGAAAGCTGGTCACAGCAGGAATCTATCCACTCGCCATGGGGACACGGACAAAGGGCCAGCTAGTCACCGGATCCTCATGGACTCTATCAGACAAGAGTGACCTGAGTTGAAACAACCTGCAAATTTAAGTCAGAGTGGCTCTCAAGGATAAAATGGGAATCTGCGTCTCCGTGGAACGTAGGCGAGGACCAATCAAGGCAAAACGTGAAATACGTGGATTGGTCAAGGTGGGCGCTGCTGTGCGGTGGGAGCAAACCTACTCCAATCTCAGCGGGTCTCCCCGGGAGCTCAGGAAGCTTCTCCAACTGCTGCTCCTCCTTCAGGGAACCTGGTGCCCCAGTGTGTCACCTGCTGACCCCAGAGGGACCCTGACAGCCGCTCATCGTCTGTGGGCCAGAGGCAATCATGAGGTTCCAGCTTTACCTCATGGGATGACCAGAGCTGAGAGGCAAGGGATGAAGGGGCCCCATCCCTGAAGCAGGTCCTGGCCACCGGGCCTCTCTGGCACTGCCAGGATGGCATAGGAAATGGATGGCCTAACCGCCCAGCTCTGACCTTGCTCACACGCTCCAGGTGCAGACTTCGTGTGTTGGAATAACCTCATGCACACCCAGACGTGGCTGCCCTCGGGTCCCTCTGACTGTGCCCTGGATGCCAAAGCGGGAGTAGTGTCTGTGTCAAGCACCTGCTCTGTTTGTGGCGTCTCAGAAAGCCCAGGTGCCCTCAGGTTAACCCAGGGCAGCAGGGGTCCTTCTTCCATGAGAAGGACCAACATGGCAGTGCCCTTCACTGCGTGCAGCTCCGGGACATGAAGGAAAGAGTGAGGAGGAGGGAAGTGCCCTCAGTCACAGAGCATAAGCAACATGCCAAGAGACATTGTCTCTTTGATGCAGGAAACTCATGTTTTCTTCCGCTGACTTAGGGACCATGCCACCGAGGAGCGGCCAAAGGTACAGATAAACCCCCTTCCACACTGTGCCAAGAAACCTAAAATCCTTGTCAAATGGTCAGTAGCCAGAAGACATGTGTGATGGCCTCATGGTTCAGCATGAAGCCGCCATCCATGCCTGCACCAGGACACCCGGGCGAGCCCCATCCAAGGCGGAGCAGACGGCTGGGTGTCTGTCAGGGCTCCGCAGAAAAACAGAGCTGAACTGGGAGGCCGAGGTGGAGACACGCGGACAGCTGCTGGGGGGACTGTGATTGCGGAGGCCGAGAAGTCCCAGGATTGGTGCCTCGCGCCAGGACCCAGGACAGCTGCAGGTGACATTCCAGCCTGGGAACCAGGAGCTCCGGTGTCCGAGGACAGGAGACGGACATCCCGACCAAATGTGAGAGGGCAGATTCTCCCTTCCTGCGGGTTTTGATCCATCCGGGCCCTAACGGTTTGGATGAGCCCCTTGCCGCCACTCCCCGCACCTCCCGCACACACGCGCATACACACACGCACACACACACACACACACACACACGGGAACGTGACCCCTTATGCCAGTCTGTCCCCAAGTGCCCAGGCAATGGCCGGGGGTCACACTGGGGAGCCAGTTCGCTGAGACGGAGACCCTGCAGGACCACTCAGGGGCCCACATGCCACTGACAGTCACACTGGCCCGAACACTGAGCCAACAGTTGCTCTGACTCCTGAGCTGAGAATGGGCGCCCAGAAAGGGGCAGCATTCATCGGCGGTGGGGAGGAGAGTGGACACAGGGTTCAGAGGACGTCGCACTGATGCCCCCACAGCTCCAGAGGCTGCCTGCCCTGGAAAGTGTGTGATGGGAGCTCACAGATTCACACGGCAGGTTCTCACTCCATGCCTCCGCTCTGCCCGACCCCGTTCCAGATGTTGGGAAGCCCCAGAAATCTGTGCAAGGATGCCCCAGTCCCCAGGGGATCCATGGAGATCAAGGTCATGCCGATGGCGGTGAGGACAGGGAAGGACACGAAGCAGGAACTCAGATCTGGTGTCTGGGGGGCTACTGTTCAGCCACTGAGGCAGGTGCCCACCTCCTCCTGCCCTGGAGGCAGCACACCTGGGGTGTGTGACTTCCCACTGCCCGTCCAGGAGGGACGAACCCAGCCCTGTGGGGCCTGCAGCGCAGCACTTCCACACCTGCTGCGTCATCTGACCGCCACACACCGGAGGGCATGACACAGACACACCTGCTGTGGCTCCCAGCAAACACACGCCACACGCGGAGATAAGGTCAGGGGAACAATCAACGTAGCCCATTCTTCTAGGCTCCCAAGGATGACCTTGGGGTGGGGAGATTGCCCAGTTTTCTCTCCGGTTCCCGTCTGGTGAGAATCTGAGGAAACATGGGGCTGTGACCGCAGCATGCTGATGGTGTCCGAGGCTCCGTCCAGCCAGCACCCCAGAGGCAGGGGGCACGCCTGCTGGCCTGTCCCCACCACCCCCCGCCCCAGGTTAAAGAGCAGACAGGGAGCAAACACAGGCATGTGGGCGTCTCCCCAGTTGATGGAGAGAGGCAGGAGCGAGGTCGGCCCAATCAGGGTTATTGCAGATGAGCAGACACAACACAAACATTACCAAGACAAGCAGCTCACTCCGCCAGGAAGAGCCGTCCAGCTGACTGGCTGATGCCATTTTTTTAATGCTATCGATTATATCCCTAAAAGGTCATGAATCACAGGAGGAATTATTCTTAAGATATTTGCTGAGCCTGACCTCACGTAATGATTTTCCTCCCACCGACCAGTTGGTTCAGTGGATTTTGTTTCCTTGGCTGTCGTTAAAGGACCCCTTCTCCCTGGTGGCCAGCCGCACTTCCTGAGAATGGTCAGGGGGAGCCCAAGGATGGAAGTACACAGCTCAGGGGAATGGGGGCTGCTCTCTCCCCAGGGGGGCCTCTGCACACAGCTCACTGACTGTCATTCCAGAGCAAACACCGGTACCAAGGGCCTCAGTCGTCCCCCTAAAGGCCCGTGTTTAAAGCAAGCCCATTCTAAAAGCACACTGCAGTGAGGACGGGTGGGTTCAGGCAGGTCACCCAGAGAAGGCGGGCAGTGCGGGGACGGTGTTGGTCACTCCCCGGTGTCTGAGAGGTTCTGCTCCCTTGCTTTGTTCAAGATGACAAATAGAGCAGAGGAGCAAGTGCGTAAGAGGAGCTGAGCTTCACACGCGTGCAGCCACACACACCTCCTGCCCACAGACCCTGTCCTGACCTGCCCCCAGGGCACCTGGGTGAATCTGCTACTTTGGTTGTAAGAGGCTTATTATGTTTCTTCCTGTGATCACTGGAAGTTTGGTAAATGATACAGTATGATTTATTATTTATACAGTGTCCTTCATACAGAGGATCACAAAATGTTTTGCAGCAAGAGTGAGACAGAGAAGCAGAGAACTCTGCCAAGTTGGCAAGCCCACTCCAGCAACCGGGAAACCGAGTCCACGGGGTGCTCTGTGCCCACACCCCACTTCCACCCGGGCCCATCTGCCCTGAAGGTATGTCCCACAGGACATACCTATCAGAGCCCCTGAGGACCCAGCGTTCCGCACGAGCCCCCGGCCCCTGGGGATGTGGCCAAAGATCCCTCCTCTCCAATTTATCCCATTAAAACAAATACAGAAACAGAATTTCAAAGCTGCAAAAGCACCACTCGACTCTGTGGGGTCTTTGATTTTGTTGTTGTTGTTTGTTCTCAGAGGCAGATCAGATTAATTTTACTGCAGTTGAAAATCATGCAAATATAGTTGAGAAAGACGCATTTAATTCTTTATTGCTCTGGAACACAGCACAACAGCACCTCCAGTACTACCACCGCGTAGTGGTTTAGTGTTATTTCACTATACAGTACATCACAATGTTAATTTTCCACATTACTTTATTCCTTCTCCAGACCATATTTTACAACAGAGAAAACAAACTGCTTGTAATTACACTGCATGCCAGGACAAATTAAGTAAACACGCATTTTTAATGCTTCGGGCTGTTAGGGTACAAAACAAAGGACTTCAGTTAAGGTCAATATCAGAGTTATGGAATTGCCCAGGGAGACAGAAGACAACCCGTGATTGAATGTGAATGGAATGGAAGTGGCTCCGCTCAATGCTGCGGAACCGGGTTCTCGAAAATAATGTACTGCCGATGGGGCCAGGACATTTTTCCTATTTTATATTCATTTTCTTGGAGATTAATGCTAATGCCAATAATAAAAAAAAATCATAACAAACTAACGGGAAAATCCATTGTGTCATTAGCAGGAATATAAGTCAACTAAAAGTAAGCCCGCTGTCTTCCACACCTGCCCCTTAGACGTACATCTAAACAATAATGTGAGATCGATTGAACCTACAGATGTTAATAGTTCTATGTTTTTCTTATTCTTTCAGTGCAAAATATTTGTTTACAATCACACCGAGTGTTCGTTCAGAATGGAGAAGACGCAGAATCAAGAAAGAATCAGGGGGGAGCTAAAATTTTTTTTAATGCACCAGTGTGATGAGAAAGAACACGGGTAAACTCCCAGCAAGGTTCATGAAGATCAAAGCCAAGTGTTTCTGGTTCTCCAGGCCGCACCTGCTCGCAGCGTCACAAAGACCGTGTAGACGGCAGTGAGGTCCCTGAGATAGCCAAACTGCTGCTGAAGCACATCTGGAACGCTGGGCGCCCCTGAGCTCCTGACCTCGCTCTGCCTTCACCAAGAACCTAACCCCGTATTTGCCCAAGAGCAACCATTCAGCATTGGCAGATCAGTGTTCGTGGTGACCTACAGAACATCCCCCAAAGAATGACAATTAACTGCCATATATAGTATAGTTTACACACATGTGCAGGAACACACTCAATTGGGTGTGAGCACACCTGTAACCCTCATCATAGAGAAAGATGTGGATGAATTCACCTGCAGAGGAGAGTCCGTGCCCAGGGGAGGACCTCAACAACATGCAGTCCCAAGCTTGCCCGCCAGGCCCTCCTCCCTGACAGGCACGAGGAGCGGGAAAGCACACCAGCAACTGTCCTCGCAGCCCTCATAATTATCATCACACGTCTGTGGGTGCACATGCACAGCATCCTCAGGTCACACCACAAGGAATGAGACTTCAAGGACAGGATTTCAGAGAACTCCCCCTTCACCCTTGTGCTCACGGGCACACCCAGGGCAGTGGTGCTCAGCTAACTGCCTACGACCAGGCACCTTAGGCGGCCAGGATCCCGTAACTGGCACGAGAACTTTGCTGCTGCTAGCCAATGTCCCGCTCTGCGAATGGCCCCCGCGGTCACACAGAGGGATGGATGGCATCTCCTAAATTTGCCAGTGCCCTTGATTCTCTGGTTTCCCACAGCAAACAGTAAGGTGTCGGTTCTTCAGTAATGAGGACAAACCTGGGCTTAACAACGACGGGACAGCACTGATGCTGCATTTATTTCTAACTATTAAAAAAAGATCCTTTCTCTGCTTGACGAGGACCTTAGCTCCATCTTTCCTTGGAGGCTCGTCTGACAGTTTTGGGAGCAGTGGAGACTTGAACTTAATACAGAAGAAACCACTCCTCTGGCCACATCTCAAATCTGCAAACCCCAGCGGAAAGGTGATGTGAAGAGCAGAGCGTTTGGAATGATCCACCCCAAAGGCTCAACACCGAGGCAGGATTTGAAGTGGTTTGTCTTAGTTAGTTCCAGATTTCCTCAGCCATCCCCAGAACTTTCCAACATTGGAACATGGGCATGAGGAAATGATGATTATGGAGGGACAGACTCCTCCAAATGGCTCCAGCGGCGACCGTCATGCCACAGAACGCCTCCAAGAGCCTGGAGGTGCTCTGCAGGTGGAAGATGAACAGGTGCGTGGTGCCTCTCAGAGAGGATCACATCCTGCTTCTGAGCATCCTGAATCCAACCCAAACTGCCGAAGTTAGAACATCACGAGCATTCCCGAGGACTCGCTCCCCTCCTGCAGGAGCTATGTCATCATTCCTGACAGCCCGTCAATAAAACTGCGTTATTTAAATTCATATTTGTGAGGTGATTTTGTTCACGAGTAACTACATGAAGCCAGAATATGCAGCTAAATCCACCCAACCCAACAGCATGCATACGCATGCACAGTCACATACATACACCGCTCACGTTCACAAATCTACATGCGTATGCACATACACACCGTCACACACATGCACACATACACTCACATGGTGCACAAGCACACATTTGCATACACGCTTACAAACATACATGCACTCACACATGCAAGCACACATACGGACAGTCATGGACAGGCACATGCATACTCACACTCACACACATAGGCACATACACAAAACACATGTGTGAATATACACATACATTTATCTCCCAGAGGTGTGCCAGATATTTTCAAAAATTGCCCTGAGAGCACTTGCATAAGAAATGTTTTGTGCACAATCTTAATTTTTTTTTACTTATTTTTAGGGAAGGAGGGGCAGAGGGAGAGAGGGAATCTCAAGCAGACTGTCCCCTGCACGTCAAGTCCAACACAGGGCTCAGTCTCACAACCCTGAGAGGTGACCTGAGCCAACATCCAGAGTCAGATGCTTAACTGGCTGAGCCCCCCAGGTGCCCCCACAATCTTAATTTTAAAAGCCAAGGAGAAATTTCAGAAGGCCCTACTTCAGAATTACAGGTAACTAGGTCTTTGCTCATTATCATTGCTGCGCAGAGCCACTTCTAGGGGACACAGGTCATGAGGGAGTCCTCGTGTGTCCCCCATGCACCACACTGCAGGAACCCCAAGCAGCTTCATGATAAAAGTACTGAGACCCAGCAAGGCAGAGTGAGCTGTGAGCCCATCCCCAGCCAATGGGGTCCACGTGGGTGATGCCACACCAGCAGGCAACCATGGGGTGGCCGTCCCTCAGATGAAACCAAGTGACCTGACAGCCTCCACGGAGAGCTGAGGGTCAGTCTTGCTTCGCTTGCTTACTGAGCTTTTATCCTCACACGTACAAAAACTCTTGAACGTGGGAATCCCATTTTAAAAAGTGAGAATTTCATTAACAAAAGAATTTAACAAAGATCTGCTGTCGAGGAAATGCACCAAGCACACACACTTGATCCAACCACAGGGCTACAGCTGAAAGTGACCCCGGGGAGTGGCCTGCCTGGTTGCCTCACCTTACAGATGAAGAAAACAAGGCCCAGGATCGTATGATCAAATACACCTCAGCCTTGTATCTTCTTCCTTTCTGGAGTCTCTTCTGGGGAATGTAAATGCAGCAATGAGGTAAAACCAGGGTTTCCTGGGCTTGGAATCACCTCGGAAGACAGTTTCCAAAGCCGGGACAAAATTCTCCACTGAAGCGGAGAATTCTTTGATTCTCCAATCAAAGTCCTATATCCAAAAATAAAAGGGTTCTAAGGAGACCTTGTGTCCCTATCAGCCACCCCAACCCCAATTAAATAAACGAAACTGCTGCCCCCAAACCCAGAGTGCATTGTGTTTCGGTGACCCAGTGAGAAAACCAGGCTAATTTCAGGACAGGAAAGGGTTTCTTCCCGGCCACTGATACTCACAAATCCCCAAAATCAACCTTCCTCCCCGTAGAAGATACTGGAACACAGACTCTTGCTCAGTCCAGATCTGGCGTTGCATATTTGCACAACACTTGCCCACCCCCACTATGTCCTTGTGCAAAACTGCCCCTGTGGACAAGACCTGGGACGCCGGCATCTCGGCCCCGGCCAAGGGGCTCTCACCCCACCGGCCAGACGGTGCTGCAGATACACTGGGCTTCCTGACAGCCTCAAGCTCTCCCTCCCTCCTTCAGGTGATCAACACAGGAGAACAGGGACTGTTATCCTGTTTCATCCTCTGCTTCAAGGCCGAGAGCCCCGACACAGGCTGGGCCCTCAGCAAATGGCTACAGGAGGCACCAGGGCCCGGACGAACCAGCCACCACTTGCTGCCTGGGGGCATAGGGCGAGACGCCCAACACAGGCCAGGGTATCGGTCCGGGAGGCCGCGAGAGCACCAGTGCTCTCTATGTCTCCGCGTGGGATGCTGGGAAACTAGACATTCGAAGGATTAAAATCAGGACTAGATTGAAAGGGAAGAGAGTGGAAAAGAAGGGAAGAGAAGGAAGAAAAGAGAATAAGGAACAGGAAGGCCAGTCTGTGCCACTCACAGCCTTAAAATCCCACAGTGAGAAACATTTATAACATACTCGTGTGGATAGGACTTTAAATACTTAACGCACCTGATATTAAAAAGGAGAAAGAAAGGGCACCTCGGTGGCTCAGCGGTTGAGCATCTACCTGTGGCATGATCCCGGGGTCCTGGGATCGAGTCCCACATTGGGCTCCCTGCAGGGAGCCTGCTTCTCCCTCTGCCTGTGTCTCTGCCTCTCTCTGTGTGTCTCTCATGAATAAATAAATAAATCTTTAAAAAATAAATAAATAAAAATAAAAAAGAGAAAAAAAACACCTTACATAGAAAGCCTAAGAGAGAAAACATACAAATAGAGCACTAACAATTCACATTGCAGAAAGATTTGATTTTTTAAAAGTGCTATTTACAGTTTCTTTAAAGGAAAAAAAAAAGTGGGTTTCCTGAGTCAATGTGACACACAAAGCATGAACTGGTTAAACATGCTTTGCCTCTGAAGAAGGCCTCTTGCAGAGACAAGGGGCTCTCCTACACACCAACACTGGGCATCCAGGGTCCTGACGCAGCGGAGGGCCGGGCACTTGGGCCCTGGATGGGCCTCTGCTGGCTCTGCACCTGCCTGAGCTGCTTGTGTACAGGACGCCCCAGGGCAGAAATCTGGGGGCAGCTGTGAGTGGGTCTAGGAAACATCAGCCCCCCACTTTTTAGCTCTGCCCCCAAACCAGCCCAAGGCCCAGGAGGTTTGGACACCTCCCAGTCCCCGCGTCTCCTGGGAAGGGCCGACATGCACGCCCCAGGCTGCAGAGAAGAGCTGCAGACACGGGCAGCCCCGGTGGCTCAGCGGTTTAGCGCCGCCTGCAGCCCAGGGCATGATCTGGAGATCCTGGATCAAGTCCCACATCAGGCTCTCTGCATGGAGCCTGCTTCTCCCTCTACCTGTGTCTCTGCCTCTCTCTCTGTCTCTCTCTCTCTCTCTACATCTCTATGAATAAATAAATAAAATCTTAAAAAAAGAGAGAGCTGCAGACACGGAAGATGCTGTGTGCCCTCCGGGCGGTCCCGTCCAGCTGGCCCACTGCAAACACACACCCGTGAGCAAGAGGAACCCGAGTGCCCGCCACAGAGAAAGGAAGTAATTAGGCAATGGCATGAGTGCAATGACGAGCTGTGGGGCAGGCAGGATGAGATCTCTGCCCCCAGCCCCTCCGGGGGTGACGGCCACCCACAGACACACAGTCTGTGGCACAATCTGGCCTTGGGTAACACGCACTATGCCCAACAGAGAGAAGGTCCGCGAAGAATGCTGTCCTTGTCCACGGGTCGCCACTCGGTGGCTTCTGTTTTATTCTGGCTTATGGGCTTCCACTTCGCTCACATTTGCATGCTGCCTGCGCTCCTCTGATGGGCCATGAACCCAAGCAATCACCTGCTGACAGGGCCTGGGACAACGCCCCTGGGGAGTCGGCACCCAGGCTTGGACACGTGAGTTGTGTGGCCAATGTCTGGGTGAGGGCAGGGCCCCAGGGTGGGGGTGCGTGAGGAGGGCCCTGGGGAGCCCTGCACACCCACAGAGGCTCCAGACGCCCTTCCTAGCATTGATGCCCCTAAAAGGTGCAGTTCACACTTGCCCGTGGGGCTGTAGTCCTCATTCTGTTGCACAGGGTGACCTGCTGTGCAACAGAATGACACATCCTGAGCACCTGGAGGATACGGGGTTTCTTGGGGTACGAGACCCAAAAAGGCACGTGAGGAGTCTGGAATCTGCCCTGAAGGAGCAACCACGTCGGAGGCTTTGTGTCCAAAGAGTTCCAAAGATGAAGAATTCCATTTTTAAAAATCTAGTTAACATATCAAAGACCCATAAATGTGCAAATTGCAGACCTAAGGATTTCTTTATTGCTTTTCTTTTTCAGAGGTCCTCCCGGCCCCCACCCAGACCACTAACTAGGGTGCTCATCGGAGGGAAGCATGAGCTATTTAACCTTCTTCAGATGTTTGCCCTCAGAAAAGACACTTCAAAGAGGGCTTTGGGGTTCACCCTGGTCCAGCAAACACTTCAAACCACTGCTGTGATGGATGGAGCCTCCCCCCAGGTTTAATACACGTAAGCAACGGCCTTACTCACCTTTCAGAGAAGCCGGTCCCCTCATGGGCCTGCAGCTCGCAGGTGGCCCTGCTGGCACTGCCAGGGAATTTGGTAAGGCCGCGGTGGCCTCCCGGGGCCTCCTTCGCTCCCAGCCTCCCACCCAAGCATTCCACAATCTTGACTTCATCTTTCTATAGGTGACAATTCCTGTAAAGATTACTCCTTCTTTTAATATTAAGTTGCCCAAATGGGTTTGATGAGTTTCCTTAATTAAGCATAGAATATAAATACTTCACAATGTTACCTCGCCAAGCACACTGAGTGGCTCTGAAGACTGGGTCACATCAGAGTTCCCCAGGGGACGTCCCCAGAGGCAGAGCTGCCTGCACAGCAGTTTGGGCTGCAAAGGACATTGCTTCCCGAGGCTCCTAACGAAAACAATAACAACACCTGTGGTTCACATTTTACCCAGAACATCAGACACTAACACTAATCTTTGTATTATTTTCCTCCTTCACAAGTAAGGAGCTGATGCTCAGAGAGGTTGAGAATCTTGTCCAAGATCACCCAGCAGACTGATATTTCCACCAATTTCTGAGCTTCAAAACATGTTCCCTCTTGATGTGACACCTGCAGCTTCCTAAGGGAAGGACGGCTGGGAAGAGACCCTCCCTCCCACCAGCACACATGTGGAGAGGCCATCTCTCAGATGTAACTGAGTCTAATGAGCCCAGTAGGCAAGTTGTAGCTCATACTTGTCTTTTCCCTAAAAGAACAGGTGCCTCTAAAAACGCCAGGAGTGGCCAGGGCCGCACAAAGCCAGAGCAGAGCCCACGGCAGGGGACACAGGAGAAGTCACAGAAGAGGCCAGAGCAGAGGTCTTAGGAGAAATCGCAGCAAGGGTCACAGGAGAGGTTACAGCAGAGCCCACGGCAGGGGCCACAGTTGGGGCCACAGCAGGGGCCACAGAAGAGGCCACAGCAGGGGTCACAGCAGAGCCCACGGCAGAGCCCACAGCAGAGCCCACAGCGGGGGACACGTGATACCCTGAGGAAAACAGAGAAGGCCTGGCCCGTTTCCCTCAAACACGGGGGAAGCAGCCGCACATTTCTCCCACAATCCTCTCCGTGCCTCAGTAGCGTGATCGGGACCACTGGCCCCAGGGCTCCAGCATGCACTCAGGCAGACCGACACTGCTTCTCAGGGACTGATTCCCACCCCAGAGGGGACCCTGAGTCACACACAGAGGTGGCCGCATCCTGAAGGGTTCCTGGTCTGCTTGCTGACCCACCCTGTCCTGGCCTGCCCTCATCTGTGACATCCACATGCTGCACTGGGCACCCACGGTGTGAGGGGCCATTCTGAGCAATGAGTGCAAAGCCCTCCGGGGACAGCACGTGTTCAGCACCCCTGCCCCACACACAAGCCGCAGGTATGTGCCCTCCTGGTCCTGTCCCCTGTTGAGGGGCATCCCACTGGCCCGTGGGACCTTAGACCAGGAGTCTCCCTGTGCCTGACTGTGCTGCCCAAGAGCCACTGTGACAGGTCACCACACGGTCGGCCCCATCAGCAGTCAACAAATAGAAGTCATTTTTCTTTATGAGGAAAGCCTTTTGGGCAAAACACGATGATAATCCCATCCTTGGACAATGATCCTGAAACAGATCAGGATCCTAGAAGAAGCCAAAGCCCAGAGATGGAGCAGAGGCCAGCATCACCCAAGACCCACCTGTGTGCACAGGGAGGTCTGTGTCTACACATCAAAGCTGATCCACTTTGAGATCCTAAAACACAAGCACAATGCTCACAAACCAGTGATAACTGGCCAGGACTTGGGTTCCCGGAGGAGAGGACGTGCCTGAGGCATACAGGCCAGCAGAGGCAGAACGCGCCCGCGCTCCTCTTCATCTGGCACACGTCTCTTTCTCGATGTGCCTGATGAAGCACAGGTTGTAGTAAAAGAGCCAAGTGACAAAGTATTTGTCCAAAAGACCAGCTTGTAACTGAAATCTGAATTTCATTAAAAAAAGGAAAGTACCTATCACGTACTTCGTGCAATGAGGGTGTTCTGTGCACCCCCTGCCCCCGAGAAGCACACCATAGCTGGAACCCCAGGGCAATGTGCCATTCATTGCCAGGCCTGCCTTACAGCACGGGGGACGGGGGGAGGCGTCTTGGAACCACAGCAGCGGGAACCTTCCACAGTCAATGTCAAAGGTCAGATGAGATGGATGGAAGCGATTTACCATCCAATGCACAGCTGGCTCCAGAGAGCAGGCAGGGACAGGCGCAGAATGGTGTCCACGCAGCACAGGACATGTGAGGGCGGATCCCCACCGCCAGGCAGACCCCACGGCTTGCTCACCCCACAAAGGGCCATCCCACAGCTGGACAGGCTCACCCCAAATAACCTCCACCCACAGGAGTTCCACTTACATTTTGCACTTTTTCCAGGCATTTGCTAGGCTTTACTGTTGCCTGAGAGTGGGGGACAGTGCGGGGACAAAGTGGCCAAAAGGAACGTGGGAAGCTAATGTCACCCGTAGAGGCAGCCAAGCCTACAACTACCACACAGCCCCCCAAGGCCACCATCTGGAAGCATGAGGGTGCAGCAGCACAGGCCCCCCGAAGACCTGGAGCAGTAGCCTCCCAAGCATGAGACCCCCGGCCAAGGACACCAGCCACCCTCAAGGTTCCCTGTAGAGATCCAAGGAGAGCAGGGAGGGCCCAGCCAGTGGGTGGGGGGTCCTGAGAGCCTGATGCCCTGCAGCAGGCCTGCCTCAGACCCCGGCCCCAGGGGAAGAGACAGAAAGGGTGGGGGTCCTCAGCTGTGCTGGCCAGTGGTGACCTGCCATCTCTGACCCTGGTCCTAGAGGCCATGGGGGAAGCAGAAGCAAACAAGCCAGAGCCTGGCCCTATGCTACAGCCCCAGGCAGCCCTGGGGCCTCCCTCGGCCGGCAAAGTCACCCCCCAGGTCTGGTGATTAGGCCAGGAGTGCATGCAGGTAAGATGGACGAGCAGACCCCCGCTCCCCGCCCGGATGCTCTGCCTCCAGAAATGTCAGGAGTATTCACAGACGTGCTCTCCTCAGTGGGCAGGTGTGCAGATACGCAGGTGGGGGCACCAAGAGCTGGGGATGCACTCGGTCTGTTTCGGATGCTAGACGCAGTTGCCAAAATCCCAGATGTGCATCATTTCAACCTAAAACACAGCAGTGTCTCCTCGTCTGCATCCAGCGTGCCAGGACCCCGACTCCCTGGCTCGGGAGGCTTCAAGCCCCAGCTCCAGATGTGAGCGGGGACCCCAGTGGGGCACCCTTGCCCCGACTTCTGTAGGCAGTATCTAAGCCGATTTCGATTTGGATGCCGAAGCCTGCGTTCACGTGCCCAGCCCACCCTGCCACCCCGCCCACTTTGCCACCGCAGCACCCATACTCCTGCGGTCCTCTCCTGCAGGCTCACTTCCACCTCACCCCTGCCCTGCTCTGCTCCTCCCATTGACACGCCATCCCATGCTCTTGGGTAAGGGGCCTGTAATCTTCTTCCTCCAGGTTGGCCACCTTTCCACAGGAACTGCATCACCACACAGGATTTGAGAGCCCAGGCCGATCAGACCACACAGTCTCATGGGGTTTCTGTGGGATTTCTCAACCGCCAGGAGCAGGGATGCGTGCTGCTTCCCCATGAGGCTCCCTGGGGGCTACACCCAAAGTCCTAGACACCTGCAGGAGCCCAGCCATGTGCAAGCAGCCAACACGGGGGTCCTCGCAGGAGACTGGACAGTGAGATGAGACGCAGAGGCCTCAACCACCACGTCCACATTGGAGGGCTTCCTGCAGCAGCCGGAGGACCACAGGGAGGACCGCGGGGAAGGCTGCGTCAGGGGCAGCCTGTGGCGAGGTGGCGAGGCCAGAGCAAGGCCACAAACCTGCACAGCATCGCTCAGAGGCCCTTCGCCAGCGGGCAGGTGCATCTGGGGCACCTACTGTGTGAGAAGAGTCGGGTCTCGGGCCTGGTGATGCCTGCAGAGCCCCAGAGGCCAACAGGAGCCCATCCTGTGCAGCGCAGTCCCCCACGTGAGCCCACCTGCCAGCTGTGTGTGCCAAGGGCAGGGTGGCAGTGGCTCCACAGCCACAGGCATCAAACCCACTCTTTCAAGTCCCAAACAAGGTCTTCAGAAACCACTGAGAGCACAAGGCCTTCCGGGAAGGTGATGCCTGAAATCCCTGTGCAATGTCCTCACTGCTCTTTCTGCTGCCCAGAGGCCTTCCGACGTCCAACGGGCCAGGTGACAGATCCGCCTTAAGTTTAGGGAAGTAGCTTTTAATTCGTAACACGCACGAAGAGCAGGAGAAAGGAAAGCCAAGCTCTGTGGGCTCCTCAGAAATCACACAGCCTGGCGATCAGGTCCTGTCCTGTCCCCCGTGTGTGCGGGCTCTGCTGCCCTCCTGCACACGGAGGAGCAGCCACCTGCCCCTGGGATGCCACCGCTCCATCCAGTTAGTCCCAGAGGTCGGCCCTGGAGTTGGGTGTCCCCACACGTGCACAGAATGGGCATCCTCTTCAGGCAAAATGAATCTCCTTCTATTTCCAGAATGCCACTTCTCATGAATGAAACCATTATAATTAAGAATTTTAAGATGCAAAAAAATGTAAAATTCAGAATTCCAATTGCGGCTGCAAAGTAATTATTAGCTCTCTGGTTGTAGCTGTGTCTTACCTATAATCCTGTTTCCTCGCTCATTAGTGTTATTGCCATCACTGCTGGAGTCTGATCCCAAACAACAGTGAATTTCCATCCACTGGAAGAGCAATCAGCTGAGCTGCATCCTCTCCGTGTCCGCCTGACCCACACGAGCCCAGGAAGGAGCCCTACACATGGCTCAATATTAGTTGCAAAACAAGAATCATAAGAATGAGGTTGCATGGGGCCGGTATAGGGAGCTGGGCCCCTCGGCCATGAGCCTGGGATGAGGGTGGAGACAGGCGGCCCACGGCTTACACGTTAAGGGACGGTGGACGGTGGACTTCTTCCGGACAGTTCAATGGCTAATTTTAAAAACAGCAGGTTCCCACGTGATTTCGATGTCCTGTCCATGTGGGTGCTGGATGGATGGGGGCCCAGGAGGCACGTTGGAGACACTGCCCTCTGCACAAATGCTGCCAGGATCAGGGTTCGGGATGCTGTCCTGCCGGAGACCCAGTGGTAAGCGCATCCAAGGGTACTGGCGCCAGGTGCCCTGCGCCCTGTCCCTGGCAGATGATGCAGCTCTGTGGCAGAAAAATGTCGCCTCATGTCACGCCACTGAGGCTGACTCCCAGCTCCAAATACTCCATCCAATCTGCCCCCAGGCACCATGGCATTTATTTACGTGGTCAGGCACATCTCGGGGACAGTGATCACCCAGGCGCCAGGCAGGGGGAATGGTAGACGGTGGAAAGCCACTGCCAGAGCTTTCCCAGCAGCCTGCTGGCAGGCGTGATCCACCCAGGAGAGCCGGCCGACATCTGCTGCAGCCTCGTGATGCTATCTGCACATGTCAACTGAGAGCCAGGCACCATCACCAAGAAACGGAGCCACTTGTTCATCACCCTCCTCTGCTTATCCCTCTCAAACTGTTCCTCACAGGCCCCTTTGATAGGAGGACAACACAGCCATGACATGCTGCATGTCCCCCACCTCCACGTGACCCGCAGGGGGCCCCCCATGTGGTGAAGGTTGAGGGACACCATTGCTTATGAAGAAGTCACTGGCATCACAGCACCAGGCAGCACCGAGACCTCCTGAAAGTCATGGGCACCAGGCGGCCCCCGTACATACTGCTCTTCACAAATCCACCCAAGCCAAGAAACACTCCTGGCATAGAAACGAGGCTCCGTGCCAGACACCTGCAAGGTGGGTCACTTGATCGTGTGACTGGAAAGCTTGCATGTTGCATGCTATATCTCATTTAAAATGATTTCTGGGGCAGCCCCAGTGGCGCAGCAGTTTAGCACCGCCTGCAGCCCAGGGTGTGATCCTGGAGTCCCTGGATCGAGTCCCACATCGGGCTCCCTGCATGGAGCCTGCTTCTCCCTCTGCCTGTGTCTCTGCCTCTCTCTCTCTCTCTCTCTCTCTCTCTGCATCTCTATGAATAAATAAATAAAATCTTTAAAAAATAAAATAAAATGATTTCTGGAAGCTTCGATAATCATATATTATCATCATGGAATGTGCAAGCGGCTGTGACCCTTGCTGCCATTCCACGTGCACATCCAGATCATGAGGAAGGGAACATGACATTTTCGGGAAATCCTATTTCAACTCAGGAGGTTCTGTGGGCTGGTCGGTCCATCCAGGAGAGGGGCGTGAGGACACAGCCCCTGTGGGGGGACCGCCGGGCTTTCAGAGGAGCCACCGTGTGGTCATTTCTGAAGCCTCCAGCGGGCTTGCACTGCTCCGCCCTGGCACCCGCTGCAAGGGGCCCAAGGAAAGCCGCACACAGATGCACTAGTAGGAAACGCATCGTCCTGCACTCAGGAGCCTGTAATCGCATGGAATATTGAAGGGTGGGGAAGGCTCCCAGCTGCTCACTGGTTGGGAGAGGTTCCTGGCTCCTGACATTACAAAGCGCTCAGAGAACAAACACAGGCATGAGGACGCTTACAGGGACACATGGAACCCTGAGGGGCCGTATCCCTGCATGTCACTTCCTTCGTGCTTTCCCATGTTTGAGACCTGCTCACAGGGACATTCATGGGTGCAACCATGAGGCAGCAGACAAGGCTGTCAGCATGCCATCTGAAGTGCACTGCCCGTCATCCCTCGCACTCAGGACTTCGACTCCTCAGGGGCTCTGTCATCCTTCATTCTGCCCCGAGAGTGTGCAGAGGTCCACTTTCCGGCAGGGACAGTGATCTGTGGCACTCTCCCATCACTGGCTGGGACAGGTCCCTACGTGGGAAGAAAGAGACCCCACATGTGAGAAAGGGGCACCTGGGGGTGTTTCCAAGTGGGTTTAGGAGAGAAAGGTCAAGGGAAACCACCCCAGCTCTGGGACAGAGCCTGGTGCACCTGTCTGTGCCTGGGCCCACGGACGAGAGGGCCGGATGGCTTGGAGTCATCAGGGTGGAACCACTGGCCGAGCATGCCCTGCCTTTGCTTCCAGCTCGAGCACAAAAGGATTGGCAGCTGGACGGAAAGGGCAAGATGTGAGAAGTGCTGCTCCTCCTTCCAGCACACGAGCTCTCCAAATCCCTGCAGCTAGGTCAGCAGCCCCAGGACAGAGGGGACGTCTGTATAGGGGACCCAGGGGCAGCTGGAATCGGGGTACAGTGGCCAAGCACACCCGTGCAGATCCTACGACGGCGAGCTGTGCAATCCCCATTGGATTTAGAAAACTGATCCATGATGAACCAGACCCCGGTCGGCTGCTTGAGCGCAGGGAGGACTTCCTGATGACACTGTCGCTCTTGGGGACATGATCGTTAATCACTGTCTAGACATGTTATTACGACAGCCGGGTATCGGGCTCTGGCCGTCTCCCATCTCACATGGGAAGCTTTCCGTCAGCCCAAGCTGCTCGCTTCCCAGGAAGAGCACAGCACGGGCTCTGCGTGAGGGTCACTGGGATCTCAGTGCCCCCTCCCCGGACTCAGGCGGAGACTCACGGAGGGCAGCCACACAGGCTGGGCACAGCTTTAGGCCAACCTGTTTGTAAAATGCAGACTAATCCCCTGGGATTGTGAGCAGAACCCACCGCCCATGGGACTTGGGCTTTGATGCTTTTCTTCTCATTATTATTGTAATCGTTTTGTCGAAAGACCACTTTCAACCACGTTCCAAGCAGGCTGTACCTTCTTTGCGGTGTGTGTGCTCCAGTGACCATGGAAGGGCCCCCGCTCCTGCGCAGGCTAGGCCTGGCAGGGCTGTTGGTGCTCATGCACCCCGGGAGGGCCTGGTGTGTGAGTGGGCCTACTGTCTCTCTGTTCCCGCCTCCGGACAAACCACCCCCCGCCCCCGTGCTAGCTCTTGCCTCTCCGCGGGCTCCCCCTCCTCCCATCTCACCCAGAATTATAGAAAGTGGAAGGGACTGGGGAGGGGACACAGAGGCCTGCAGGTGACGCCTCCCCAGAACTCACAGGGGAGACTTTCCAGAGCTGCCGACTCAGTGCCACCCTGTGTCTTCCGTTTCTGCAGCTGCTGCTTACAGCAAATATGGAACAATACGATGTGGGAACGGCCATGGGACAAAGTCCAGGGGACCTGGAAGTGTTTCTCCTGTGTGCACGTGACAGCTCTGTGGTCCCTCTCCTAGGCGGTGATCCCTAACAGAGCCACGCGGCCAGGGCCTAGAGCCCAAGTGTGCACCTTGGATACAGGTCGGCGCTGGGTTCCCCAGAGCACATCCCTCAAGGCTGACCTCAGCCAGCCCGCCCTGCAACCTTGCCTCCTGCCCCTGAGCCCCTGCCCAGAGAAGCCGCAAGCCCTGGCACCTGGCCTGTCCAGAAGGCAGAGTAGTCCCCTCCCGTCCTACAGACACCTGCCAGCACAGACGTCACAAGCCCCCTGCCTATCTTGTGTCTGTTCCTCCAGGATCCATGTGGCAGCCATTGGCCAGTGCCAGCTAACAAATGCCAGGGGCTTCAATGCCTCCGGGGCCACACTGGATTCCAGGCCGCCTTGGAGAACGACGGCCGCAGAGTCCTAGCTAGGCCTGTGCGTGAGGCCGCTGCGACCTCGTGCATGCTGTTCATGGACACCTGCACTCGTTTATCGTGGGTGTACCTGGGAATGGGGTCTCTGGGCCACGTGGTGACTCGGGATTCAGTGCTCCGGGAAACATTGCTGCGCCCCAGGCCTTCCCAGAACTCCCCATGGTCTCTTCCACTGTGTGGGAGAGCAGGGCGGCCACTGCACTTTTATCCTGGTGTACACAGTGCAAAGCCCCGGCAACACTCTTCAACGCTACCCCGCACCAGGTTCCCTAGCACACAGGAGCACAAGCCCCAATTAACCCGAGTTAGCACAAGTGTGGCTCCAAGGCACCGGGACAATGGGTGTTGTTTGATTTCCTGATCCACAACGGTCCCCAGAAGGGGCCTCTGTCTGAAACGACCTAAGAAGCACTTGTCCCAGAGGCTAACTTGAAGCATCTCAGTGACGTGAGGGCTTTTGATCCCGAAGCTTTGTACATTCCTTTTATGCGTAATCTGTTCCTAACAAGCTACCTGCTTTGGCTAATTCATTTCTTCTGAGAGAAGCACAGGGGAGCATTGAAGTTTACCACCCTCGTTTGCAGGCCACGGAGAATATACTGCTCACGAGCTACAGACCAGGAGAGGTGTAGTGACCCCGCCCCAGCACTGTAATTCCGAAAAGCGGGAGCTCAAGGCTGACAACGCCGTGATTCTGTCTTTTCACTCGCAGCTTTACAAAAACACCTCCACCCTCGGAGATGGTCCCCCCTGAGCCCCACAAATGCCACGCCCCTCCCCCCATCAAGGAGGCCTCAGCACAGCTCCCCGGCAGTGAGTACCTGGCACAGCTACCAGGCCTTGGATCTTGGTAACCAAGTCAAGCAGGTAAGTGAATAAAATCATTGTGCAAATCAGAGCCTCTGGTCTCATGATGTTTTCTGTCCCAGCGTCAAGAAAAAGCCAACCACTCACTGAACCCACCCACGCAATGTGCCGAGGGGCCAGGAGATCGGCACAGGCCACCTCACAAGGCTTCCAAGCACCGACGTGTCCCCACAGGGGCCGCGGGAGTTGGTGCCAGGCCCTGCAGGTGAGCCTGGTTCACGCCAGCCACCTCCTGCCTGTGCCCGTCTCCAGGGTTCCAAGGCTCGGGGGACAGCACTGGCCCCCCGCTGGCCGCTCTCCACAGGAGGGACCAGTGTTTGATCCACACAGGTCACCAAGACCCCAGCCTCGCTCTGAGCACGGAGACCCCCGTAGTTGCCTTTTATCCATTTGTATCTTCTAACTCCCAATACGTTTCCCACAGAACTTGTTTCTATTTTTCCTCCTTCCTTTCATCCTCTGCCCTCAGTCCCCACGCTCAGTATCCTATCTGCAGCCAGTCACTCCCGCTTGTGGGCACGACTGCTGACCTCCCGCATGGCTCCACCGTGGCTCCTGGGGCATGCTCACAGGCTGACACACACTTGCACACATTCCCACGTGTTCACACATTTGCACATGCTCACATACTTACATACTCGCACACGCTAACATGCACTCACACATGTTCATACATGCTTACACACGCTCATATGCTCACATGTTGTCTGTCCTCTGCGTCATCATAAAGTCACTTTTTCTTTCACTGCCTAAGGTTTGACTATTCACACAGTTCTACCAAGCTCCACGCTCTTCCTGTTGTGAATGTCCAGCCTCAAGTGCCGAGAAATACCAGCCTGCTTGCCGTCGTAGGCTGCCTCAAGCCAGCGGCTTCAGAGTTAATGACTGTGCATGGATGTACACTGGAGTGGGAGGAGGGGGTGTACGCAAGGCATTGTAGGTGCATAGTTCAGCTAGAGCGTCGTGGGCTATTGGATCTCAGGAGTTAAAAAAAAAAGCACGTGCTCACATACTTGCACACTCGTATGAACTCACATGTTCACACGCTCCCACGCCTGTACTCACACACTTCCATGTACACATGTAGTCATATGCTCACACATGTTCACATATACACACTGACATGCTCACAGTGCTCACAAACATACGCCCTCACACGTGCTCACACACATATGTTCACACACTCATGTACATATGCTCAAGCACGTTGACATGCTCACAAACATGCTCACACTCACACATGCTCACACACATATTTTCCCTTGTATTCATTTTTGGGTCATCCACTGAAAGAAAATCTTTAAAAGAGAAATAGGTAAAAAATAAGCCTTCTCTGAGCTCAGGCATCATCCGTTACTGTTATTCTGTCCTAAGAATCTCCATTATTAATCAGGTAATGACCTGCTTAGCTCAGCCCAGAGAGATGACAGGTGCTGTCACCCTGTGTCCATCTCCAGGGAGTTTAAAGTCCATTTTTTTAAAACCACAACAGTCCACACCCTCACAGGTGGTGAAATCTTTGATGTTTATATAACTGTACCGCGGGACAAGGGCAGATGCTGTGGGGGACAGGCTCTCTGGTATTATCATAACAACTTCACAGACAAGGGAAGAGGGACCCCAAAGAGGGAAGACGTCCCCAAGGTCACACAGCAGGTGGCCAGACGCTGTCCTGGGCTCCAGCCTGCCCCACTGGCCCCAAATGAGCTCATCCAGAGAGGCCAACACCATCCCTCACCATAATTGCACACCGGCCTGCCGCCATTCGATTAATAATATTTTACAACATTGAAAAAAGTTCTTCCTCTCTCTTTTGTCAACAATTAATGGTTAAAAACCCAAAATATTTATAGTCACGGGCAAAAGAGGGAGGAAACAATGAGACCACCATTGTCATTTAGAAAACATGGACTACGACTTCTCTTTGCTGAAGGTACTGTGATGGTGGGCTGTGTGCGGTGGCTTGGCAGGGCTGCTACCTCTCCTGCTCAGGCTGCGGTCACAGAGCAGGGCACGCAGGGCGTCCACGCTTCTGGAGGCAGACCCGGCGTCTGGAGCAGGTCCAGTTCCTGGTTCACAGACAGCATCGTCCTGCTGTGTCCTCAGTGGCAGAAGGGCCGAGTGAGCCCTCTGGGGTCTCATGTGAGGGCACGGGTTGCATCACGGGAACTCCCTGCATTAGGGTGACCTAATCACTGCCCAGAGGCCCTGCCTACTAACACCATCATCTTAGGGAATAGGTGATAACATGAATTTGGAAGCAACACAAACATTTAGACTATTACAGCCACCGTACCTAGGTATTTGGTCAAACATTATTCTAGGTGTTTCTGTGAAGGTGTTTATTAGATTAGATTAACACATAAATCAGTAGATTTTGAGTAAAACATATTGTCCTCCATCATGTAGGTGGGCCTCCTCTAATCTGTGGAAGGTCTTAAGGAAAAGACTGACCTTTTCTTAAGAACAGGGGATTTAGGTCTATGTGGTACAAACCCCCACATTCCTGTGCTGCCTCTGATGGCCTAAATGTCCTGATGTGCCCTCCATCCCGTGGCCAGCAGCCTTCAGGGAGCCACACTTGGTATCATGAGACTATGTGGATCAGGAACCGACTCCTGACCAAACAGCAGAAAATCAAAGGTGGACCAACAAGCTCTGACAAAGGGGAGCCCCTGCACACACCTTGGTTAAATCGTGGGAGTGCAGACTGCTGAGCAAAAAAGGGGTTGACAGTAGGACCTGGAAAAGGGAGGGGAGGTGGGAACAGAGGTGGGGTCAGACACCACACGTGAGCAATCCGCATGCAGGGGTAACACAGGGGAACACGGTGGGTGTGGAGTGGGCTGTGCTGGACATGTCTGAGTGGGGCTGGGGTGGGGGTGTGCCGGGGATTGGTGGTGTGGGGAAGGGGGTAGGACAGCCGCAAGGGGGCAGGGTGTGCGGGGGGCGGGGCTGTGGGACAGGGCTCCTGCAAGGGGGCGATTGGAGAGGGTTGTGGGAGCCAGCCAGGCAGCCGCAAGGTGGGGTGGGGCTGAGGGCACTCCTGCAGGTGCAGTCACAGGTCTGGAGTGGCTGTCGGGAAGGCCCCTGGTGCAGCAGAGCTCCCCTTCCCCCTCCCCCCCACCCCCCCACCCCACCCCACCCCCACCCCCCCCGCAGCTCAGACTTGGGGCGGGGAGGGGCTGGAGTCCATGCGGCCCAGGAGACCCCGGCGGCCAGGGGACTCCCCACAGGGTGTGCGCCCTCCCACAAGTAAGATCTTTCTTCTCCCAAATTGTAAATACATTTTCCTTTTTATGACAGTAAAAGTAACACGTGTTTGCTGGTCCCGACGGCAATACTGCCAACCATTCGGTTCCGGACTTTTAAATGTCTAGCAGCTAAATGTGTTTTTACACACACAATTTTTTAGACTCAGAAGGTCGCAGGCCATTTTCCATGCCGCGGAGCATGGATCCGAGGGCTCCCAGGGAAGCTGGCACGGCAGGAGCAAGAGCCCTGGGGGCCCTGGGGCGGGAAGAGGCACCCCTGCTGTGCGGGCACCCCAGGAGGTGCCTGGAGGAGCAGTTTCTCTGAGGCCCTCAGACGGTTGCTCAGGCAGCTGAGAGGCCCTGGGGGACAGGGCCCGACAGCCTGACCACACCAGCGTGGCATCACAGCCACCTTGGGCCCCTCGCAGGCTGATGAAGAGGAGCCGGCGGTGGGGGGGCAGCCCGGCTGGGAGCCCTGCGCTCACTCGAGCTCCTGCTTCAGTGCCACGGCCAGCGGCAGGGCTGTTGGCGCCCTCAGAGCATGTGAGCACCCAGGCCTGCAGCCACCCCTGCAGAGGGCAGGGCCAAGGGTGCAAGCCATGGGGGAGTTCTGCAGGGCCACACCTTGCTTCTCCACCTCCCGCCTCACAGCCACCACCCCCTTGGTGGCCATGCAGGGTTCTGGCCCAGGAACCTGCCGAGCAGCAGTTTTCTACCCCCAGACATGTTTGTCATTAGATCAGACCCCCAGGGAAGCTGTCCTTGGAGATGCTCCTCTCTGACCGAGCAGTGTGCCTGCTGATATTGGATGAGATCAGGAATCACATGATGATACCAGAAATAATATCAGAAATCAGTTTCTCAGCTTCCTATGGCGCATCCTCTTTCTATCACTGAAACCAAAAAAATTTCCCCTTCAGATGATCCACGTTTGCCTTACTAGGCTTTAGGAAAATAAAATTATTTGAGAGAGGCAGCATGAGAGAATTGATAAGAACATGTGCTTTGGAATCAGGAATCCCAGCCTTGACCTTCAACTGCCTGGGTGACCTTGAACAAAGTCCAGAGTTTCTGCAAGCCTCAGCTGCAAAATGGGCTTGTTCCTCAACTGGAAAGGGCACTGGGAGGTTGAGAAACTATATGTATTACTCACATAATCAGGGACTTCTATCATTGTTTCATGTTCCTCAAAACATAAAAACCAAGCTGCATGATGAGTCTGAGATGCTCTTTTCATATTAATTGGGGATGATTTCATAATTGACCATGTTGACATATTTACATACCATTGCTGCATCTCTCATTAGTAATCAGAGTGGTTAGAAACCTCATGCATCCACAAATACTTCGCAAATCATATTCATGTACATGCAGAAGACATTTGGAAGTTCTCTGCCAAAGGAAATTTCCTCCAATTGTGCTAAGGACGTTCCAATAGGTGATTGAAATGGTTTTATCCTGGACATTATCTAGGTGATACCTTATAGCCTGTGGACATATTTAGAAGTGTCACAGAATGAAATGCAAGGTCATCCTAATTTATGATGGATTACAGATAAGCAATAGGATGTAGGTCCACTCAGAACCTGCTCCATAAAGGGCCAGACTAAGCAGTCCTGGCTCTGCAAGCCACACATCTCCGTCACAGCTTCCAGCTCCCCTATTATGCTGCCATAGCCAAGAGCAGCCACAGGTGATGCACAAATGGATGTGTGCTGTATGCCAATAAAACTTTATTTATAGACACTGAAATTTGAACTTCATATAAGTTTCACTTGTCCAGAAATTCAATTATTCTTCTGATTATTTTTATCCATCAAAAAAAATGTTAAAACCATTTTGAGTTTGCAGTCCATGCAAACACAAGCAGCCACCTGGATTTGCCAATCGCCAACCTAGAAGATTACTGAGTATTTTTTTTTATTACTGAGTATTTAATCAGATTCTCCATAATATTGTCAGGCCAAATTAGCATGAGCAGGAAATGTCAGTTTAGATATTAATTGAAATGTCTTGCTCAGGTATCCATTCAACAACCCAAAATAAGCAAACCTCCCGTCTGGACAGAATGAGTTCTGATCCGGATCTGTGGGATCCAGCAGTCTCAGGTTTTTCCTACGCTCAGAAGGGAGGGGCTTGGGGATTGCAGTGCAGGGATGAGGGGCAGCCTGGGAGGGGCTGGACAAGGCACACTGGCCTTCAGAGGCTGGAAGACCAAGAAGGAAAGGCCCCACCCTGGGAGTCTCCCAGGCTCTCAGCTGCCCCCCGGCCTCCAGCTCCATGACCTTATGTCTTGCACCCTTGGCCTGTTCCCCCAGATCCCACCCTTAACATCCCAGGTGGTGTGGCCCCACCTGCTCCCCTGCAAGCCCTCCTCCCATCACATGGGCCCATGGCACCAAGCAGCTCACCCCTTGTCACTCAGCATCCCACCAGCTGGTTGGGGTGACGCATGTTCCAACACCTCCCAGAGATGCCTGCATGTCCTGTAGCGGCGGCTGCCTTTGTGTGGGTTTCCCCATGGCCAACCCTGAAAGCCTTTATGATGGCTTCAGTTAAAATCAGAAAATGTGGAGAAAGTTTCACTAAAAACTATTGCTTTTCTAGACATTTAATAACTGGGGTATGAAAGAGAAGAGACAACATTTAGACTTTAATCAGAAAACAATGGCAAGGATTCAGCTGAAATTATGTTGTGAGGAACAAGATTCACCCTTTATTGAAGAAATAAAAAGAGCAACGAACAAACGCATCTCCTCAGGGCATATGTGTGTGTGTGTGTCTGTGTGTGTGTGAGTTCATGTCTGTGTGAGTTCATGTCTATGTGTATGAGTTCATGTTTGTGTGTGTTTGTGTATGTGAGTTCATGCGTGTATTAGTATACACACATGTCTGTGTATAAGTTCACGTCTGTGTGTGAATTTATGTGTATGTGAGTTCATGTCTGTGTAGGAGTTCATGCGTGTATTCAGGTCTGTGTGTAAGTTCACATCTGTGTGTGAGTTCATGTGTATGGGTGAGTTCATTTCTGTGTGTGAGTTCATGTCTGTGTGAGTTCATGCATGGGTGTGAGTTCATGCATGTGTGTGTGAGCTCATGTCTGCGTGAGCTCCTGCCTGAATGTGAGCCCCTGAGTGTGAGCCCACATCTGTGCATGAGTGACTCCCCTCATCTGCTACATCTCAGTGCCTTGCTGTGCCCGTGAGGGTTGGACATGAAAGCAGAGTGACCGTCCCAGCAGATTCTCCAGCTAAGTGACATGCATGCAAGCAGAGGGCCAGTGGCAGGAACAGCAGGTGCCGGGCTATCACCTTCTTTGGGAAAGAGACACAGAACCAGGTGGACCACAGCATACCAGTGGTGTCCTGCTCCCACACACCCATCAGGATTGCTTGGGGACAAAGTGATATGTCATATCTCAGGGCTCTTGGGACCCTTTTCTCTGAAAAATAATAAAAACTATTCTCAGACTGTACTCATAAGTGTGTTTCTGACTTACTGCATGTACTGGAATTTCCCAGACAATTTCAACAGCAGTCCTCACCCTGAGAAAATGCTTTATGCTCTTCAAAAGTAGCCTGGGCCTCAGCAAGCTTTTCTTTATGCCAGTTGATACCCTATCAATAGATATCACATCAAAATTTAAAACTAAGAAGTCTTTAAAACACCATTCCTTCATTTGAGAATAACAACAACGAAGCCATTACATATTAAGGAAAAATAAAACTTTTATTTACAGATTATATCTTCCAGAACCAATGGGGACATGACACAGGCAAGCCCACCCCAGGGGCTGCCCTTGGCCTGCATATGCAATGACTTCCCCGCCTGGCTTCATCCCTGATGCCAGCTACTGGTGTCCTACCCACATCTCCTCCACCTCCCCCTTCGGCTGGAGAAATCCTCCAATTCAAGACTTGCAAGGAAGATACACAAACTCCCAGCCTGCGAATTTCCCCTCTTTGTTTCAGGGGTAGCGATGTGCGACTCCACGGACGCCCCAGAATATCTGGTCTGAGACCTGCTTGCCTAGATGCGTCGTCCTCCACAGACCACACCCTCCATTCTGTCCCTGGGCATGCTCACCAGCTGTGTCCTGTCCCCCTATCTCTGAGCATTAGTCATCACCATCTAGGCCCCACCAGAGCAGAGTGGCCCCCGCTTGTCGGGAGGGCCTGCACCATGCCACCACATCAAGAGCCCTAACCAACATTGGGAAGGCAGGCAGGCGGGAAGGAGCATGGCTCTCTCCCCGTCACCGAGCAGGGGGGACACACAGACCCGCGAATGCCGGGCCCAGCACCTGGCCTCGGTGGCATCAACATTGAGTCCCGCTTTCCCCACGGCGCTTTCCCTTCTCAGGCCACCCTTCAAACCCAGTGCAGCGGTTAGTCTGAATTAGGAATTAATGGCCTGAAAATGTCTACTTTCAAAAAGAAAGCCATTTCGTGCTCAGGAAGTGGGGAAATAGCCACGGTAACTTACCCAAAATGTCTGTAAGTGCAGCCGCGGTCGTCGTCAGCGCCCGTGGGTACGGAGCGCCAGCGCTAATGGCCCCCTCGTGGAAGCATCAGGTGCAGATCCTGAGAGGGGGAGGAACTCCTGAACTCGGTTTTTAGTCAAGGCCTAAGCATTCTATCTCTCAGTCCAGAGAATACGCCTGTTGCCTTGACATTGTCCACCCTTGGGAGCCGAGGGATTGCAGCTAAAACCGACTTTCCAAACGCCCAACACACGGGTTCTGTCGTTGCCTTTCAGGGCAGACCACAGCAGACCGCCTGGACGTCCTCCCCGACTCGCCCCTGCAGCAAGGCCCTTCTTTCACACGGCGTACACGTGGTCGGTTCCTTCTCACGCGCTTGTTGAGGGTGAACACCAGCTACCTGTCCGGCTGTAGAGAGCATCAGGGAACATCTGAGTCTTGCTCTGAGTCTGCAGCTGATAGGGGAGTTGCATAAATACGGGTGCTGGGAGGTGGCAGGGGCTCTGACAATGTAAAGAAGTGGCCATGAGTTCTGAGCAAACTCCTTCCAGCCAGAGGGGCATGAAAGCTTCCCCGGGGAGGAGAAGAGGGTTCTCTGTGGATGGCACGGTGAGGCCGGGTCTCCTGCACGGAGGCCTTAGTGAGCACAAAGGGGAGGTGGGAGGTTGGGGGCACAGCTGGCTGACAGTGGGAGGAGGGACCCCAGAGGAGGAGGCTGTGGGGAGAGGCCACACCTCCAACCACCCCGGCACCTACAAAGCACAGGCGTGAGCAGCACCATACTGTAAGGGAAGCAAGTGCTGACTCCGTGCAACCAGGCATGTAAATTATCAAATCAAAGCAGGTGCTGGTGTTGAGAGACCTGCCACTCATGGCTGTGGTCTGTCACTGCATCCCTGCAACGCTGGCTCCTCCAGGCCCCGCACCCGGCAACCATCTGAATATGGGAGCAAGCCGAGGCCACACTGGTGAGGTGGCCACTCAATGTGGCAGAAAGAAATTCCCGATCTCCAAGCACCAGCCAAGGAGCACCTCTCCAGCCCCGTTCCTCATCCTTCTACCTGAGATCTTATTTCACGTAACATGCATATTTCATCAACCAAACTGCAGAGAGATGGGGTGTCAGGGCAGCAGGATTGGAATCAGAGCAGATACAGGTCATGGGAGCCAGCTCCCTGGCCTCCCATTGCACACGCAGGCATGCACAGGTGGGCACACGCAGACAGGCACACGCACGCGGGCTCATGCACATGGACATGCACGGCAATGAGGCGCTCCCGCGACTTTGTTTTGCAGTCTGGGGTTCTGCACTTTTCAAGAGAGCAGAGCAAATCTTCTGCTGCACTGATGAGTGGGTAGCACTTCTGTCCCGCCCTTTCTTCCTCTGCACGGTGCATTCAGGATCACCGTCCGTGATCCTTGCCTGATCCTTGACCTGAAGCCACTCTGGCTTTCCAGAAGCAGCAGTAGCTTGAGAAGCAGCACAGAAAAGCAAAGAGGCTTAGCATACCTCCACCTGCTGATGAAGAGCCTCTTCAGAGATGCCAGCCCAGATGTGGCCACCACATCCTCACCCACCCCCAGCAACAGCTGGGAGTCACATCCGTGCCCCTGCCTTATGTTCCCAACATCGAGTGGGAATAAAAGCTGCCTTCTTAATGGCTCGGGTTTGTGTCGGAGGCATAATTTTCTGTTTACAGTACAAGAGGGCAAGCTCTGTGCATGTTCATTACTGATGGTGAGAGATAAAAATGGGTCGCTCTCTGGTCAGTGGTGCCTGTGTTCACAGTGCCCACTGATGTCTGGGGGCTGGAGACAGGCCGTTCCTTTGAGCACCCAACAGGGTTGGAACAGTCCTTAGCATTAAACTTTACACTTCTGATCGGTGTGTAATAACTCCTGAAGCCCAAAAAATTTCAGAAAAAAAGAAATATTCTCAGCTATTACTCACTGGTGGACTCCTGTAGATAGAAATTAAAGCATCCGAAAATACGCTGTATGACTTCCAGGTGGATGCGCCAGATTCTAAAAAGTTTCAAAACTATTCACTCTGGTGTAGCAGATTAGTGCCACCAAAACGTTCAGCATCTAACAGCCCCTCCGGCGGGGGGAACTTCCTTGAAGAACCCTGAAAAACCAAAGCCACCCCAGAGTGGCACCCGTTTATAAGCTACACTTGTTCCAATGTAAGTTGGAAAATCTGCAATCGCTTGGTTTTTGGCTTAAGGCAGAGTTAACATTTTTCCCTGTATCCTGGGTGTGATCTTCGGAAACTAAGCTATTGGCTACACTCTGGAGGGAAAACCCAGAAACTACCTATTTGGTAAGCAGGAAGCTTTTCTGCAGACTGTTTTCAAATTTGCTGCATTTCTTCAAACGGCGTCTTTGGACTTTCGCATGACTTTCCCTGCAGGTTGTCGGCCAACAGCCACCATAAGAATTCGCACTTGCACGGAAGACGGTGATGCTGGACACATTTCACTCAAAACACTGGGCCATTTTTAACTCTTTGAGGAACCTCCACACAGTTTTCCAGAGTGGTTGCACCAGTTCACATTCCCACCAACAGTGCAGGAGGGTTCCCCTTTCTCCGCATCCTCTCCAACATTTGTGGTTTCCTGCCTTGTTAATTTTCCCCATTCTCACTGGTGTGAGGTGGTATCTCATTGTGGTTTTGATTTGTATTTCCCTGATGGCAAGTGATGCGGAGCATTTCCTCATGTGCATGTTGGTCATGTCCATGTCTTCCTCTGTGAGATTTCTCTTCATGTCTTTTGCCCATTTCATGATTGGATTGTTTGTTTCTTTGCTGTTGAGTTTAATAAGTTCTTTATAGATCTTGGAAACTAGCCCTTTATCTGATACGTCATTTGCAAATATCTTCTCCCATTCTGTAGGTTGTCTTTGAGTTTTGTTGACTGTATCCTTTGCTGTGCAGAAGCTTTTTATCTTGAGGAAGTCCCAATGATTCATTTTTACTTTTGTTTCCCTTGCCTTCGTGGATGTATCCTGCAAGAAGTTGCTGTGGCCAAGTTCAAAAAGGGTGTGGCCTGTGTTCTCCTCTAGGATTTTGATGGAATCTTGTCTCCCATTTAGATCTTTCATCCATTTTGAGGTTATCTTTGTGTATGGTGCAAGAGAGTGGTCTAGTTTCATTCTTCTGCACGTGACTGTCCAATTTTCCCAGCACCATTTATTGAAGAGACTGTCCCTTTTCCAGCGGAGAGTCTTTCCTGCTTTGTCGAAGATTAGTTGACCATAGAGTTGAAGGCCCGTTTCTGGGCTCTCTATTCTGTTCCATTGATCTATGTGTCTGTTATTGTGCCAGAAACACAAAGATCATCACACTGTCTTGATGATCACTGAGGGGGGCACTTGACGGGATGAACACTGGGTGTTATACTATATGTTGGCAAATCAAACTCCAATAAAAAATATATACAAAAAAAAAAACCACAGGGCCATGAGAGGAACTTACAACAGGGTGTGAGTGAAATGGTTGGTTGTAACAGAGACTCACTTTTCAGGTAGCCATTCCAAGGGCAACACGGCCCCAAGTACCTGCCGTGGCCAGGTGGCATGTGGGGGTCACTCACGGGGACCACTGCTGGACAAACCCTGACTCACAGAAGCCGCACAGGGGACACTCAGACCTGATGAGAAATCAAAATGTGATGACGAGGCATCAAATAATTCTTTCTTTAAATTGAGTCATGATTGGCAAGCAGCATTGGTACGGGACCTGGTGGCTCTGCAGGCGACTGTCCCAGGGAGCGGTCACCACGGAAAGTCCACACACCTCCCGTCTCCACACACAGCAACTACATTCTTTCTCTCATGACGTTTAATATGTGTTCTCAGCAACTTTTAAATACACAGTAATGCTACCTATAATAATGACATAATTTAACTAATTATTAAGATACATGTTTGCACTGTTACTTTTTGAGCTTTAGAAGGATCTTTAAAAGCCCGGTCTTCCCCAGAAGATGAAAGGCTGTTTCCTGGACTATTGCCCGAACCACAAGACGTCGCCTGACCCTGCAGAGCTACCTGCCAGGTAAACAGTGACAGGCACCCCTTCCCCCAGACGCATGAAGCAAGCAGTGAGGCACAGACCAGCCACCTGCGCACCCGGGAAGGCCCGTGCTGGGAGTTGGGAAGCAGCTGTGGGCAGGAACTATGGCTCTGTCTTCTTGAATTACTTGGATTTTGCCACTGCCACTGTCCCATAGGATGAGGCACATCCCTGGAAGCCTGAGCATGCCCCACGCAGTGCGCTGACTATGCGGGTGGCTCTGCAGCTCAGCCCGTTGGGACCACGCTGTGTGTGGAGGGGAAGGGACGCAGGGCGCTGGGGGGGGGGGGGGCACATGCCCCTGGGAAGGAGCCACACTGTGCAGCCCACGAAACGTCTCCCGGGGCCGCGAGAAACTGTGGTGTTGGCACTCACTCCGAGCTCCACAAGCCAACTCGCTAATGACAACCTGTTGGGAGCTCCCATTGGGGAATTTTCATAAGCACTTTTTGAAAAGAAGACTTCTTGGCCATGAGACACCCCGAGTGTGTTTGTTTCCTCCTCTCCACTTCAGGAACCTCTTGGGGGCACCCCACGCCCCTCCTGCTTCTCCTCTGGGGAAAGAACGGCAAGAAGGTGGCCGCAGAGCCACGCCCCGTCCTTTGTGACAGGCACATGGGGCCGCCGTGACGCACCCTCTACCTATGCCCGGGAGGAAGGGTAGCAAGTAGGACCCTCTCAGTCCCTCCTGCTGGACTCTGTCCCTGCCACCAGGCTGCCCTGCATCACCTGCCGCCAGGCTGCCCTACATCATTGGCCTCTGGACTGGAGCTGTTCTCTACTCAGGGACTGTTCAGGAGCCAAAGGCTGTGGGCGAGGTGGCTTCTCTCCCCAAAGCCAGGTCCCTGGTCCAGGTAGCCACCCGTCTGGTAGTGCCCCTGGTCCTCCTTTCCCTTGAGAGGTGAAGTGGCATTTCACAGAACACCAAACAACGCAATTCCCACCAAGTCACGGTCCTGTTTCAAGTTAAAGGTAATCACGAGCAACAAAGTCCACCGGAGAATTGTGACTGGAGCCTTCGTGGGACATCCATTCGAGGAAAGTCATCTTGACAAAAATGCCGCCAGAGAAAGAATGATGTTTCCTCCGACGTGCAGATCAATTCATGGGAATCAATACAGTTTCGAGTTCAGATCAGAGAGAGAGAGGTTCAAGCAGCTCCTGGCATGACCCATTGAAACCACTGGGGGAAGCATGACATTGTCACACGCTCACACTCACAGGTTTGCATCAATCTTCAGAGGTGCGAGGAGGTGCAAGTCGTGGACGGTGGGAGCGTGTGCACAGCAATGCGCTGCACACAGAAGGCTCGCCAGCAAGCCACCGGCTGCACTCTGCTTCCCCCGACCCCCCAGCCCCCACTTCCCTGCCACCCACAAATATTCCTTAAAAAAAAAAAAAAAAGGTGTTTCACAGTGTTAGAAAATTATGCACCAAGGCAGGAAGCGTGGGGCGGGTGGTGTGAGCAGATGGGAAGGGAGCCCATGGGGCACAGAGCCTCCCAACCTTCCCAGCAGAGGAATAACTCCTGCGCTAGGTTTTTTTATTCTTCATGAGCCAAGTAATCAGCTGAGTGTGTCACACTGCTTTCACCGGCCTGCGGACACAACGCTACCATGGAGACCCTCTGTGTGGTCGCAAGGCAGGTGCAATGTTCCAAGTGTGGACCTGGCGGCTGAGGGCAGGACACAGGGCAGGCAGAGGTAGCAGGCGGACGGGGGCCAAGGACCCCAAGTAGGGCCCCCTCCCGAGGTCCTGATGGGTAAATCTGTCCTTGCCCTGGGCTCTGAGTCCGTCTCTTCCTGTCCCATGTCTCTAAACCACAATAGCCCACTTAGGGAGAGGCCACTCCACAGACACAAGAGGTGAAGGACACTGAACACAGAAGCTCAATGAAGCAACGTTACAGAACCCACATGTGACACCAGTGCAGCTTGTGCGTGGACAGAGGAAACGCCCATCTTTCCCACATGACTCGGATCCCCTCCCGGCGGCCGTGAGCCGTGACCCCAGAACACCAAGTGCACGGGGACAGGTGGGCCATGCTGAGGGACGTGGCCCCCTCCGCGCCCTGGACCCCATCAGACACAGTCCACACGAGAACCCCCAGGAAGGAAGACCCTGCACGGAGTGGACGTGCTGAGTGCCCCTGGCGTCTGAGGGAGATCCTGGTCTGACTTCTGACTCAATGCCCGTAATAGGGAGGGATATTTAGGCACAATACCACCAACTTGGTTTCCAAACAAACACAAGTTTGATGGAGTTCAGCGTTCCTGCATGGATGTAAGTTAACATTTTTAACCAACTTCTCACCAATGAGCCATTGCTATCAATCCTATTGGGATTTCTGCGGACAAACGCTTCCTAAAGTGCGCCCTGGGTGCCCACGGGATATTTGGAGGTGGCTTAAAACAATTTCCTCCGGACAAGTGCGGTTGGGGAACATTTAGTCCTACGAAGCTAAACAATTGCTTTCTCACTCAGACGCTTGTCCCTGAGATGTGTTCAGGTGATCACTTTCCAGATTGAATCGTTTCTTTGCAACAGCCGAGGAGCCAAAGTAGAATTTGACTACGTTTTAACAACTCAGATGCGGGAGCACCAGACGTTTCTGAAGACACCTGCAGGTCCCACCCACTGCAGAGGGGAGCGCACAGGACCACAGGGCACCAGCATGCACACCCACGATGCCCGCGACGGCGGGAGGGTCAGCAGGGGGCGGGTCTCCAGGTTTGGGAGGGACTCGTCCTGGTCCACGTGCCACTGCTAGCTGACTCTGTTAAGCCACGATGACAACTGTTTTTCCCTGAAATTCTTCCAAAATGCACAGTATGCCCCCTGACTGGCGCCATGTGCTCTCTGGTTTGAACCTCAGCCGTCGAGTTTCTGCCACGACACCCATGCCCACCCATGGGCACCCCGGCCTTCAGAGCCCCCTTGTCCTCTGCCAGGGGCAGCCTGCCCTCCCCCTGCTCCCCCACATCTGCCTCCCGAAGTCACGGACTGTCAGCCCCCTGGGAGGAGGGAGCTGGGCATCGTGTTCCCCACCCCCAGCTACTGGCCACTCATGACCACCCTGGAAATAAGCCCAACCATTGAGGCAAGCCCAAGCGCGTTCCCCGGGAGCGTGAACGCCCGTGTTTTCTCGGCTCTGCGTCCACAGAGGACGTGCCCCCCTACCTTCCCCAGAACCCAGTGCCGCCTCCCACGGGGCAGCGATCACACTTTCGTCCTTCACTCGGAGCTGATGGAGGCCCCAGCCGGCGGCGCGCGGCGGGCAGCGCAGGGAGGCTCGGCCAGGCCACAGGCAGACGGGAGGAGGCCCTCTCTGGATACAGGAAATGGTGTGGCTCGTCTGCAGCCGTATCCTGTCCCAAACGCGTCTGCCCCCGCCCCCCCGCCAATGCCACCCCCTCTGTGGAGGAATCGTGAACGTGATCCTGGCAACACAGCTGCGCTCAGGGATGTGTCCTGACCCACTGCCCTACCAGGCAGGTCCTAACCACCCCTCATGCTTAACCCTCCTCTACCACCAGCAGCGAGACCTGCAGCACCCCAGTGGGGCCCCTGAAGGAGGGCAAGGGTGGGGTGATTGGGTCAAGATTCAGAGGTCCCCAGAGCAGAGCACGATCGACATGCGAGGAGGACGCAGAGAAGATTGCCAGGCCCGAGGTGCTCCCTTCTGCTCAGCACGGGAAGCAGACACACCTGCTTGAACCCTCAGTTGTGATCTGAGCCATGTCTGCACAAACACAGCACATGCCAGGAGGAATGTCCCCGAGCTGGGCCTCCCCCACCTCTGCCTCTGTCACCAGGACACCAAAGAGCAAGGTGTCTGGACAACTAGCAGCCCCGGGAACGGACCCAGGCATGGAAACCATCCTTCGGGGCAGCTGCTATGGGAAAGGCTGGCAGGAGGGGAAAGTGCAGCTTGTATGTGTTGCCCTGGGGACCGGCCTGGCCATCCAGCACAGGGGTGGGGAGGGGAGTGGAGGGTTTTGAGGGGCATCAAAGCTGGTGGAGCCAGGAACATAGGAGGCCCATGGGACCAGCAGGGGAGCAGGCCTGGCGCCCCTGCCCTGACCCTCTTTCTCTGCCCCCACTCCTCACCTGTGACCATGACTCACTGACTGATTCACCCATCAGTGCATCCGGCTCACGGCAGTGCCCTCGTCCCACGTGGATTGTCCTCAACCTCAGAAAGGATAAGCCATCTTCAAAGTTCTGCTTTCACACTTTTATCAATATATCAATTTTAAAATTAAGAGTTAAGGGGCACCTGGGTGGCTCAGAGGTTGTGCATGTGCCTTTGGCTCAGGTCGTGACCCCGGGGTCCTAGGATCGAGTCCCACATCAGGCTCCCCACAGGGAGCCTGCTTCTCCCTCTGCCTGTGTCTCTGCCTCTCTCTCTGTGTCTCATGAATAAATACATTAAAAAATCTTAAAAATAATAATTAAATTAAGAAATAAAAATCAAGAGTTAAGATATTGGAAATCGGTATTTTTATGAGACCCAGCAGAGCGTGGTCTCCTTCTAAGGCATCCGTACTGCGGATCCCAGAACATTCTTGGGGCTGGCACCAGCCTGTGTTGTCTGAGGAAGCAGGTGGACTCACTGGAAGCAGGTGCATGTATTTATTCCAGAAACATTTTTACCAAATAATCTGCCCTTGGTGAATCCTGAACCCACTAACGTAAATTCAAACACCACTTCTAGTTCAAAAAGGAGCCTGTGGAGAATTTGAAAAATGGACTATTAATTTCTGGTTTAATGTAACTGTTTTTAGTAAGACTGTAAAGTGCAGAGCAATGGGATCAGAAAACTCTGGATTAAAATGAGGAAACACAGATTATCCTTTCCTTGAGCCGGTGAGTTTCTGTGTGGTCTTAATATTATTATCTCTCCATCTTGACATCTCCATGCCTCTATCGCCAGATAGAAGAAAAAACCCTCACGTCTTCCTGTCACTAGCAGGACAAATGAAGGGTCCATGGGGAAAGAAGCCTGAGCTTGTGGGAGTCCCTTGGTGTCCCAAGCACTTCCTCCTTAAAGTGGGAGTAACCACGGGAACCGCATAAGCACCCAGAGAACCAGGTGAGACACGGGAAAGCTTCGCAACCAGCACAACGTTGTTCAAAATTTATGTTACCGTTAAAGATGAATATCGTCCACAAAGACCAGGGCTCGCTTGGCTTCCCCGCCAGGAGGTGCATGTATGTGTGCATGTCGACGTCGGTGCACACGGGTGTACATCAGTGTCTGTGTGCATGTGTGTCTGTATGGTGTGTGTGTGTGTGCACGTGCAGGAGTTTACCCACTGATCTCCTGTGTGTACATGTGTCTGTACGTCCATGTGGCTGTGTGTCTGCACGATCATCTGTGTCGTCCACATGCGCATCCAGCAGGCAGAGGAGGCTCCGAGGGGTCAAACCCGTTCTGATGAATCCTTCCAGCCGAACGGCCTGGGCCGAGGTCATGTCCTCAGGATCTGCGTGCTGACCTCTGTCCCGCATACCCACCACGTGGGGGTCCCTTCTGCCCACAGCCCGAGCCCAGGAGCGCCCTGTGAGGAAAAAACGGTACTTTCAGTAAGGATACGTGGCATGTTACATCACAGCGAGGTCCAGGTTCCAGTCCAAATACTCACTAGCACGTCTGGTAAAGCAGCACCACACGAGAGTCCCATCTGCACCGCACCATCATGCACAGAAAAGCAGGTCAAAGAACACAGGACAGAATGGCTCTATTGGCGAGATCACCGATTTCCTCTGTTTTCTCCTACCTCTGAGGGCTCCCTGATTCTTCCGCAGAGATCACCCAGAAGCACGATCTTGATGGGCAGGGAAAAGCCACTGCTGGCCCACGGGGCGGAAGGGGCATCAGAGCCGGGCTTGTGGGTGTGGGGCGCCCGTGGGGTGGTGCAAGGACGGCCCTCCTCAAGAGCCGCACAGCCAGGCAGGTGACAGGTCTGTGTCCCTGCTCCTCTCCAAGAGCCTTCTCATGGTTAGCAGGCCTTCTGCTCTTGGTTCCTACAGCCTCAGTTATGCTGTGCACTCTGGCTTTGTGCAGAGACATGAGGCGGGGGTCCTCGCTTGCCCACGCCACCGTGGCCCCCGCCCCCAGGTCTGAGGGACACAACCCACCAGCCTGGGCCACCCCTGGGGGCCACTACTCTCAGACCAGGGTGGCTGCCAGCGAGGGATGGCATGCTCGGGGTCAGGTAGCAGGTCTGTGGCCCCATGGGGTCCCCAATTAATGGGGGGGTGCCTAGACTAGCAGACTTTCAGATGCAAGGGGGACCCACGCATGTCTAGGGGGCCACCCCTCGGCACCCCACTGCACATCCCCACAGTGCTGGGGAGGGAGGTGCCAGCAGCCAGCACAGGACCTGGAATCCTGCGCCATCGGGGCAGCAGTCCCCACACCCCTGCCCTAGGCCTCGGGGCCTGCCCTGGACATGGGAGCACACTCACCGCCTGGGCCCCATCCCTCCTGGAAGCCAGGCCTCAGCTGAAGGAAGACGAGAGACCCCTGGTGTCCTTCCTGGGACCTAGAGCCTCTGCAGAGAGCTGGCAAGTCCCTGGCAGGGCCCCGCACCCTCAAACAAGCTGAAGCCACCCACCTGCCCCCATGGCGGCACTGAGTATATCCCCCCTGCCGCTCAGAAGAGTCCCTTACCTCAGGTACCAGTAGACTCGTGTAAGGCAACACCCAGCAGTGACCAGATGTGCTAAACACATGAGCTGCCCGGAGAGCACAGCGACCGTCCTGGGAGTGGCACAGGAGGAAGCGCTCAGCTGGATTTGCCTTCGGTTCAACCGTGCATTTAGTGAGCACCTGCTGTGTGGCCTTTCTGTGCTGCAGATGCCAAACCAGAAGCCATGCCCACGCCCTCCAGAGGGTACAACTGGGAATACCTGCGCCTGCGACCCAGGGGCCCCAACACCGGAGGCATCTGCCCAGCATCCCACCACGTTCCCAACCTCTTTTGGGGCCGGACATCAGTACAGGAAATGTAAGACTGTTTTGAGGAAGATAATTGCCTTTTAGGTCACACGGTGTCGGGGGCCAGCCTTTCACACCTCACGGGAATGCCGGGTGGGAGCCCAGGCAGGTGTGCTGGGCGTCCTAGAGAAGGGGGCTGCGGGGCGGGGGTGGGGGGTGCCCGAGGGCATCTAGCTTTACCAGGCTCCCGCCCGGGGCCGCCCCACCCGGAGGGCTGTGGGAGGGTAATGATAGCGCTGTTCGGTCCGGTCCCTGTGATTGTATAATATCATGACCCATGCTGGTGGGGAGGCACATTTAACACCTCGCTCTCTCTTGGTCCTGCATCTGAAGGATTTCAGGAGACAATTAGAGAAAATAAAAACAGAATGGACGGTTAAGAAAAGCAAATTGGAGGGTATAGAAGAATTTAATTATTCTAATGAGATACCTCTTTGAGAGTTCTTTTCTTCATCAGGCCAAAACCTGACTATTAATTAAGTTATTGCACTAGAAAGGAGAAAAGAAATCACCTTTAACTTTTTTCTTAAGCACCACTTGGTAATCTTTGGTCGCTCACTGCTGCTCCAGGTACAAGGGTACAAACCTGCAATTAGCAGACACTTTATTGCCTCCGTGGTAGTAATTGCCGTGTACAGCCCGAAGGGAATGGGAATAAAAACCCCTTCCTCTCCCGCCTTCTCCCCGCTGGCTGCTGCTGGGGTCTGGCCAGGGCTCCTGCTCTCGGAGGCCGGTGCTCAGAGCCCAACCCCGCGGCCACCGGCAGCCCAGCCCCAAAGCCGGGGAAGAAAGAACCTTCCAGGCCAGGCAGAGATTACATTATCAATGATCATGAAAGCGTCTGCGACTTCAAAGGCCTCGGGACCGAAGAGGTCCATGTGTGGCCCGGGGGGAGTCCGAGATTATCTGGGTGTCACCAGCTGCAGAGTACTTCCCAGGCAAGGGGACCCACGCAGCCCCCGGCCCCACGCAGATATCTACTGACCTGGGTGGTGCGGGCGGCCAGCACCTCCACCCAGGACACCCAGGACTCTGCAGAAGCGCCCCTTCCCTCCCAAAGCCCCAGTCCTCACCAGGCCTACAGCCAGCTGAGCGCATGGACTGGTGATGCCCGCTTCCCACAGAGCCACCCACGCCATGGCGCAGCCACTCCCGAGAAACAAAACCACAGGCACGGAAAACACACAAGTTTGGAAGCAAAGCTTCAGTGACTGACATCACTTCCTGATTAGACTTCAGGGTTTTGTGTGTGGGATTTTGGGGGAGTTTTTTGTTGTTTTTTCGGGGGGGAGGGGTTACTTATTTGGGGATTTTTCCAGTGGGATTAAGGAGACTTTATTTGACCCACAGTATCTCAGAACTAAGCAGCACAACGGAAAATTAATGTAATGTTTATCGATACAGAGAAAAGTCCTCTGGCTAAAAAGACACAAAACAAAGAACAATTAAATGCTCATGCGGTCACAGGACTGGTTAATGTACAACCGTGAGGTTGTGTGCCGTCCACCAGAATAGAATTCCCGCTGCCGGTGCCCATGAGCCTGCCACGGCCTCATCCCACATGCCTTCTCTCTGCAGACCCACCTGCTCCCGCTTGCCCACCGTCCTGGCCTCTGCACACACAGCCTGGAGACCCCACGGAAAGCCAGTCTGGCTCCTGCGCATCCCGAGCACCGGCGTCTCTAGGAAGCCTTCCCCAGAAGAGAATAGCCAGCTCTCACTTGTCCTGACCCTCATTTTAATTTTCACTGACTTGAATTTCCAAATTATTGGTTTTTAATAGCATGGCCTCCAGGACACAGTGATCCAATTTTATTTCATCGTGTATGTATATCCAACTTTCAAGTCCACACTGTGTTTTGATGTTGCTTCAATAAATGAAATATATAGAATTTTTCTTTCTCATTTTGTGTTTGAGGTTTGTGGAGGATCCTTTCTCTTGCTGTAAAAACAGCACACGATCATTTCAAACCATCAAGAAAGCATAAGTCAGTACAACCCCAACATCCAGAGGCAATCACACATCCATCCTCCTTTTATATATTTTTACATTTCAACATCATATGGTTCTTACCAATTTAATCTACTTTTTTTGAGAAGCTTACCTAATTGCACGGCTGTCCGTGTCCTTGGAAACTCTGTAGGAAGTATAAAGAACATGGTCAGCACACAGAAAGGGGTGGTGGTGACCACAGTGAGCCTTGCTCTGGGTCTCTGCACGGACCCAATGGGTCAGGCACATGGTCCCCATGTTACACATTAAAAAAAAAAGTGAAGCAAAGAGGTCAAGTACCTTGTGCATGGTCTCAGGCAAGTGGCAGCAGAGCCGGGGCTCCCTGGAGGCATTGAGGGACCCAAGCCAGCCTGCACTGCACCTGCCCCTCAGCACGGACCGACCCTTGTACCCTCGCCACACCATGTCCCGTTTCTTACTAGACAGACTGCTCTCTGCACGTTCATCCCAAGGCACCACCCAACCTGACCCCAGCGCCACGGACCCACAGACAAATTTGTTTATTTAACTTCCTTTCTTGTGTCGTGTTGCAGCAGTTAGTGGCGGTGCAGGTGGGGGGAACAGGGAGGAGTGAAGAACACAGGTGTTCTGAGCGACGAGGAAAGAACCACCCAAAACAGAGGCTGATGCGCCTCGAGCACCCCCAGGGGAGAGTGCTCTGCTAGCCAATGTGCCGCCAGCACAGCCCCGCAACGGTGAGGTCACCTGTGACTCCATCAGGGGGCTGGCCTCCGTCAGGAAGAGAGGGGGCCTGCTCAGCCCTCGCGCGCTGTCTGCATGGAGCCACAGGCTCTGTGCTGTGCAAATCGTGCTGGCAGACATTGCCTCCGAGCACGTCGTGCTCTCTCTCCTTAAAATATTTCTCACTCCAGTTTTCAGAAAGGCCGACGGGGTCAGAGAAAAATAATTCACATGAACTCAGGGAAAGAACCCCGTGGCCCGTGTTCAGACACAGAAAGTGCCCCCCAGGTGGGTGTCAGCATTACAAATGCCAAATGTCATGGCTGCCAACTGGCATGTTAGTTGGCACTTTTAAAAAAGATATTCAAATAAATGGATTTCCCTTCCCACTTTAAAAATAGCAAGGCCGTGCCTTAAAAACGACATCTTCTGAACGGACACGACGAACATCCTGCCCTCGCGGGCAGCCATCTGACCCCTCATGATCGAAAGTGCCTAAAAAACTCTTCAAGAATGGACACGGGGGGGTGGGGGGATCCCTGGGTGGCTCAGTGGTTTAGTGCTTGCCTTTGGCCCAGGGCGTGATCCTGGAGTCCCAGGATCAACTCCCACATCAGGCTCCCTGCATGGAGTCTGCCTCTCCTTCTGCCTGTGTCTCTGCCTCCCTCTCTCTCTCTCATTAATAAACAAATAAAATCTTAAAAAAAAAAAAAGAATGAACATGGGCCCTCTCTTCTGCCCTGGTGCTCTCCATGACCTACCCATGAGTCCAATTGCTAGTCCAGACGTGGAAGACACAGACTGAGTGCCAAGTTGGGAGATGTGCCGCTTTTATGTGTGTGCTTCTTGGAGATAAAATGAAATGATATGTAATCTTGAGTTATGTCATGATGTGTAGTGCTGTGATTTCCTGGAAAATGTGGTGCTCATTGGCCATTCATTCAGGAATTAACTAGAGCATCAATTGTCAGATTAAAAGTCCTTTAAAATGCTCGGGTCCTTCCCTCGGTGTTGACACTCTGAGTACACTGAGTCCTTTGTGTGTGTTGAAGCCGGCAGGGCAAGAAGGCTTCTCATGGGCCAAACAGAAAAAGAAAACAGAAGTATCCTTAGCGGCCGCTGTTAGGCAGACACTTGGTGGCTTGCCACGGGGGTTCCGACAGTCAGAGCACAGCGGCAAACCCAGACACATGTGTGTCCGGCAGGCAGAGACGCTGCCAGCACCCCCAGCTTCCAACCAGAGGTTGGTGTCCCCCTGGGGCCCACGCCCTGATCCCTCCAACACCCCAGCCGAGAGCTGTGTCTGCCTCAGCTCCCTCAGACCCTCCAGTCTTAGCCCCAAACTTCCCAACACACATAGTCTAGGCAATAGATCACACTACCTGGCTCTGGCAAGGCTATACCCCACACTGCTGGGCACATGGGCACGTTATAAGGCCCAGGGTGCACCCTGAGGCCCCAAAGCTTTCTCCTTTCCTGGCTATTTGGTTTGGCCGAGGGCATTGCGGCTGGCCACATGCCAGGCCCAAACCCCATGCCGCACAACCACACGGCCCCTGCATGGAGGACGGGGCATCCACTTCCATCCACAGTTCTGTATCACCTGGAAAAGTATAGCCAGAGATTGCGACATACAAAAAGGCTCAACTTGGTGGAATGAGCACTGGGTGTTACAGGCAACTGGCAAATCACTAAATTCTACCCTTGAAACTAATAATGCACACTGTACATTAACTAAATTGAATTTAAGTAAAAAAATGTTTAAGGCAGCTGCAGACACTTCAGAGATTTCTGCACATTGACATCTTTCCACACGTATTTACTTCACTACATTTAAAACTCTCTAATATTTATCAAGTTTCACAGGGTTGTTTTCATGTCTCCTTCCAAGATTCTGTCGGAAGACGTTTTCTTCCAAGGCCTATAAGTCTTTTGAGGGGAAACTGCCTGTTTCTGCCATTTCTGTAGTCCTGTGGTCCTGTAGGCCACAAAGGTTCCTTTTTTATTCAAATCTCCGCAGGATAACTCTAACTTCTGGAGCTACCAGCACACGTGCAGGAGCAGATGTGAGGTACCCTGAGGAGGCAGCGCTAGAACCAGGAGCTCTCTCTAAGATTTTTTGACATAAATAATAACTTGCACTCGCTGAGAGCCATGGGGTTGGGACCTATAAGGACGATGGCAGGAAGTAAAGCCTCGTCTGCACATCACTCTAGACAAATTCTAACGTGGAGACCAGGGCACGTTCGAAGTTTACCCATCTGGGCACACCGTGAGCCTCTGACGTCCTTCCCAGCACATCATCAATGACCAAACATCGGTGCTTCTTTTTTCAACCAGTGGTGGCCATCATCACGGGGGATATTTAGCACATCGAGAGAAGGTCTGGTCCTGACAAAATGATAAATGTTCTGTTTGTGTATATTATTTTCCTGCCTGAAGCTAATAATTAACATTGTTTTGATGTGCTAAGCATTCCTAATAATGAAAGTTAAATAAGAAACCACTGAGTTGAGAACCAGAATGTCAATAGACAGAAACCAATTTTCTTAATGTTAGAAGACATTAATTGCTTAATGTGTGTTATCTGAACATATTTCACATCCACAAAAGTGACCACACTGTGTGTTACATGAAAGGTGGAATCGTGAAGCTGTGAGGCCGACCGCCTGGAGCGGGCGACGCTGACTCACCCAAGCACATGGGCACCAGCCAGTCAAGCAGCCCTTCCCACCCCCGGAAGCTGTGCAGGCATCTCCACGGGTCTTTCGGCCACAGAAGCGCTTCTGGCTTCGTCATCCCGAGCCATCTTCAGAGCCAGCTCCCCAAGCACAGGAGGAACCCGGCAGCTCCTCTGGGCCAGGTAGACCAGCCGGCCACATGCCCACGGGTACAAGGAGTGGCCACTGCTATGCAGTCAGCTTGGCCTAGGCCGGGGAACCACCAGCTCCAGAGGATGAACATGCTGCCCGGGGAACTGCTCAGATCACAAGTTCCCCAGGCCCACGAGGGACTCTCCAAGGCAGGGCTCCTTCGGATGCGTGACCTCTATACCTGTTCCCAAGTCAATGTCCGATGCCTCAGACCTCACGTGCCTTCAGAAGGCCTGCGCGCCAGGGACAAATCATTCCTCCCTTCTCCCTTCAGGATGTAGATTACCATTTGTATACACACACCATTCCCGCTGGCTTTATTCTTAATGACGAAAATAATGGTTAATATGATAACACGAGCGGGACGTTTCCCACACGTCACGTCGTTGGTCCTCACTGCAATCCCACGAGACTAGAAGCATCAGGATTCCCATTTCTCAGGGGAGAGAGCTGGAGACAGAGGTTAACATTCCTGCCCAAGGTCAAGCTGCAGAGCTGGATGCCAGTCCTAGACTCAGGGGCGGCCACACGTCTGCACACTGTGCACACCCTGGGCCCCTGCCCCAGGCCCGCGGAGGGAGGGAACGCAGCCATGCTCAAGACGACGGCCGCCCAGCTGTGGGCTGACCCCACAGGAGGAAGAGCAGGAAAAAACGGGTCCAAGGTGAACATGGCACAGCGGTTAGTCGTGGCGGCCGTGGTGCAGGGCAAAGCAGGGTCAGGGCGGGGCACGGGGAGGGGCAGTTGGCACACACCTGCCACCACAGGCCTTACTCCAACCCTTGTCCTGCGGGGTCAGCCGCGGCCGGGTAGGACCTCAGATCCTTCTGCCCCGAGAGCCCTCAAGCCCCGAGGCCTATTGTCTGTGGCCCCTTCACCCTGAACCATGACCAAGAAGGATGGATGGGGAGAAAGGCGCTGTGTGCCTGGAGGCCAGCCCAGAGCAGAGGGGGTGAGGCACCACGGTGGAGGCCTGTGTTGTCCCTGTCGCCCCCATGCCCTGCAGCACTACACCCGCATCCGGGCCACAGCCCCACAGTGAGCGGCATCTGGGCTTAATCTCTTGAACATCTGCCACCTTGGGGGCTGCCACTGGTCCCCACAGAGTGAGGGACTCTTGAGGCCAGCTGGGCCCGAAGCCACATCTGCAGCCAAGCTCAGCTCAACCCAGTTGAGATGGACCAACTCCAGGGGCCTACGGATGGACCTGGAGAACTTGGTGCCACAGGGACTTTGTGCTGGGTTGTGACATGGTGTGACTTGTCGAATAACTAGCGCTGTGCTCCGTACAGCCTCAGCGCACTTCTTGCCCTTCTCTCTCCTGCCCATGCAGCGGGTGGGCAACAGGAAGCAGCACAGCACGCCCCCCAGTGCCTGGCGCTTAGAGAAAAGGCCTTTTCTAACCAAATCCCTTTAGCAGTTTCCAGCTTACCCTCTGCCGAGCTCCAGACTGTGTTAGTATTACAGGTAGGAGAGTGAGACTCTTACTCATTCAACAAACAATTAGAAAATGATAGTGTGCTTGAAGTCAGAATATCCCATCAACTGGCACTCTCTTCCGAGAAGGCCAGACGCCAGCCTCGGGAGAAGCCCCCATGACTTCCTACAATCAACCACTTCCATTCAGTCTTCCTGAAATTCAGCCCCATCCCTTTATAACAAACCCTACCCAGAACACTCTGTATAACGAAAGGACACTCTGCCCCCAGCAGAGGGCGCATCGATTTCAAACAGCTTCTGGTGCCGCAAACCTCAGAGGTGCAAGGAGCCCCGAGCCCTGGGAGTTGGGGGCACTCGGGTGGTTGGTTTGGATTTTGGAAGATCTCAACCATATAAGGGTTGGAAAATCAAGATGCAGGAGAGAAAGTAGGGGCTGCAGTGGCAGAGGCATCGCCTCCACAGTTTCCAACAGGCTTGTTATTTGATGAACCTGCTGAGAAATCAGCTGAAGCAGTGGCGCAGCCCAAGAGGCTCCACCATCCCAGAGCCCGGTGCTTGGGCAAAGCTGGGCGCACCCTCCCGCTTAGCACCCAGCCCAGGGCTCTGAGCGGCCCTGCGGGGAAGGAACGAACTGGCTCCAGCTGGGCTTAGCCTCACACGAGCACAGGAGGTCCCCCTTCTCACTCCCGCAGGAAAGAGCTCCACGACCTGTGGTGCCTGGGTTCCAGGCTCTTCTTCCCAACGTCCATGCTGCACCACTGGCTACACAGGCTGACAGTCGTCCCCTTTGCAAAGTGCAAACATCTCCATGCAGCATGAAGCTGCAGGCAGACCGAGTCACTGCACCATCTCTGGGAGGACTCAGGACCCGCAGGACCTGGTGGCCGTGGGGATACCCCTCCCGCCGCCCTACCCAGGACCCCCTGCCACAGCCTGGCTTTCTGTTGGTGGCAGTGAGTCAAGGGCACAGCGTCCTTCCTGCGGTAGGAGCTTGGTCTGCAGTTTTCACTATGCCTAAAAAGGTTCAAGTAAAGTAATGATACCTGAAGAGAGAGCTCCAGGGCCGCGTCCCACCTGACGTAGCATCTCCATTCACGGACTGCAGAATGGTCTGAATGGGTCAGCAGGTGCCGAGACAGGGAGGATGGCAAGGCCTCCCCTTCCCAGGCCATGGTCCACAGGTAGGCAGTGCGAGAGAAGACGCGCTCACACCAAGACACTGAGGCAAGAGACAGGCCATAACAAGAGGAGGAACAAGATGCTCAGAGACCCAGGTGGAGGAGTCGCAGCCAGGGAGCTGAGCCTTCGAAGGTCCTCGAGGTACCCCCATCCCTCCAACGGCAGAGCCAAGTGCACCACTGGCACTGGCGCGAGGATGCTTGGGAGGTAGAACCGTGAGGTAGGAAAGCACAGCTGATGGGGGAGCAAGAAACCTCAGAAATTAAAGATGAATGAAAAGTGCAGAAAGCAAGATTCCATAATACACTCTCCTCATCAAAGGCCCCCCAAAGCGTTCATTTAGAAACAGATGTGCTTCCATATGACCAGTTTCCTCAAAGAATTTCAAAGGAAGCCCCTGACTTTGCTCAGATTTCTCAGTTATTTAATGCAGAAGGATAAATGCTCCAGAGTGTCATCACAGGACTCGTTATCTACAGTGGAATTCTCAGCTCTGTGTCTCACGTACACTGAACGTATCTTCCACCGGTGGCACTACATAAAAAGTTATGCACTTTGCACCTATTAACACTAAGTCATACACAATTTGCAAATTTCGGGGAATTGTGCAAATATTTGGCATCATTGCGAGCAATCTTTAAAGGTGCTCCATTCATCTCCAGCTTCTAATTATGATGATCCCAGGAGCAATGTCATTGTTTGCAGCGGGAACGGTTGGAGCTCTGTCATAAGAGCTGTCTGGTTTAGGATTCAGGGTAAACTCACAAAACATGCATCTACATTTAGTAACAAAGGCAAGTGAAAAACTAATGCCAAGCATACAGAATTATAAAGGGAGCTTGTACTTGCAGAGTGGAAATGTTCTAAAGTATTTCTGCTGCAATTTGCATTGTAGTTTGTAAGATTTATCAGTTCTTATTCAAGTCACCAAAAATACAATAGAGAATGTTATATTAATTGGAACATTAATAATGCATTTCTAAGCTAAACGATGTCCTTGGGATTTCCAAGGAAATTTCAGAAATGCATGGCCAAAGTAGTCTATGTAACCAGACATCCTGAGCCCTTCATCAGGTATTCATTTGAATGGATTTTTCCTTCAGAATGTCCATGGGCACTCAGTAAATTGGTGGATAAAGCAAATGTATTCATGTAAACTGGTTTGATTATCACCTCTTGCCCTTCCAAATGAGGGAATAACATTCTGTGATTCTCTAACAGAAGCTATTTTAATAGTTTCTGTTCACCAGGCACAGGTCCCTTAAAGATTACAGTTCTATTAAAAGCCAAACAAAAAAAAATAATAAAAATAAAATAAAATAAAATAAAAGCCAAACAATCATATAGCCCAGAACATCCCACAGACAAGGAGTAATTTTTAGAGTTTCCTCCTTTCTCAAATGCGATGTCTCCCTGAAAACTCATCCGAAGAACACAATAATTCGAAGAACACAAAGTCAAAGGAAGTTTCACCAGCATCCAGGACAGGTCAGTGCCTCGTCCCGAGTGCGTGTGCAAGTCCTCAGGGCACTGAGCTCCATCTCCCTCTTCTTTACCTTCTGCCCCGTCACTTACCACCTCATGCTTTCATGAGCTCCCTGAGAAAACTGACCACATTTGCAGCTTCCCTGGAGTGCCCCAACACTGACCAAAGTGCTAACACCTGGGTGTGCAAGTGTAAGTGGCTATTGTGGTTTTCTTTGTACTTTTCTATACTTGAAATACAAAAATAAAATTGTTTAAGTTCTTGTGTGTTTCTGTTTCTGGTAATGCAGGTCCAGATAATTCTAATTCTCATGCTAACAGATACAAAAACTGTTTTTTAAAAAACTAACTTTGCATGAAGGTCACAAAGAAAGAACACAGCAGTGAAGGATCCTGCCATCCTGCTGCAGTGGGTAAAAAACTGGAGACTGGCAAAGACCCCACACTTTGGGTCCAGACTCTGAAGGAGTGACCCTATCACCAAAGGCAAGTTTCACAGACTCTGGGCCCACAAAACTGGTTGGAGGGGCTCCCACAAGGTCCCCAACTGCCTCCCAGAAGCAAATATATCTAAAAATGATATCATAACCCTCACACTATTTCAGAGCTTTCCACATGCAATGTCCATCATCATATCAATAACAAACAGACTCAACAGAAAAGTAGAAAACAAGACCAAAAGTAAGAGGACAGATGTGCAGCACAAACACACATAGGGAACCTGGATCTAGAATATGAATAGATTAAAATTACACTATCTATACGGTCAAAGAAATTTTTTTAATGGTTGAGAATTTTAACAGAGAAATATGCGACAAACCACCTCAAACATCAAGGCTTAACACAGGAACTAGTTTACCTAGCCCAGCAGGCAGGGCGACCTTGGAGGACAGCCCGTCTGGTCCATGTCAGGCTCAGCCATCCTCAGCTGGGCCTTCATTCATGTCCAGAACCTTCTCCAGGAGGACCAGGCCAGTGGAAGTGTTGGCGTGCCCAGGCCTTTCTCCATGCAGCCTCTCTTCCCTCGTCAGGCTGGTCAGATCCTTCATTTGCTGGCAAGACGGTTTCCAGCATGAGGATGGAACAAGCCAAACTGCAGGCTCAGAGTTTACACAGCATCACTTCCACCAAGTTCTACTGGTCAGAGCATTGAGGGTGGCCCTGACTCCCAGACAGAGGAGGAGAGAGTTGCAGACAACTTCTGGGCATGTCCACAGTCCACTATTGCCAGAGGCTAAGAGACAGGAGGAGGGTGACAAGGGCCTGCTTAAAGTTGTAGAAAAATAGAGAAAACAAATTCTAAAACTCAAATACAGATACAGGGAAGAAAAATTGAAGATACCAGATTGGGTATTATCAGATATTGATACTATCATGTATGAGATCTGATATTATCACATGAGATATAGTTGAAGAGAGAGTTAGTAAACTGGTAGATTTGGCCAGAAGGAAACCTCCAGGGTTTGGAGAGACATGGAAAGACATGGAGACATGGAGAGACAATGGAAAATAAAGAGGAAAGACAGAAAACAGAGGGATTAGAGAGGGATATCTTATGTGTGTTTGGAATCTAAGAGATAAGAGTAAAAATGTTCCAGAGGCTATATTTGAGGAGATAATATCAGAAAAGGGTATTCAAAATATTGAAAGATATTAAGCCACAGATTCAAGAAGTCCTTTGAACACCAGTTAGAAGATAAAACTGCACATGAGCACATTATTTTTTTAAAGAGATCTTATTTATTTATTCATGATAGACAGAGAGAGAGAGAGAGAGGCAGAGACACAGGCAGAGGGAGAAGCAGGCTCCATACCGGGAGCCCGACGTGGGACTCGATCCCAGGACTCCAGGATCACTCCCTGGGCCAAAGGCAGGCGCTAAACCACTGAGCCACCCAGGGATCCCCCACATGAGCACATTATAATAAAATTCCCCCCCCTTTTTTTTGAGAGAGAGAAAGAGCAGGAGGAGGGGCAGAAAAGGAAGGAAAAACTCTTCAGCAGACTCCCTCTGAGCTCCGAGCCTGAAATAGGGCTCAATCCCTCAACCCTGAGATTGTGACCTGAAATCAATAGTCAGATGCTTAACCAACTGAGCCACCTAGGATGCCCCTAAAATTGCTTTTTAAGAAGAGATAAAAATTTTAAAAGCAGTAAGAAAAGCAAAGCCATATTATATTCAAAGGAAAAAGCATTAGACTGAGGGCTGAGTCCTCAAAATAAACAATTAAAATCAGAAGATAATGAAATGATATTTTCAAATTGCCAGAAGACAGAATGGATCCCCTAGACATCTGTATCTGGCACAAATAATGGTCAGGAAGGATGGCATGATAAAGATGTTTCCAGGTAAACAAACACCAGAACTTATTACCAGCAAACATACACATGGACAAACCCACAATTATAATCAACACGAGGCCCTCCTGCTCCATAACTGAGAGGATAAATGGTTAAAACATGGGAAGAGGCAGATTCTTTTTAAACATTTAGTACAAGACAATGAACAACTTTCACGTGTACAACAAATCTGAACTATACTTACTTTTCCAGTAGACAGGGAATATGGATGAGATTCAGCATAGTAAAAAGGCACATTTATATCCATATCAACTGTGCCAGATGCTCGGCTGCCACCTAGGATTAGAAATATATCTAGTAAATGCACGAAGTCTACCTCTGCACACGCGCCCATACTTAACATTCACTGGAAAAGACACCAACAAGCCATTACTGGATGCAATTATTGAACTAAATAGAGGAGGAGATACACCCACTTAATAGGCGGGAAGTCTCACCCTATGAAGATGTCAATTCTCAAATTCCTCAAGTCATTCCATAAGTTCAATGCAACCCCAGCTGAAGTCAAAGTAGAGTTTCTGAAGAAATTTCAAAAACTCAATTCTAAAGCAGAAATGGACACTCAAAGCTAAGAACAAGATGGGAAGACCTGGCCTGGAGAAGATGATCTTATCCAAAGACAATAATGAAGACAGTGACGTTAACTAACACAGGAGAGATAAAGAGACCAGGATCAGAAAAAAAGACTCAGGGACAGGCCCATCGATAAACAGGTATTGAGTGTTGACATGTGTAATGCTGAGGAGTGGTAGACAAGGCCAATAGAGGGTCTGGCCAGTCATATCTCCACGTGGAACAAAGAAATGGAGCCCTGCCTCACGCCACATGATCTCAGAGGGTGGTGCCTAAACAAAAGCCTAAACAAGGAAAACCTCAAAGATTGCACTAAAACAATGCTCTGTGAGCTTGGGAGAGGGAACGCATCCTAAACAGTACATCAGAACTCTGATTTCACAGAGGAAGCCTGAGGAGTTGGACTACATGCAAACCAAGAAACGTTCACCAGATAGAACCGTCAGGGTTGAGAACAGGTAAGCCACACGGTGAGATGTCTGCAACACCCTTGTGAACAGAAGAATAGTGCCCGCGATGTGCACAGAGCTCCTGAGTCTACCAGCAAAAGCCAGATGGGTCTCCAGGGCTGGTCACTCTGAGACTTAGGTCAGGCAACAGAGCTGGCTGTTGTGCTCTGCTGGGTCACCTAGTCGCCACGGCAGCAGCTGAACAGTGGCACCTCCAGCTCGACAGACCTCGTCTCTCATCCTCTGAGCAATGGACAAAGGGTTCCACTTCCCCCATGGGACCTTCCTGGCAAAGTTGAAGACTGGAAACCAGTTGGGTCTGAGTCTCTACTCCTGCATCCCACACTGTACCTGCAAGTCCCCATCATCCTTGCTGTCCCTATGTCACACCGTCCAGCTGATGTCAGGCTTGGTATCAGGCACAGGAACTTAGGTTCCACAACTGCCTAAGGCCAAGGCTCTGTCACATGACCCCTACCGTCTGTCCGTCACCCCTGGCAGTTCCTTCTGTGCTTGGATCCTACCATACATATTGGCCAGAGGCAGACACTGGCAATGACCCAAATGCCTATGGACAGGATGGAAGAGGACGTCACACTCTCTCCATGTCAGGAATGCTTCATGGCACTGAAAGGGAATGACAGGTAGTGAGTCAATGACAGAGGTGAATCTGGTCACTGTAGGGTTGAACAGAGAAGACACAAGACAGAATGAACGTCCTCTATGTCTTGCTGCGTGCATCCACTTTATAAGGGTCAAACCCCCTCAGAGCTAAAACAGATGGAGAGGTGGGATGGGCTTGCCCGTGAGGAAGTCAGAGAGGATGGCGCTCAGGCCACGAAGAGGGTCTCTGGGGTCCTGTTCCCTGTCGAAGTGGTTAAACAGACCTCAGCTCTAGGACATTTACTGAAGCTGTGCTTTGATGTTTTGCTCACTCTTCTACGTGCATGTTATTCTTCAACTAGAAGAAAATCCAAATGGAAAAGCAAGCAAACAAACAACTCTGTGTGGGGGCAACTCCATCTGGACCGGGAGCCTGTCCACCGGCTGGTATCTGTCCCGCTGGCACGGGGCAGAGGGAAGGAGAGCTGCCCTCTGGAGACAGCGCCCTTCCCAGGCCCGAGTTCGGTGTCACCCCCCGCCCCCAGCACTAGACCACATTCTACAATCTGCCTTCCCCGTTTTCTTCTCTGTCTGATGCATCTGCGAATTTGTCAAAACAAGCACCTGTCTGACCACTATCTATGCAATCCCACGGCCCAGTCACCTTCAGTACACGAGAAACCAGCTAATTAATACAAATATTTCTCATACTTAGAACGATGGGCCCATTGAAGATTCACTGTGCCTGAATCACCAAGGCTTGGAGTGTTGGGACACCAAAGACACACCCAAGATCAAAAGCCTCGGGAAGTGTGTCCAAATGGGCTGGTGTGGACAGGGCGAGCTGCCCGCTCCACACCTTCAGAGCTCCATTCCTTTTCCTCAGTATTGGAGACTTTTTCCATTACTGAGCCATATTAACACATCTAAGATCAGAAGTCGCATAAGCATCTCCAAAAATGTTGCAAAGGCATCTGAGAAAATCCAAGCGTTGTCATGGGAACAGTCCATGAACCTGCGCAGCTGGGCGCTTCCATACCTGATGCGTCTACCCCAGCCCAAGGCCAGCACCATCCATGGTACATACATGATGTGCTGAGACACATACACCCGTGAGACAAGCACTGCAGCCCAGCTCCCAACACAGCCACCCCACGTGGTTACCATTCCGTGCGTGTAGTGGAAACACCTAAGAGCTACTCCTTAGCGGTTTTCAAGTATACAGCAGGGATCATCAACTACGGTCACTCTAGAATTCAATCATCTCACAACAGGTGGTCGACCAGCCCTCACAACCCCAGCCCCAGCCCTGTGGCCACCCCTCTCTCTGCCGCTGGAAGTCAGACATTTTCGATTCTGTGAATCATGTGAGGGAGCGCAGGCAACACGTCGTCTCCGCGCCCACTGACTTCACTTGGCCTGTGCGAAAGAGCCCCGATGGCCACAGCCAAACAGCCAAAGTGTCACTGGTGGAGGAGCAGATGAAGAACTGGGGGGGGGGGGGGGGGTGACAGGGGGAGAGAGAGAGAGAGAAGGGAGAGAAAGGGGGATGGAGAGAGAGAGAGGACAGAGAGAGAGAGGGACGGAGAGAGAGAGGGACGGAGAAGGAGGGACAAAGAGAGGGAGATGGAGAGAATTCTACTCCACCTTTAAGAAGAGGGACAGAGCAGCTGCCCCAGAGGAAGTCGGTGTGTTCAGAGCTGAGCCTCCCTTCCTACCCTGGGGTCAGTCGTGGGGGCAGCTGCACAACCCAGTGGACCCTGCTGGACGAAGCGGGAAGGGGGAGGCAGGACGGTGGCTCTGGCAAAGGCGCGTGGAGGGCAAGGTGATCTCACTCACGAGACGTTGCCACTGCCCCCTCACTGCCTCTCTGAACAGCACCACATACGTATCAAAATTAGCAAAGGAGAGTGAAACGTCCCAGGGCCCAGGACAGACAGGAACATTGAGGTGCGGTGGTGATGCTGCTCCCACTTGCCTGACTGCCTGACCCCAGAAGAGCTAAGCCCCACGCAGGCGGAGACCGTCTGCTGCCCACCCAAGGACTGAGCCCACCTGCCCCATGGGCAGGACAGGGAGGGACCTTTGCTCATCTCTGATCCACAGCGGCTTCTGGCCGGGCCCGGCTCTTCCTGTGCGGCCTGTAGCTGCGACCCTGGCCCTTCTCAGAAGTTGTCACTAGTCCAGGGAGATCAACACAGAGGAGAGACCCTCCAGCTGCCAGCACGGAGAGCTGGCAATCAGGTCCTATCACTATGGCCCTAATAACACAAAATAGTTTACCTAGCTTGAAGATTTTATGACGTCGTCTTAATTCATAGTCACTTTTTTTAGTACAAAAAAACTGGATGAGAATCCAAGAGCAGCATTTTTCACAAGTGCCAAAATGTGGAAACAACCCGAATGTCCACCGGCTCGTAAGTGGATAAAAGCAGAGGTGCATCCATCCAAGGGAACAGTGTCAGCAAAAGATAGGAGAGAATGAAGTGTGCACGCCACAGCGTGGGGGACCTGGAAACATGAGACGCCACGCAGAGCTGCCAGTCACAAAAGGGCCGCATGTTCCTTGACTCATCTTCCTGGAACTGTACTCAGGCAGAGAGTAAATGGGGGCTATCAGGGCTGGGAGGTTGGGGAGCACCGGGGGCCATGCCGATGACATGGGGTCTCTTTTTGGGGCCAGGGAATGTCGTCACATGAGTGCAGGCACAGCCGCACACACCTGTGGAGGTGCCGAAACCCCCGAATCGCCACTCTCTGTGGGTGAACATACAGCATGTGAGTCACATCCCAATGAAGCTGTTAGGAGGATAAATAAAGACAAACCTTGGCTCTTTCTCACTCCAGCCTCATTGGGGTGACCGTTACCAACCGACCCAGGACGTGCATGGCCTGTCTGGAATGTTTGACAAACAGGTTCTTCTCATGCATTATACATGTAGCTTAGAACAACACTAATGGACACCTGGAAGGAGGGCAAGTATTTCCATCACCCAGGGGTGAGGCTGCGCAAATTAACAACAGGACGGTTCATTGAAGCAGGAAATGGATTCGTCTGAGAACACAGGAAATCTTTGTGGAGTGTGTGTGATTATCCATACACTTGTTTGCTAATTACAGCCACTACCAATGGTGTGGTCACTGCTTTTAAGGACCTGGAATCAGGGCTTGGCCAAGGGCCCAGCCCATCGCCTGTGGACACGGGCACAGCATGGCCCGGCCACCCCCGGATGCAGGTCCCCAGCGCGAGTCCTGCTGCAGTGGGCCTGTGTCCTGACGGCTCAGCCACTCCGGGTGTGCCCAGCTGTGTGCACACATGTGTGCACTGTGTCTCCAGTGGGTACATTGGGGCGCCCAGATTTGGCCCGCTTCCCATGTTGTTTCCACCGGGGTCACGCGACCATGTTCCCACAGCCTGCGAGGACCTGGAGGGATATGTGGTCTGAGTAACCCCTGCACGTGGGCCACAGCGTGACCCCGCACTCTGCCACGGACACATGCAGATACAGAGCAGGGCCTGACAGTTTGTGGGCTTGTTTTCTATGAACCCATCCTGGCGCTGAGCCCCAGAACATTGGAATAAAGTCCACCTCCAAAAAGCAAAAGGGACACGTAGCAAATGCACCCCAGACCCCACACCCGTTGCTCCTCTTTAGTAAAAGTGGAGGCCGTCCTCTGGCGCCCCGTATGCATGAAGGCTTTCAGTGGCTGTGGGCAGCTTCCCATCGTAGCCGGCTGTGAATGTTCTGTAGAATCAGGCGGTAAAGACTTCTGGAAGTTCCAGAAAGTGCATCTCAAAGCGTCTCTGTGGAACCGCGCTGCCACGGGCAAGCTACTCAGGCCTGCCACTGCCCACCATGTCTCCCCGGCCTCCAGCCCACAGAAAGGATACACTGAGGACGTGGGTTCACCAGACTTGCAGGAAAGTCTGCACAGTTTCACCTCAGTTTCTGGAAGATGTTTTTCTGGCCTCGCTGGAAGGCCTCCACCCCAAGACAAGCCCAGAGACGCCAAGCGGATGTTCTCCAGGCTGTGTGCCCACTGGGATGCGATGTCCATGGTCACACACCCTCTGGACCCTCCATGGAACCTGCAGGCCCCACATGTGAGCTCAAGGATGTGGCCTGGGCTCCTCGCCACACGAGGGAGGGACAGAGAACAGGCAGCTTGTGCAGCCTTGGATGTGGGTCCGGAGTCTAGCTTGGCCACTCCTCGTGGGCATGACCTTGGCTGCGGGTGAAACCCGCGAACTTGTTCAGGCACAGTAGGGATGAGGTGGGCCATGCCTCTGCAGACGTGCAGAGCGGGATACAAAGAAGTTTTTGTGAAGGGTCTGCAGAAAGAATGGACATCCCAGGCACTGTTAGTTTTCCCTCGACAAGGACGGTTCCAGGTCAGCCCTGGTCCAGCCCGAGTGACCACCAGGGAGGGTGGAAGGCCCACCCCACCCCTGTCTTCCTAGGTCACCGTCGACTGTGCTTTCTTACCCAGCTGGTGACTGGCTCTGGCCCTGAGCTCTGGCCCGGTGCCCCCTGGATGCTTCTCCCCTGGCACCTTGGCTCCAGGCTCTGAGCAGCGGGCTGGCTGCATGTAGTGGAGTTGATTCTGGGGACAGGAAAATCCAGGGGAATGTCTGCTTCCAGCAGTGTCATCAGCTCCCGTGGTCTGACAGTCGGTGAGAGGAGATGGGGGTACCAAAGGGCAGCACTTTGAGAAGCAGGCCTCCCCAGTAAAACGTTAGTTCAAGGACACAAGAAACACCCTGGTGTTAAGGGACAAATCCAACAGGCATCTGGGATTTTAGAACTTAGCAGCAGAGTAAGACCTGCTGAAACTCACCCTCCATCCCACACATCTGGCGAGCTCACCAGCTCCTCCAAAGTCTCCAACCAGCCCAGCCAGATAGACACTCTGCACAGGGCAACTTCACCATAACACTTGCTGCCTGACAGCTGGGGCTTGCTGACCACCAGGGCTCCCTGACCACTGGGGCTGGCTGGCCATCAGGGCTCATGACCACCAGAACTCCCTGACCACTGGGGCTGGCTGGCCATGTGGACTGGCTGACCATCACGGCTCAATGAGTTCATGGTTCATTGACCACTGAGGCAGGTGCCTGCATGTGGGAAGCCTAAAGTGCTCAAACTTCTTAGGCACTTCTTCAAATCAGGCACCTTGTTCTGATGCCCCATTACCCTGAGTTTACAGGGACGCATGAGCATGTGAAGAGCCCAGCACCCCAGAACTTGATGACCATCTACCCAGTTGCTCATATGGATTATCAAAAATGGTCATACCTAGGGCTTTAAAAAACCACATTGGAAAAAAAGTTAGTTTATTTCAAGATTTTAAACATTTCACTACAATCTTTTCTCCTGACTCTTCTGTACTCTAATATATCAGCAAGCATAGAAATAAAGTTACTACAAACAGCTGGCCCAAATTATTCTTCCAGTTTATCTCTGTAAACACCCTCTGTGGGTTGCAGAATATGCATATTTTCTATGCTCCACATTTGGCTCATAGATATTGTTGTGAGCACTGGATAGTATGGTTAAAAATGTTTCTCTTTCATTTCTGAGTCTTTAATTTTATGTTTGAGCTCTGCATAAAAATAGCTTGTAATTGCTTTTTGACAGTAATAAGCCTAAGATTGTGACTCAAAAATTTGAGATATTATGTTCTTTTGTAATTGTATTCAATGAAAACATAGTTCAATGTGGAGCTTAAAAAAATCCCAGCTTCTGCAGCCTCTGTTCCACTGACAGCATTAAAGTTACAGCTGAAGTTACGTGGAAGTTGGTAACTTCCAGGCTCATTTTCTAATGAGCTCTTTCTACCAAGAGAAAAAGCTTTCTGTGCAGAAGTTACAACAGAAAAAAGGAGAAAATTTAGAACCCTGCATCATTCTGGCCTCACCCCCAGCTTGTGGCACATCTTGTGGCAAGTCTGGCTTCATCGAAGCTACAAACCGACCGGAGATTTTGTGCATCACACAAAAGTGCCTATACAAACGAAATAAGGTCAGAAATTAAAAAGCCAGAAGTATGCAGAGCTTTCCAAGTGTGAATTGAGATTGATACGTCTCTAAGCCACAAAGACATTACCCAGGGATGGTGTGAGGTATTGGAAATTGGCTAACATGTTTTCCAGTGTAGCAGAAATCAAATAAAATATTCCAGAAACATGAAAGATAAATCTATTAATGAAGTCCCATAAATGTCAAGTCTGCATAGACTTCTCATTTATTCCTTGGTTGTCAAACTTAAATTTCTTCCACGAAGCAGAGGTACACAGATATCCCGTCCTTCGCATTAAATTAGCAGCTCTTAACGGGCCACTGTGAGGGGCACAGGACGCAGGAGGCCCCCAGGGTCTACTCTGACGCTCTCTTTTCCACTTAATTCATATCACTGCCATTTTTCTCAGCAGCAAGAAATAGCACAGAATCATTTCCAGCAGCGACCGGCATCATCTGAAAGCCAGGAGAGGCGGGGTGGGCATGGCCACAGCCCCAGGGAACGAAGTACAGCAGAGCCATGGTTTCCTCCCAGGCCAGCGTCTCTGGTGTGACAGGTCAGAGCCCCGGCAGGTGGACGTCACCACATGTGGGGCATGTGCTCCACACGCAAGACCAGGCCAACAAGCGGGACGGCTCAATGGCCAGTCACTTCCACCAGAAATTGAGCAGAGCAAACAAAACCCTTCCTTCTAAGCTTCAAGACCAATGGAGTAAAAGTGTCCACATTCAAAGTAGAATCGGGTTTGTGAGAGACAAACTCTCGTCTAACCGTGAGCATACGCAGCTGCAGCCTGGCCGGGGAAGAGCGTGCACGTGGCCCCACCCCGGGCAGCCACCAGGGCAACAGGGCGGCAGCAACCACGCCTGAGGTGCCTGCTCGCTGCGAAGCCCCACGTCCCCATAGGTGGCCTCCTTTAGAAGACAGACGCCTGGAGTTGAGACGGCTCACCATGTCTTAGGCAGCCTGTCAGCCTCAACGGAATTACTCTCCTGGCTCCTTGGGAAGTCCTTTGCCTTTTACCCACGACATCAGGTAATACTACTTGCTGTAAAAAAAAAAAAAAAAAAAAAAAAAAGCCAATCCAACATTTTAATGATTCAACATCTTAGATTCTTCTCACTTGTACAACTGCCCAAAGCAGTGTTTCCTGTGCCAACCTCCACCTCTCCCACACGTCCCCATCCTAGAGCCAGGGACACTCCTCGTTGGCCAGAGGAAGGGGAGCTAAAGCCACAAGGAACCTCTGTTTCTCTGCAAAAGCATCAGTGACCCCACCTGAACACAGTGGGTAGGCACGCAGGGGCAAGTAGCTGCCAGCTGGGAGAGGACTGTGAGCTTTGGTGGGTCACCAGCCATTTGCCCCCATGCTGCCCATTTCTATTTTATTTTTGGTATTATTATTTTTTAAATCCTAATAAGATATGTCTCAAGATTTCTAACATTGACTGTTCGTGCTGTTCTAAGTATTTGAATCCAAAGCTCCCAATGAATAATTTCCTCAGGGCCAACACCATCTTTGGGACCTGCATGCGGTTCCCTCCACCAAAGGTTCTGCTCAGGATGAGAACCACGTCTTGGGATTAGCATGTGCTTGGCTTGCAAGTGCTGCTGGACTTCGGTCGTTCTGAGGCACCGTGGAGACCCCAGATCCCATCTGGAGCGGCAGCATCCATGCTCAAGGGTTCCCAGTTCTGAAGCTGCAGCCATGTCACTGACCTCGCTAATTGACCCCATCCTTTCTCTGGGGATTGCCATCTGCAGAGCCAGAAACCCTCATCACTAGAATCAGAGGGAGACTCAACTCTTCAACGAGGCTCCTCCCGGGAGGGTCCCCCGGGCCTTAATAAACATCTTCTGTGTCCCCGGGATGCACAGCACAACCCAGCGCCCAGTATAGAACCACCTGCTCACATGACAGAGAGGTGTCCCCTTGTGTGTGGCTTCCCAGCCCTGCAGACTGGCCATTTGCATAAGTATCATCTTCTCTAACTGCCTAATACCAACACCTCTTTCAGTCTTCAGAGTTTGCACAGGCTTTTTTTGTATTAACAAAAAACACCTTTTCTACTAAAATAAACAATTTGGAATTATGAGGACTATATACCCCTAATGCCTTTGCCTATCTTGGTGGCGTGGGCCCTGGGGTCACATCACCCCTTGCTCTGCCTGGGGTGCAGCTGGACTGGACCTGCTCTGGGTGGCAAGGCTCAGCAGACACACACACCACGGAGTACTTAGGCTTGTTATGTAATAAGGGAGTCACTCTTAAAGTTTTATAAATGTTAATATAGACATTTAACTTAAATTTCTTTGGAAATTAACCAGGAGATGACAGTTCTGCAAGTACCACTGCCAAATGCTCACTTTCTACAGAGGCTTTAAAATGTAAGGGATTGCAAACTCTAATGCCATATTCATGCTGCAAATTATTCTCCTTGGCATTGAAATATCCCTGCAATTAATTATCCCTGCAGTGAAGTATTATAAAGAAGCCCTCGACTGTTTGAGACAGAATTGTGAGGCTTTTCAGGATGCCAGAAGTCGAAGGGCCAGCAATCAATTCCATAACTCATTTTTATTATCTGCTCAACATTCCTCCAGGAGAGTTTGCTCTGTGCACCCTGCACTGTGGGGTTCTGCTTCTCCAGTGCTGGTGGCCATGACCCACAAAGGAGAGGCCCCTTTTCCAGTGGCAGAGCACCTGGCCAGGTGCACGTCCTCATGGCCCGCTGCTCACTAACTGACTTCAGGACTCGGACACATTTCTCAGACCCACTCACCATGACATCAGTAAGCCAGTCAGGAAGCAGCACTGATGGAGTGCTGTGTCCTGAGGATGAAGAGACAGTCACAGACTCTGCCCTCGGGAGGCGGAGGCTGGAGTCGGCCAGTGACGTCAAACAGAACAGTGAGTAGCAGAGTAAGGACTCCGGGAGCTTGGGAAGAGCAGCAAACCCGCACCGAGGAAAAGTGCTGACTTCCCGAAGATGTGAGGTCACATGAGGCCTGCTCCCTCCAGCATCCCCTTCTGTGAATGAGGCCCTTTCAGCAGAGTGCTGGGCTCTGCCTGGCTCCCGCATAAGGGGCTCCTCCCAGTGCACCCAGGCACCTGGCTCCTGCATAAGGGGTGCCCCCAGATGCACCCGGGCTCCTGGCTCCCACGTAATGGGCACCCCCAGATGCGCCCACGCAAAACCTGTCAAGCCCTAGACTCTGCCTTCCTCCAGTTTCTCCATCAAACCAGCTCTGAGGCCAACGCAATCTCTCTCCGCAGCAGCTCTCCAGCCTACCACCACCCATCATCCTCCGACCACCTTCCCACTCCTGACTCACCTGTGCAGGTGTACCCCTCATCCCCACACAAAGGACCCTTCCTGGGGAGCCATGGTTGCCACTGCCCTCATCACACTGCTAGTAAAGTGCAAGAGCGTTTGAGGCGCGTCAGTCCAAAGGCAGGCTGCAAATGCAGGCCGCCTGTGCTCCAAATCCACCCGCCACCTGGCTGGTGAGTGACCTCACACCAGCTCTGCAGCCATCTGCGTGCCAGAGTGTCTCCACTGCAGTCAGGTTCGGCATCAGTCAACATGTGTGACCATCACTGACATGATTTCAGTGTGTGGCCATCAAATCCAACTGTGCAGTCCAGCTCCCCCTCCACAGGAGGGAATACCCGAAGCTGCTATTTCCTGAGTCACCCTGCCACGGGAGGGACAACTGTGCTGCCTCACAGGCTTCCAGACCCCCGGAGCCAAGCATATGCAAGAGACAGTGCCGCCTCAAATGCCACGTCCCCATTACCCCGGGGTCAGTCACCTGAACACAGCACCCTGGCCTCCCACTAGCGCCTGCCCGGCTTGGCCACCAGTGTCTTGGGGAAGGGGCCTGGGAGTGGGGCGTCGCCAGGCTGCCTGGAGCACTGGAGGGAGGGTGTGTGGAGAGTGGTTTGGGGCAGTGCCTTGCATGGGTTTACCCATGTGCATGTAGCTTTTCTTCTTTTTCTTCCTTTACTTCTGCAGGTTTGTTTCTGAGAGACGGGGTGAGGCTGCAAAGAAGAGAAATACCCATAACACTGCAGAATTTTGCGGCCCTCCCATCTGCTGTCCCCAGTAAACGTGGGCCCCAGATTCCCACAGTAGCTCAGGAAATGTAGATCCTGGGTCCACAGGACAAGGAACCTCCAAGGCCTCAGCAGGTGTGCAGGCACCAGAGCAGAAGGATGGAGGGGAACTGGCCTGGCTGAAGTTCTCAACCTCCCTGATTCAATCTTTGCATCCTGGGCATGTAGGTTTTGCTTTTGTTTCAGTTCTGTGAACGTGCAGAGGTGTGTGTGTGTGTTGAGGGGTTGGGGAAGGGAGACAAGAATCCCCTCTTATAACATTAAAACACCATTTCTGGGGGGCACCCGGGTGGCTCAGATGGTAGAGCGTCTGCCTTTGGCTCAGGTTGTGATCCCGGGGTCCTGGGATCGAGTCCCACATCGGGCTCCCTGCTCTGTGGGGAGTCTGCTCCTCCCTCTGCCCTCCCCCTGCTCATGCTCTCTCTCTCTCTCTCTCTCTCTCTCTCTCTCAAATAAATAAAATCTTTAAAAATAAATAAATCACCATTTCCCTCTGCCACCCTCCAAGCCACCCATAGCAGCCACAAGGTCCAGACGGAGTGTCCCTTCAGACCCTAAGACTGAAGCTCAAGGCCAGACACGCAGAGCCCATCCCTGCCTGAGTGACTGGGCCTGCGCGGGGTCATGTGGCACAGTGGGGAGCACAAGAAACAGAAGTACCGGCTGAGATCTTCAGCAGCAAATTCAAACTCAAACCCGAAGCAGTGAGCTGGGCCACAGGCTGCATCCGAGAGGAAACCTACAGCGCTGCCACCAGGTTGTCCCCTGTGAGGCCAGCTGGGTGTCTGTCCGACCAAGGGCATCAGGGTCCTGAGGAACCTGCCCACAGTGACCACATGCAGGGCCACCAGGGCCCCAGGGGCTGAAATGCCCCATCACACAAGGCCCAGGAAACTCAGCACCAAGCCTGCTGGCCCACCCGCACCAAGCCAGGGGCACCGTGAGGTGGGCACCTGGGTGAGGGGAGCGTCTGCATGGGGGGGGCGGGGGGCAGTGCGTCACTGGAACTCTGAGGATCACATGAATTAGGGAGACACAGAACTAACAGTGAAAGTCTAGCCAGAAATCAGAAAGGTATGTGTGAATTCAAACAGCTGAACAGAGTCTACACAAATATAAAAACTCTGGAGAAAACAGGATGAGAAAGGGCAAAGGGGCGTGTCAGGGTGTGCCAAGTCAGGGGCACCAGCCCTGTCGGCCACGGCCATGCCAGTCCCACCTGCTTCAGCGACATCCCGACACCGTCGTTTCCTTTAAGAGCAGATCAGGAAGGAAAACTAAAATTCAGCTGATTCATACTGATTCTCAGTCAGAATAAGTAATAACTAGGAAAGCTCTGCTCTCATAATAATCACAAGGGATCTTTAAAGGAAAATCCTGACCACACGGAAAGGCCCGGGTGCAGCACCAGAGCGTCCCTACACGATGGGATGGCCCTGGACGCCACGGTGGGCAGCAAACGTTGGGAACCCTTCCTCGGGAAAGGCGGGTTGTCTGTGTAATCCTCTTCTGAGGACAAAAGAAAGCAGCCCCACCATCTCTTAGAGTTTTCCAAGTCAACTGAATAAAACACTAAAAATAGAGCCTGGCAATATCGGGCACGCAAAGCCCGAGGGATGGACACAATTACCTACTCATTCTTTTCCACTGTTAATGACTCTGTTCCTCGCCATTATTTTATGATGCTAACCTCTGCGCCCCCCCTCCGCCCCCCGCAGCTCAGCACACCCCACACTTACATACCAAGTATTGCAAATTGTGCTTAATGACACAAAATAGTAGATCTCCTTATTTAAGAAAGACATTTCTTTTCCATCCACTCTTTTCTCTCTTTTTTTTTTTTTTTTTTTTTTTTCAGTATCTGATGTGTCCTTTCAAGGTGTTTCTATCTGGGATGGTAATAAAATATTTGATGACTGTATCTGTGGTTGGTCTACAGTTAGACATTCATGTCATACAGAATTCAAAAAAAAAAAATGAATTCTAATGTTCTTTGAATGGGACATTTCCCTTCATTCCTGCCACACTATTGAATCTTGTTTACAGAACACTGGGCTTTCATGATATTCAACTGAGTTTAAAAGATCCTTTCCAGGGGCGCCGGGTGGCTTGGTTGGTTGAACGTCTATCTGACTCTTGATTTCTGCTCAGGTCATGATCTCAGGGTCGGGAGACGAGCCCCGAGTCAGGCTCTGCACGGAGCATGGAGCCTGCTCGTGATTCTCCCTCCCTCCCCGTCTGCTCCTCGTCCCCCTAAAACACCCAAAAAGTAGAGGAAATACTTTCTGGTAATATCCATGAGTGAATCCAGCCTTAACATTGCTCGCCTACAGATTATAAAATTGAAACTTTGTGGATGGTTTCTGATACATCCACATGTATCCAATGTAGCTCACATGAAAACAGACCTGGAATGCAGGTGACAAATCCAGATTTAAAGTGTTGAAATCAGGTGGAACTCTTCCTCCTCGGACTCGTCCAGCCGCCAGCCACTGCTCAGCCCGACATGCGGGGGAGCCCCAAGCAGCACCCGTGGAAGGTGTATCTGGGGCCTGCAACAGGTGTGCATGTGTTCCGGCAGGGGGACAGACAAAACAGCCCCCTGCTGTTGGGAGACGGCGCAAGGGAGGCCACCCTGCATTTGGGGAGCTCAGGCCACCACTCAAGAGCCCCACACTGGACCCTTTGCAACCTCGGCCACACGCCACCATCTGAGGACACTGCTGGAGTCCAAGAGCAGAACAGGGTCAGGCCCACCCAGGCAAGCTCACTGTCTCACCCCCTGGTGGCCACTGACCCTGTGCCCGCCCTGCCCCACACCCCTCGGCCTCTGGCTCCACTTAGCTCCCGACACCACTCGGGCCCAAACCTGGATGATTTCACCCAGAGCACCCAGCAAGGCTCACTCTCCTGAGGGCACGCTCTTCATTTCACCTGCTCATGTGGAGCTATCAGTGCCTCTTCGTTTTGGTTGTTGTTGTTTTTTAAAGATTTTATTTATTTATGATAGACAGAGAGAGAGAGAGAGAGGCAGAGACACAGGAGGAGGGAGAAGCAGGCTCCATGCAGGGAGCTCAATGCGGGACTCGATCCCAGGACTACAGGATCGTGCCCTGGGCCAAAGGCAGGCACTAAACCGCTGAGCCACCCAGGGATCCCAATCAGTGCCTCTTCGTAATCTTGGGCTGGAGAAGTACTTTCTAGGCAAGACAAGTAGTGCCCCTCACAGCTGCAATCATCTGCCTTAAGAACAAAATGAAGGGTGCCTGGGGGGAATCCGTGGTTGAGCATCTGCCTTCAGCTCGGGTTGTGATCCTGGGGTCCAGGGATAGATAGAGTCTCACATCAGGCTCCCTGCATGGGGCCTGCTTCTCCCTCTGCCTATGTCTCTGCCTCTCTCTGGGTCTCTCATGAATAAATAAATGAAATCTTAAAAAAAAAAAAAAAAAAGAACAAAATGAAGCAAAACCAAAAAAGCACAATGAAAAGATAAACAATACTTGAGATAATTTTTACAGCATATATTTAAAAAGGGACTACCGTCTTTGTATATTTTATATAGTAATATCCTTACATTCTACATCAAGAAGAAAAATATGAACAGATAACCATGCTCTGGAATTTAGTTTGGGGCCATATTGAAATTTTGCATATACTTTATTAAAAGGAGGTCTTCGATTTAAAAAAAAATGCTTTTAAAGGAAACAAATAAAAGAGGATTATGTGATACGACCCTATGTACTTTCAGGCAGGAGTGCTGTGTGCACACAAGTCCAAAGAGAAGCACATACAGTGTTAGCACCGGCTGTCTCCAGACGCTGAAGTGGTTTCTTTTTTATTCTCCTCATTTTTCCTCTCTACTTACCTGTATCTTTATAGTTTTGCAATCAAAGCTCTGCCTTCCCATACTTTTCTCCCATGTAAATCTGATGCAAATGCCACCCTCTAGCCGGCCTCTCGCTTACCTTCCTGGGACACCAGGTATCCCTGCCCCTCCAAAATATCCAAAACCTCTATGCAAGTATGTGCCCCCTGTCCAGGAGACTGTGAGTCCCACAGAGGACAGCTAGCCCTCACATAGGGAATTGGGAGGCTGCACAGCTCAGCCACGCACCGGTCACCCTCTGCTCTCACCTGTTTACACCTGTGCATCCTCACCTTCCCCCATATTGCCCCCCACAGGGCATTGCACACATATTGGGGTCGGATGAGTTTATGGAGTGACCAGCTACTGACCTCACCAGTTACTCTCACAAATGAACAGAGTACGGTCTGGTCTTGAAGTATTTTGAGGACTTGGGAGTATTCTGGAAGAGAGAGCCCCCAGTAACCTCCACAGGCTGCAGCTGGCCCTCAGCCACCCCACAATGCGGCACGGGAGGGTAGCAGTTGGCAGGACTCGGTGTCGACCTCAAGAGTAGCAGCATCAGTGACAACACCTGGGGCCCATGTGAGTGGGGTCTCGGGGAGGAGAGGGCAGAAGCCCAGGTCTCTGGCGGGTAATAGAGCACTTTGGACTGGGCCTTTCTCCTCTGGACTCAGCCTGAGCAGTTGGGCAGGAGTGCGGGCAGGGGTGCAGGCAGAGCGAGGAGGGCAGGCGCCCTGAGCACCCCTCCTGACCATGCGCTAGGGTCGCAGCTGACAGTGCAGCAGACGTTCTAGGAAGATGCCCCCAGCCCAGCTCCCGGCCCCCCTGTCGCCTGCAGGAGGCTTGCTTACACTCCCCTCCACCGTCCACAGCAGCTTCTACTCCCTAGACAATGAAAGCGGAATCCCCGGGGGAAATCACAAGGTCTGAGGGGCTCCAGGGCTGGGAGGGAAGACGGGAAGATGGGGAAGATGCGGAAGCGGGAAGCCTCCCTGAGATCCAGTAGTAGGAACATGAAACGAGCACACAGTTACCCTCAGAGCACACAGGGGAGGAGGCACTGGGAGGACAGAGGTGAGCTGTGCTGCTGGAGCAGAGAACTCAGGTGGGTGAGTGCACACTCCAGGCCCCGTGCTTGTGGGGACACTCGGGGAGGAGCTCTCTGCCAAAGCCACCAGCGTGGGGATGAGATCGAGGCTGTGAGGAAAGACCCCGCACAGCACCAAGGAAGAATGGCCATTGACAGGTCATGGAAGGCCAAGAGGAAAGTCCACACACAGCACAAGGCAGGGGCCCACGGACCCCTCTGCTCCTGCCCCCTGCAGGCCGGCAGGTGTGGCCTGGGGACCACAGAGCCCGGAAAGCACTGTGACTTTGAGAAATGCAGGTGAGAAGTAGATGCAAACTGTGTCTGCTAAGTTGGAGCCGCTTCAGAAAGATGCTCACCGCTGCCGACCCATGTGTCTCCATCCGTCTGTGGTGTACGTTTCCAACACAAACACATTCCACTTTAACATTACCTTTGAAATTAAAGTTTCCAGAGCCTTACGATGAAATTTATGTCAAATTAATTTCTGGGGCTCAATGAAGCTTAAAATGAATTCATAATGAGGTGCACTTAAGAGGTGTATATAGGGGTTTGGGGGGGCAATCAAAGAGGTCCCCTTCCTGCCGTTAACTCTAATTCCATGATTATGACACATTCTTTCCCAGCACAGCACATAATGTAAGGAATGATGTGCTCCTACAATTACTGTATATGCAGAATGCGCGGCCAGATTAAAGCCGGATATTGCCGCACTATTATTACCATTATTATTATTAGTTAATTGGGTATCGACAATGTGCACACTTATATGAGACATAATGAAGAGAGAGTTCCTATGCTGCAGATTTATAATTTAATTTAGACATTCTTATAATTCCAATATAACACATGAAACCTGAGAAAATGATTGTCTCAACAGGGCCAGATACCGAAAAATGTGTGCTCACGACTCATGACCTCTGCGTGATTCCCATTGGGTACAGATGAAGAGTACACCATTTAAGAGGCTATGACTTCATAGAAAACAAGGTATTTTCCATTATTCATATGCAAATATTAAAACTTTAAGGGCATGTATTAAATAAATTTAGTTTCTGCAGCTAGTACAATGTGGAGTGCTGTGAAGATGCTGGAAAGTGTGCGTTGATTCCTTAATCCACTTATCATGTACTGCGACTCTCAATTTTGTGATTATTACATTTGGGCTGAGAACCAACACATTGTTTAATATAGCTTAAATCAGATTCCCGGGCAGCCTGGGTGGCTCAGTGATTTAGTGCCACCTTCAGCCCAGGGCCTGATCCTGGAGACCCGGGATCAAGTCCCACATCAGCCTCCCTGCATGGAGCCTGCTTCTCCCTCTGCCTGTGTCTCTGCCTCTCTCTCTCTCTCTCTGTCTCTCTCTCTCTCTCTCTCTCTCGTGTGTGTGTGTGTGTGTGTCTCATGAATAAATAAATAAAATCTTTTTTAAAAAAATCAGATTCCTAACGATACATGTGTGTGTATTTGTGCATGCTCTATGTTCCTGATGACACACATTCAATCACAGCATTTGCGTCTGGGGCGAAGTCATGACGATTGTGAATTCCATGGTGATTTTGAGAAAAGGCCCAATGAGGACAACTACTCCAGGGCAAGGATAGCAGGAATCATTTGGACCCAAGCCACAAGCCACCCCGTGACGTGAGGCATCCCTGCCCTGAACTGTCTGGGCAACACTGTGAGGCTGTCAACGTTGCAAGCCCCAGAGGTAAAGCTGTAGGAGACAAGTCACTTGTCTAGGCTATTTCACGGTGCCGCCTGTAAAAGACAAACATTCAACAAAAAACACACAGTACCCTCTCTTTTTTTAAAGTAGGCTCCACGTCCAGTGCAGAGCCCAGCATGGGTTTGAACTCACAACCCTGAGATCAAAACCTGAGCTGAGATCAAGAGTCAGGGGCCCCACAGCCCCCTCTTGTCAAGGAATGAGATACCTCCCCCTGCAACACCCACACTTCCACTAAGCATTGGAACCAGCCAACCACATGGTTAGTGAGATGTCATCATAGTTGCATAATTAGGTGTAAAGACCCAATGCCACACAGGTCAGCAATACAGAGATTGAGGGAGTGGCCTGAGCATACAGTAATTCACAAGCTAGATGTGAATCTTGAGAGTGATCACGAAGGACTTGTGCAGACTGCCAGGGGACTCAGGGCCAGCGTCCCAGAGGTGTCAGGGCCAACATCCCAGAGGACTCAGGGCCAGCATCTCAGGAGTCTCAAGCATCTGTGGGACTTGATGGCAGCTCTGTGGACAATCTGGCCTCCTTGTCATACCTTCCAATTTTGCCTCTATTTCCTTTTAGACTGATCTTTTCATTCTGTTTTTTAATGTTTGGTTCTTATAGATGAAACTTCAAATCTTTTTTTGGAACAACTCATGACATAAATGCATATTCAATTAGCTAAATAAAATTCTGAGTGCTCATTATTTCATCCGTGCCATGTACATAAAGCCTACTGAGCTGCTACACTTGTTATTTAACTAGATGAGCTAGATCTTCATTTCAATACGTCAAAATACCAATAATCTAAATTAATAAATATTTAATTAGATAGCTATAAAACGTAATATCAACTCACTTCATTAATTGTTCCAGTGGATGGATATTCACAAAACTCCCACTGTTTCTGAGCGCAACTTATACTTTGGTGAGATGTCCTCACACCCAAGTTCCTGAGCGCAGGCCAGCTTTGCCAAGACACCTGGTCAGCTGTAATTTAAGCCAGCTCCTACATTTTGAAAAATGGACCCTTATATATTTGCAAATTAAAACATTGTTATTTCTAGGAACCAGAACACAATACTGGAAAGAAAAAAAAAAAGCCATGGCTTGGTGAGATAGCACCCACAAAATCGGCAAATCAGAGCATAAAATATTCACATACCTACCAGTTACGATGAAAGATTATCTGGAAAGCTCCTCAGGATCCTCTCCTGTCCTGCCTCACTGCCCCCTGTTCCGCCCCAGCCCCCCGTCCTGCCCCAGGTTCCCCTATCCTGCCCCAGCCCCCACATCCTGCACTAGCCCCCCCAGTCCTGCCCCAGGTCCCCATCCTGCCCCAGGTCCCCTGTCCTGCCTCACTCCCTCCTGTCTTGCCCCAGCCACCCCCTGTCCTGCCCCAGGCCCCCGTCTTGCCCCAGCCACACCCCCGTCCTGCCCCAGGTCCCCCATCCTGTCTCATCCCCTTATCCTGCCCCAGGCCCCCCATCCTGCCTTACCGCCCCCTGTGCTGCCTCACCATCCCCCCATTCTGTCCTCCCCAGGCCCTGTCGACACAGCTCCAAAGCCCTCTTGAAACAACTCCAGGCTACATGATGCAGAACTAGAGCTGGGAATTTGTGGCAAAGGAAAGCCTCATTTTTAATAATTATTTGCTGTAGCAAGAAGGATACTTGCCCAAAACATTCTTAAGACAGAAGCCAATAAAAATATGTTTCCAAACAACCCTGCAATCATAACAGATAACAGCAAACACCGGCCAGAAAAATGTTTTCTGCCACTTCCAAATCTTCAGCATTTGGGGTTTTTTCAAGCAGCTGCCTTCCATGTAGAGAAAGTGCCGGACAAAAGGAGACAGCTCGAGGTGGTGTGCTCCCTCCCTGCAGCCCCAGGTCCCTGCCTCCCAGGATGGGCCAGGACAGTCGGCTCACCCCATCTCCCCCAGTCAGCTCACCCCTTTCCCCCAGTTGGCTCACGCCATCCCCCCAGTCACAGGCTCCGTGTCTGCTTCCCAAATAACCCAAATGGCCCTGGGTGGGGATGGGTATGGCTGTGAGTGGTGGGAGGAGGAAATCATGGGCCTGTCCAAGGCTGGATTTACAGCAGCGCCTCTACGCAGGTAACCGGGATGCTGTGGGTGCTCACTGCCACGCTAGGGCTGCTGGGTCTCCTTACAAAACCTTGATTACGATGCCTGATCTGTCAGTGAGCATCGGAGTCTTGATGTCAGGGTTGTAAGTTCAAGTCCCACTTTGCGTGTGGGGCCTACCACACACACACACACACACACACACACACACACTATGCTTTTATTCCATATGTTACACATATCCACTTTTTTCCAGGATTTTGATGACTGTGCTTCAGTATAACTCCTTTCCTTGGATGCCTATGTATTTTATTTTGTGCATTTTAAAGCCAGAGCTCCAGCAGACCCCCGACGTCCCAGCACGTGGTGGGTTAGAGCCCCGCCCTAAACCACCAGGCTCCTAGTGCAGCCCCCCCACCCACCCAAACCACATGGCGAAGGGCGTACTGGCCTAAGGGTAAAGCTGCGTAAACCTGACTGCAGAGAATCTCCGCGGGAGCCAGTCAAGGGGTTCTTGTCCTTCCCCTAGAGCTGCCCGAGGGTGAGGCTGACCCGAGTCCAGACCAAGGCTGGTTCTCTGGGCTGCAGCAGGGGGTGCGAGCTCTCCCAGCTGCTCCTGCTGACATCCTGCTGGCACCCCGCTTCCCCACCAGGTGCACTTCACCGTTTCCAGAGCCCACTCGAGCCAGCCGTTCCCTCTCCGAGCAAATGGTACGGAGGGCAGGCTGCTCTTCGCCAGACTGCCGCGGCGGGTCGGGCCATGGTTTCTGCTTCCCACCTTGTGCTTTCCCCCTCCAGGGGCAGGAGGACCACCGATCGCCCATGAGAGGTCCCACGGTTTCTCCTTGGCTTCCCCTTCCCCTGGCTGCGTGCAGTCTCCATCGGGCCAGGCGCCCTCAGGCATCATGCACCCCTGCCAGCGCCCCCCACGCTGGCACGTGCCCCTGATGGAGGTGGCACGCTCCAAAGTCATTCCAAGCAGAGCCCCCGCATTTTCCACGTTCCTGCAGATGCTCTAGGCACACAACTGAGCTGCCTCCTCCTCCATCGCACCATTGTCTTCCTTCGCCTGAGGTCACTGCGGGCTGTGCTCTTCCCCATGTCCGTGCCAGAGCCCCCGCTGTGCCTCTGGAACGCGTCTGCACTTCGGGCAGCAGCTCCAGGTAAGCACCTGCATCCACTCCGTGGCTCAGCTGACTCCCAACACCCGATCCTGGGACCATTCCTGGATTCTTCCCCCCACATGGCCACCAACCGCCCGTCACAAACCCAGAAGGTCTCAAGTTCGAAAATGAGCACATGTCCTCATTCGTGGAAATTTCCAAACTAATATCTGCAAACACGGGTTGTGTCTGTGGAGTCGCTGCAGAAGGCCAACCCTTGGGGTGCACAAGCCTGGGCAAAGCCAGCGCGGGTAAAATCAGCTTGTGCCAGGACTCTGTCCTCACCCGAAGTGTGTTGTCAGCAATCACACGCCGGCCTGTCGCAGGTATGAACCCAAGAGGGGAGACATGCGGGTGCAGGCTGCCTGCCATGCGTCTGACCTGCACACGTCTACTTGTTAGAACTAAGAGCTGTCGGCTGAGGATAACCCGCTCCAGCCGGGAAAGAAAGGGCGCATGAGAGGTGCTCACATCTGCGAGTCCCTGCTGAGGGGCCCCCGCATGTCCCCTCCCATCAGCTCTGTGGCAAGCTCTGGGCTACCTGTCCCAGACTCCCCGACTCCAGCACCACGCCTGCCTAGCCAGCCCCTACTGCACACACACCACTACCAGCTGAGATGCCCCCAGAGCACCAGAGGGCACCACCCCGGGTGGTGGCCATAGGCTCAGAGGCTGGCACCACAGGCCATGCTACCACCATGCAGCACCCACCAAGCACAGTGGTCATCCTGAAAATACCCAAGTATCCCACAGTCTCCATTTCAAGGGGTAGAGAAACATGAAACCCATCCGCGGTCACACTCCGTCAATAATGTATGATATATTTACTTTACAATTTTTGAAAAGTCCTTTAAAGATTTGCCCTCTAGGAACCTCAGCTTTGAGTCCGCAGAAACGTCAGCCTCTGTGGAGTCGCGTTCCCCCGTGGCTGACCGTGTGAGCAAGCTCTGCACTGTTCCTGAATGTGCTCTAGAAATAGGGGGAAGCCGGGACTATCATTCCAAGTGGGGAGACGTCCAACTGTTTGTCCAAGGATGAGTCTAAGAATGCCTGAGAATGTCTGGGTTCATCTGCTTGGACGCGACTTCTTCATCTGCTACAACTCAAGATGAACAATGATGAAACCTGACGTTCTTCGTGTCTTCCTGCCGCTGATCCCCCACCCCACGCCGAGCGCACACACACATCACCGCAGGTATAGTGGGTGCGATTTTAAAATAAAACAATGTCCAAATCCCAAAGAAATCACAATGTGTTGGTCAGATTGGGATCGATGTCATGCGATAAACACAATCATGCGAGACAGAGGCTCCATGTGATTCCTGCCTGGGCGTTTCCGTCCTCAAGTGACGTGAAAGACTCGCAGCTGAGACGACCAAGCCTCAATTCTTCACCCTCCTCTTACCTCCCCATGTCTGAGCAGTTTCTCCTCAACTCCCAGACCAGCCTCCGGACCTCGGCGGGGCCTGGGGGGAGAGGGGGGGAGGTCCCACACCCGCCACCCCAGGGGGCGGAGAAAGCAGAGGGGAGGAAAGCGGAAGCCTACTCTGTCCGTGCCCGCGCCACCCTCAGTGTCACAGTGGTCGCCCACGCAGACGGCGGGAAACTCCACCACCAGGCCAGGAATTTCTGAAGTGAGGTGTGTCTCCTTCTGGTCAGTTGAGCCTCCACCCAGAGAGGAGAGCTCCGGCCTGGGCTTCCAGAAACCGCCATCCCTTGGCGCCTGGCCTCCGCGGTGCCCGCTCAGCGCCAACCCGCGCCTTCTCTGCGCTCCTGATGCCGCCGTGAAAGCCAGTTCTCCGTGTAAAATGTTGTGGAGTGAACCGTCCTCCAGCCTCGCGTGGACAGGAGGTCCCAGGAGCCAAACCACATTTAGGCAGAGGATTTCAGGTCAATCTGGTTTAATTATGAGCACTGATGTCTACGGCAGGTTCTGCCATTAGTTCGCTGTCCTAGTCAATGAGCAATTCTGGCTCAATCTGGCTCCTCCACCAAACACCTGCTTTACTGCACACTGCTCAAAAACTCTGGCTCAGCAGACTTGATGGAGAACACACGCATGAACCTGGGTCGTGAGAGGGCCACGCGCACCTGCCAACGGGGATGCCCACGGCAAGGCACCTGTGAGTGCAGATGGACTGGTTTTAGGATGTTTTCTTTCACAGTGGAATGTAAATGAATCCACCTACTCAGCTGCTCTCACCACATCACACACCATGCGTGTCTACGCCCCAGGCACTCACTTGGCCTTCACATCCCTCCCTTGCTTCACCTCGCCTGGGACGCAGCTCTGGGTGCCACGCACACCCCCGAGTCACAACGTCCCCGACCCCCCCTCTGCATCCCGTCCTGGGGCTCTGATCCAGCTCTGCTCCCATGCCGTCCCCTCCGCCCCAGGCACCCCCACCTCACCTGCTCCCCATCCCATCCCCCTGCCCCGGGCACCCCCACCTCCCCGCTCCCTGTCCCATCCCCTCCACTCCGGGCACCCCCACCGTGTGGGTCCGGCTGGCTCCCCACCCAAGTCCTGACTGGCCCCCTGGCCCTCCTGCTCTCCCCAGACCCTCTGACTTGTCTCCATCCATCTCATCAGCAGACTCTGCATCTGAGCCTCTGCTCAGTCACTTTGCTTCATACCATCCCCTCCGTGACCCCACGCACACACTCTGGGGCTTCCTCCCACCATCCCCCGGGGAATTCCTGCCATCTTGGTTTACCTGCAGGCATCAGCACCCGCAACTCTCCCCTTGGAAATAGTTAAAACTGTGGTATCATTCTCGATGGTTCCCTGTCCCTCACCCCCTCACCCCACCCTAACTCCTGTCCCCCTTCCCGTCCATCGCCCCTTGGTTCCATCAGTGGCGGCCTCCTCGTATGCCCCACGCATGAACCTTGTCTAGATCTAACCCCTTTGAGGCCAAAGGCAGTAAAACACCCTTCCCATCACTCTGCCCGTTCTTAGGTCCCTCACCTCAAGAAAGCTCCAAGGCCATCCACGCCCAGATCTGCTGCCGCCACCCCCTTCCCTGACCCCCAATCTCCGCAAGGACCCTCCAGCCCTGACCCTGGCATCCGGTCCACAGGAACTGCACTGATTGCCTTTGGGCCACTGCTCCTACATCACCTGACTGGCTCCCCCTCCCCACTCCATGTGCACACCTGTTGCTGTCCTGCAAACCTGCAAATCTGAGCAGGAATTGTACCTTCAGGAAGCATGAGGCCTCCTCCCACTTGTCCCAGTGGAACTAATTCCATGACTCTCGGTGTCACTGCCCTGTGTGCATTGAAAGGTCGTTGTAGACCTCTGTACCTGCTCCTTCACTAGGACTTGGACATTTGAGCCATGTTCACTATGTTTCTGGCTGTGGCCTTGCGCATGACACCCAGCGGTTGTTGGACGAATGTTCTCTAAACTCGTGAGGGGCTGGCCCAGGCACAGGGTGTGTGGGGTGGTGACTGCAGGCCCCACTCTCATTGGCAGGTCTTCACAGATTCCCTGTTCTCTGGATTTCCCAGAATCCACCTCCTGGGAGAAGCATCGTGAACAAGGGGCACCTTCACCACCGAGATGACTGGCAGAACCTGAGGTGCTTAGCTGATGGCTCCGCTTCGAGGAGAGGCAAGTGCTCAGGGACCCGAGGGGCTCAGTAAGCAGGGCACAGGGTGTGCCGCAGAGGAGGCTGTCAGCCTCCCAGCCCCAGCGCCCCTCCTTTCCACAGGGGATGTGCTGGGACAGTGCCTGTGACCCCTTGGCCACAAGGGTTCCCAGCTCACCTGTCAACTGCGAGGACACCTGGGAGTGAAAAAGCAAACATCTCAGCCAATAGAGGCACCATTACAATATTGTCAGTGTCAGACTCTGAGCAGTGCCGCTGTCTAGATGGCAAACCTTCTGCAAGTCTGGGGGTTTCCTTCAATGAAAGGAAGAGGACGGAGGATGCCTGGGGGGCCCGGTGGTTGAGTGTCTGCCTCGGCTCAGGGCATGACACCAGGGTCCTGGGATCAAGTCCCACATCGGGCTCCCGGCAGGGAGCCTGCTTCTCCCTCTGCCTGTGTCTCTGCCTCTCTCTGTGTGTCTTTCACGAATAAATAAATAAAATCTTAAAAAAAAAAAAAAAGCAAAGCCAAGCTGCTCCCCAGCGCCCACTCTTGGCGCTGGGCAGCTCCCCCCTGCTATCCCCGAGCAATCCACCCGCCCGGACAGCACAAGCCTCCGGAAACAGGCTTCTGTCACTCGGCTTGTTGAGAAGACTTATCCGTGTGGTGAATAAGCATGCCAGTCCTTGTGCTTCCGGGTGACATGGGTCCATGGCACCTGCGACTCCATTCATCAGCATGGACGCAGGCTTGTTTCTGTTTCCGGCCACTGCGAATGCACGGCTGCAAATGTCCACGTCAGGGATTTCGCGTGGGCATGTGTTCACTTCCCTTGGCCTCACCGAGGATGGGAGCTGCTGCCGGGTCAGATGTGAGCCCTGTGTTCCATGCTTGGAGGACCTGCCAGCTGTTCCTTCCACGGTAGCTGTGACATTCCATGTCCCCGCCAACATGACAGACGGCTCCAGTCTCTCCGGGTCCTCGCCCAGACCCAAGTCTTCCCCGTGGGTTTGAGCACAGCCATCCTGGGGGTGAGGGGTCCAGGTTTGGATCCATGCCTCTTCAGGAGCTGGCAGGCCCCATCCGGCTTCCCTGAGCCGTGTCCGTACCAGGTCCTTCACGACTGAGCTGTTAGGGCTCTCTATACACTTGGGATACGAGTCCTCGCCGGAGGTACGACATGCAAGTATTTTCCTCCACTCTGTGGACCGTCCTTTCATGTTCTTGGTGGTGTGTGTGTAGCACAAAGTTGTTAACGTGGATGAAATAAATCCTGCTTATCTGTTTCTTCTTTTGCTGACTGAGCCCTCAATGCCCGACCCAAGAAGTCATTGGCTAACCCCAGATGATGACCATCTGCTCCTCTCTTTTCTGCTAAGAGTCTTCTGGTTTTAGCGCTGACATCCGGATCTCTGACATGCTTTGAGGCAACGTCTGTGTGCACGCTGGAGGCCCACCCTCATTCTTCCGCCCGTGGACATGCCGTTGTCCTGGCAGCATTTGTGGAAACGGTCGATTGAGTGTTCTTGGCGCCTGTGTCTCAAACCCGTCGACCATGCACGCGAGGGTCTGTTTCTCTCGATTTCACCCCCTTGGTCTGTATATCCTGCTGCCAGGACCACAATCTCTTGATGACTGTACATTGTAGTAAGTCTTGAAATCAGAAAGTATGAATCCTCTGGTTTTGTTATTTTCTGGTATTTTTTGGTTCCCCCAGGCCTCTTGCATTTCTATACGAATCTGAGGATCCACTTGCTGATTCCTGCAAAGGCAGGGCTGGGACTTGGCCTCCTTGGTGTTCTCAGTCTTCTGTAATCAGGCAGCAGTAAAGCAGATGGTGCTCAGAGCACACTGAGTAACACGATGCTGATGATTCATGATGCAGAAGAAGGAAGGAAGGAGAAATCAGACGTACTGAGGTGAGTTAAATACGGGTGACCATCACGTCAGTAACTATGGGGCAATGTGGGGCTTCAACTGGTTTTATTCTCCCCATCCCTTTGTTTATCCTGCGATCCTCTGTTCTTCAAACTATCACTGAGCCCTCAGCACCCCACCCCTGGAAAAAAGGAGCCAAAGGAGAAATGGGAAGAGGATCAAAATTACTTGGCTCTAAAGGGAATAGGCACTGATGTACAAAACCACAAGGACGAGTCTCAGAAACAGGCTGGGTGTCGATGCCAGAGGTGAGAGGACACGTATGAGTACATGCAGCCCAGGGCAGGCCCAGCCAGGTCTCCTCGCAGACGTCAGGAGCTGTTTGGGGCAGGAAAGCTGCTGATGGGAATCTTTTCAGGGGGTCCGAGTGAGTGTTTGGTTCTCATTCTGAGTGTTCTTGTGAAATCGTGAAAATTCTTCAGACCAACACTCAAGATCTGTGCACTTCTCTGTGTATAGATCTTACCCTTGAACCTATGTAGACACCAAGCAAACAAGCTAAGTCTTGACCTTGGGGTCTCCATGGTCCTGAACTCTAGGTCTGGGGGAACGACCTGTGGCACAGGTGACAGCTGTGTCGGGGCTTGGGGGTCTGCACAGCAAGGGAGCCATGGCGTTCCCCCCAGTGGGTCTCCGAACATGGCAGGGCTGGGTGGGGCCCATCTAGATAGACACCCCCTACCTGTGATGCCAGAGGTGCATTCTGAGGGTGCAGAGCTGAGGCCGCGCTCCACACCCCCTGCTGGCCCCAGGTCCTGCGTGCGAGGGGTGGCTGGCAGCTGGCTGCCGGCAGGTGGAGGACACATGCGTGGTCATGGACATGGTAGGCATGGGACAGCCCAGCAAGGTTCACCGGGAGCAGCAGTGTCCAGGCACCGCGGCTGCAGAAAGGAGACACAGGGGAGGAGACCCAGACCAACCAAACTGGGTCTAAGCGGCTGGCTCTGCCAGAACTGACTGGGGCCATCATGCTCCCGGTGAGACTGAAGAGGCACACGCCCAGCTGTGCATGGCACCCAGCTTTCAAGGACTGGACAGCTGACCCACTGTCCGTCTGAGCAGTGTGAGTAGGCAGGCCCCAGACGACCCCGGCACCAAGTGCGGTGGGTGTGGCTGCCTGTGTTCTCCTGGGTGGGTGAGACAGGTGACAACAGTCCCAGGCTACCCCACGGCATCTCTCCCAGGTGGGCAGCAGGAAGGGGGCTCCTGACCCAGGCACAGGCCCGCCCACCCTCTGCCTGGTGTTCACACGAGGGAGGTGGGGAACCAGGAGGAAGAGGAGGTGGTGAGCCTCGCCCTCTCATGGTCTCCTCTCTGGGAGGACAGAGCATCTGCCCCAGGTCATCCCATGAGCACCCGCAGCTCCAACTAGCATGCGTTTACCCAGTGACACCCAGACAGGCTCCTGGGGCGACCACCGAAATCAGCGTTGAGGTCGCCCTGGGATTGTGGCCACCAGAGGGGCAGTACCTGAGGGTGCCTCCTCCTGCGGTGGCATCGACACCGGGTGGGCACTGAGCAGCTACTGAATGCTGGAGTTTAGCATTGCCCAAGGTTGGCCACGCTGCCCTTCCCCACAGTGCATGAGAAAGGGCGAGCAAACTGCTCTGAACGTTCAACAGAGAGGATCCTGGCAAAATAGACTTCTGACCCCCGCAGAGTCACCGGACAAAGGGAAGCAGGGACCCGGAGTTGTCATAAGCGGCAGGTGCGGTGTCACTGACACACATGATCCAAAGACTGCAAAAAGAGTGACCTTTTAAGACATGATAACTTTGTCTCACTTTTCAGTAAAAAAAACTACTTTCAATGAAGGAACACGATTAATACCCAGATTCCTAGTTTATGTTTTATGGCCACGAGCTGAAGTCTTAATGTGATGACCCGGCTCGTTGTTGTTAATCCCATGTCTGTGTTTCAGGAGACACAGTCCCTGTTCACATCCTCTGCTCCCAGGAGCGCAGCCCTGCCACTCCACGACCCAGAAGGCCGGCCCTGCGCTTTCTGGTAGGAACGCAGCCACTGGCAGTGAAGCCCTGGAGCCCGAGAGACAGCGGGATGGAGCAACGGCCGCAGCACTCAGACCCCTGCAGAGGGAACAAGGCCTCAAACACGACACCCTTGCCATGATTTGTTCACATCACAGAGGTGAGGACAGAGATGGGGGTTTGGTGCAGCCCCAGGTGTGCGTGCCCTCGGCTGTCTGGTTGGCTGTGCGCCCACTGACTGTTTCCCCGTGAGGACATCTCCTCCCAACTCCTTCCGGCGGCGCATGCCACCAACACGCAGCCCCTTGCTCACCCAAGTCCTCCAGAATGATGTGGCGCGGCGGAAAGAACAGGGAAGAGCCGTTAGTGTCACACCTGCCATCCCCGTGAGTTATCGGCCCCCCAAATATCGTCGAGCCTCCCCATCAGTGATATCTCTTATTTACCCTTAAGGCACTCGGCAGCTGCTAAACGGCTGTCTGTGGCAGTTTGGTGGAGGCAATAATAATACATTATAAATCAATGAAAATGAAGTTTTCCTGTGATAATCCGATATAGATTTGCTAACATTTGTATGAAATTCAATTCTGTTTGATTGCATCAGCATATGCTTCATCTTTTGCAGCACTATTGATTTTGAAGGCTCTTATCCATATGTCTAAATTATTTCCATCACGTTTTTGTGTGGCTGCCTAGAAATAACCCGGGTGAACTGCAGCCGCTATCCCTGATCACTCTCCATTGTGTCTCCTCCCTGCGCTTCCCAGGGACACGCTCATGTCTGCATTCTGAGGGAGAAGAGATGCCTTTTTAGGAAAGTCTGTCTTTCTGCCCCATCCCACGTCCCCCACTTACTTTTGCGATGTCACTCCTGCCATTGTTACTGCTTCCCAGAGCATCCGTCCATCTGTCAGGAAGGGTCTGTGCATCCCACGGCACTTCCAGCGGTCCTGGAACCCACAGCCACACATGCACCTCCTTCTCGGGGGGACCTGCGTGCTGCGGGGGCAACCAAGGGCCCTGATGTGCCCTATCTGTGAGCAGCACAGCATCACCAAAGCTGCTCTGCAAACAACAGCTTACCTGCCGTGAGACCCTTTCCGACAGGCGGGGAGGCCTCAGGTACTGGTTACCCCCCGCATTGAAAGCATTGGAGAGCAAGGAAGCATCCAGGCCCACTAAGTGCCCATGAAAGCCTCCCTTACAGCGTTAGGTAGAATCGGGGTGAGGCAGACTCGGCCTGGTTTCATGGGAAGAGGCATCAATCTCTTTGCAAAATAGACACATTTAGCAAACCCCATGTTTAAAGTCACATATTAATTTTATTTCACTGAAACCTTATTCTAATCATTTCGGGCCTCTCTGGACATAGGCGCCTCCTGCAAGTTACCACCAGGTCGTCCTCCGCCAATAATGGGTTCCCTTTGTTGATTTTAATGGAAGAAGAAGAGCCTTGAGGTTAAAGGTGTTTTTCTTTAAAGCATCAAGTTACATTATTAGATTTAAAGTTGCAGATGCTAAGGGGATATGATGCCTGGCATGAATGGCCATGTTTGGCCTCGAGGATATTAACATCAGGCCTAATTCTAAGTCTCATTCATGCCTCTTCTGATTCAACTTCATACATTAGCAAAATCCTTTTTTTTAGGGAATTTTACATTCCAATCTTACATATCATTTACACACACACACACACACACACACACACACGATATTCAGCAGTAGATATTCCCCAGGCACCTGCTCTGGAACAGTCACAGGGGACGCCTCATCTGCAAACAGCTGCCCCACCTACGAGTGCAGGTGAGGGTCAGAACGGAAAGAGGGGCCATCAGAAGTCGGAAGCTGCGGGGCCAGGAAATGAACGATCTCTACGGATTCAGCTCCCAGATTACTGTGCACGCACCTGTGCTATCCAAGCACCACCCCGCTGTTGACCACACAATTCACGTTGTAAAAGTAAACCCAGTGCTTGGTTGGGTTGCATGTGTAGGTGAGCGACATCGTCCCTGAGCTGAGCGCACGAGGACCCGGCATCACGCACAAGCTCTGGATTTGTGTGAGGGGGGATTTGAATCACCGTCATGTAAATGAAAGATATTGACATGGAGAGAAGACATGGGTGCGCCCATGTTCACAAACGCCCTCTTCGTCTGGTTTTTGGAGGCTCTCAAGCTACTCCATGACCCAGCAGACTGAAGTGTCTCCCTCCTGTGACGACCAAACCACAGGGGAACCCACTCACAACGAGGTCACGGCTCCTCAGGTCAGACCCCCCCAAACCAGACCACCCTTGCCTACGCATGCTGTTGTCCTACCTGGTCATGCTGAACGGGGGTCTTTGAAGTGTCTGGAGGAGGCCGAGCACTGCCCCAGGGGCACCAGGCTCCCACCTGCTCTGGATGGTGTGCCCGGCCCTCCGCCCGCCCGTAGTCCCTGGGCCCCTCTTTCCACACGGCTCTGCGGTGACTCCGAGGCTACTTTCACAGGACCCGCTGCCCCATCTTCCATATGTGTGCCTCGTTGTCTGTGCTAAGCCACATCATCACTCCTCGACGGTACGGGAGCCAAGAGAGTGCACCTGCTGCCTCAGGGACGAGTATGGTCCTGGGGTTCACCATGCCTCTGAAAGCGGGAGCAGGACGCCGTCAGGCCACACACAGCAGGTCAGAGCCGTGCTGCTATCTGTCCCCACGGCACCCGCGTCTTCAGCACATCCCCAGCTCCAAAGAAGGAAGGCTCGAGCAAGCAACCGTCTCCATCGGGCGTATCAAGGGGGGGCCACTGTGAACGAAGAGCAGCAGACACCCAGCAGCTAGACTCCTGGAATCCTGTTCTTACGCCATGTCCCCGTCCCCTCCAACACGCAGGGAGGTCACATGGTGAGCCTCTGCTTTGCATCACCTTTCATTATGCGCACCAGACTCTGGCGTGCTGAAACAAGGACTGGGGGCCCTGCGCTCGCTACAGGGTCTGGGGACAGAAGGACTCACTTCGTGCTGCCACCAGGGCCCTTGTGGGCCACCTCTGCCTCCCAGAGCTCAGCTGACAGGGATGCTGCCCACACCTGGGGTTGGTGCCCACACCCGGGTCAGGGTCCACACCTGGGGTTGGGGTTTACACCTGGACATGTCCCCGGGATCCTGTCACAAGAACAAACAGGAAGATTACCTAGGGACACAGGGGTTGTGTGCAGCCTGCGTGTTTTGTTGTCATTTTGTGTCTGTTCATTTCTTAATTTCAGGAAATAAATCTCCAGGCAGAGGTGGTGACTGTCCTGCTGCATAGTCACTATGTGCAGACCTGGGGCGAGCAGATTGTGAGGACGGTGCTGCTGGACCTGGGGCTCCAAGGCTCCCAACCTCTTCAGTCCCTCTGCCCGCCTCCTCATCTGTCCCCCCACCTACTTATCTGTTCCCCCCTCCAGCCTCCTCGTCTGTCACATCCCCCCAGCCTCCTCGTGTGTCTGTCCCCTACCCCCGGGGCCTCCTCACTCTGCCCCGTCTGTCTCAGGCCTTCCCGCTGCTGCTGTGCTGCAGCCTGTCTGTCCCCTCAGCAGCCCTGATGCCCAACTTCATCTGAAGCATAGACGACAGGATGGAATAAGGTGCAAAGCCACGACCATCCAAGGAAAGTTCTTCATTCACTCCTGCCCTAACTCTCTGTCTTCTTATCCTACATAGAAAATAAAAAAATCAATACCACCTCACAGGGCTTGATAAAAGTGCCGCCGCGTGCAGCAGGCAGGCTGGATACGGTAAATTAAAGTGACCAAAATTTCCCAGCCGGCCCTGCTGCACCCCATAAATGAACAGCCCTGTCCACCGGGCGTCCGTCAGCCAGAGGCTCTATTCTATCTGTACCTCTGATTACCTGGGGAAGGAACACCAACCTGCCCAGGCTTGGGAGCCTCTAGCTCTCCATGGACAGTGCAGGGGGAGGGGGCTGCACACGGGCCATGTGTCCCCAAGGGCCGGGCTGAGTGCTGGGAGACGGCGCAGACGGGGCGGTGGGTGCTTCAGCCGCGGGTGTGCGAGAAGTAGCGGCACCAGCCCAGGCCACGGACATGGAGAGCAGGGCACAGGGGCTCGGGCTTGCCCCCCTCAGCCCTCAGCAAGCCTACGCTCCTTGTCTGCACACCAGCCACGGAGAGGACGCGCTGCACCTGGGCAGTGAGCATCCCAACTGGACAAGTGCTCATGTGTTGTTGGTTTTCTGTCCCTTGTGTGCAAACACACGCACTCACGCGCCATGCACACAGAGAGCTACGATATGCCCTTCATGTCACCGAAGGACAGCTTTCCATGGGGTCGATGGGTAAACATGCAGTGTATGTGCTCTTCATATGCCAAATTATGAGAAGAGGGGGATCCCTGGGTGGCTCAGTGGTTTAGTGCCTGCCTTTGGCCCAGGGCGTGATCCTGGAGTCCCAGGATCAAGTCCCACGTCAGGCTCCCGGCATGGAGCCTGCTTCTCCCTCCTCCTGTGTCTCTGCCTCTCTCTCTCTCTCTCTCTCTCTACCTATCATAAATAAATAAATAAAATATTTTTTAAAAAAATTATGAGAAGAGGTGGCTTCCTTAGCAGCTGCCACACGTGATCCAGCAGCATGGAAATGAGCGTTTCCTGTGACTCGAGTCAGAGTCACACGGACCGGACACAGGTCCGGGGCCAGTGGGGTGACAGATGGAGTGTGCACCACCTGCAAGGACAGCCCAGCCCCCGCGGCCTCTCCTGCCAAAACCCATGACCCCCCTTAAGTGACACGCAGCCAACGTCGGACACGCACTGACCGCTCCCGCGGGCCTTCAGAATCGCGAAGGAGGAATCAGAAGCACATTGGCCCCGTTGTGGGGAAACTGAGGGACATGGGTACAGGTCAGCGGGACGCGATCCCCCAAACCACATGCCCGCTCCCGCATCCACAAGGCAGTCCCCAAACTCCCTGGGGGAGACGAGCCTGGAACTCGGGTGTCCTTGCAGCTGCCCCCTCACAGGACACTCGCTGCTTCAGGAGTGTGGGGCTGGGTGCGCGGGCCCTGGCACTGGCGGCTGCTCCCAGGAAGGCCAGGGCCCGAGGAGGCCGGGCCAGGGAGTGCCTGGCTCTGCCCCTCTGAATCCCGCATCTCTGAACCCCCTGCCTGGCTGATGTGAGCCCTCCAGGCAGAGGGGAGCACAGTCAGGAATGCAGAGAACGAGGCCAGAGCAGGCACCTGCCCCAGCCCCGGGGTGTCTCCAGAGAGGTGGAGGCCAGTGATGAGCAAGCCTCCACACCCTCTGTCCCTGACTCACTTCAGGTGGGGTCCCTAGGTGCCCCCCCAAAGCCTCCGTCTGTGGGACAGGTGTTTCCAGGCCGTCGAGCCTCAAGTCCCCCGGCTCCAGCCCTGGGTCACTATCTGAGCAGCACATGGCCTGCACAGCACCAGCAGCATCTCCCTGACATCTGCCGAGGGCGGACAAGGTGAGAGACACTCCTCCTGGGGTGCCGCTCCTCACACGCATGCCACCGGCCTCGCTGGCCAGGCACCATCCCTCTTCTCACCTTCTGTGAAAAAGAAAAACATCCTGTCTCGGCAGGTTGGAGACCCAAGTCTCCAACTCGCCTCATTGCTTCCGTGCTGCCTTTCAGGCCACCCCACCCCCAGGCCCTCCCGTCGGGTTCAAGTGCGGGTCACACGCTTGTCTGTGGAAATGTGCGTCAGCTGCATACACGCACGTGAGGACCCAGTGGGGAGAGCCTCCCAGTCTGGAGCCTGGTGTCCGGGTGTCCACTAGACTTCCCACCGTTGCCACTGCACAGGCTGGGCTATTCCCCAGATGGAATCCCAGGCCCGGGCTCACGGCCACCGCCCCCCACCCCGAAGCCCCTGGACCACGGCTATGCTGGGTATCCCCAGCCTTGCAATCTGGCTGGGGAACCTTTCCTCAGGAAGATCCTTATGGCCAATTTACTCAAGTCCATTAATGATACTCCCAATGATTACAACCTCGTTGTCTAGTATCTAAATCCAGGAAGCATTTCATATTTTTTTTAAAGTATTATTTTAAATGTACTTGTGGGAGATGCCTGGGCAGCTGAGTTGGTGAAGCTCTGCCGTCAAGTCGGGCCATGATCCCAGGGTCCTGGGATCAAGTCCCGGGTCTGCTTCTCCCTCTCCTCCTGCACCCCCCGCCCCCGCTGTGCTCTCTCTTGCACATGCACACATGCGTTCTCTCAAATAAATAAATAAAATCTTAAAATAAGACAAAACGAAGCGTGGTATGCAGAGGTGAGCATGAGTGACGTAAGGATGCTGCTGCTGACGCATATTACCACTGTCACATCTCTGCTCTCGCAGACTTCGAGGCTCGTTGACCACGGGGGCCTCACAAGAGCGGACATTTCCACCCCCCTGCATGGCTCTTCTCCTGTGTCCCGGCATAAAAGGAATGAGAAGGGCAGCCTGGGTGGCTCAGCAGTTTAGTGCCGCCTTCAGCCCAGGGCCTGATCCTGGAGACCCAGGATCGAATCCCACATCGGGCTCCCTGCATGGAGCCTGATTCTCCCTCTGCCTGTGTCTCTGCCTCTCTCTCTTTCTGTGTCTCTCATGAATAAATAAATAAAATCTTAAAAAAATAAAATAAAATAAAAGGAATGAGAAGAGGCAAACTCACCAGTTCTCTCAAATTCACGTTTCCCCCAAAGCTCTCTGGCAGAACTGCTGGCCCCTCAGCCTCTATGTGCGTCTGGAGGCAGCAGGGGCAGGGGGATGGGCAGGGGGATGAGGCAGGGGGACAGGGCAGGGGCACAGGGCAGGGGCATGGGACAGGGGAATGGGGCAGGGGGACAGGGCAGGGGGACAGGGCAGGGGCACGGCATAGGGGGATGGGGCAGGGGCACAGGGCAGGGGAACGGGGCAGAGGGATGGGCCAGGGGCATAGGGCAGGGACACGGGGTAGGGGCACAGGGCAGGGGCAGGGGGCAGGGGCACAGGGCAGGGGCACAGGGCAGGGAGATGAGGCAGGGCACGGGGCAAGGGCATGGTTCTCCCCGCCGATAGCCCCCCATGGGAGAACTGGACATGGATGTTTGTGAAATGACACAAACGTTCTCTGTGTCCCCGGAGCAAGCGAGATGGAAAGCCCGGAGTCACCTGTGTGTCCTCCATCCCCAGCCGCTGTCGGGAATGGGGTGTGGCCACAGCCAAGACCAAACTTGAAGTCATTGGATCCATGGAGTGTTGGCTGCATCTCGTGGAAACCTTGCTGGGCAGCAGGAGTCAGGCCCTGGTACCCGGGAGCCAGAATCCCAGTGCACACGTGTCCAAAATAGTGATTTCAAAAAAAACGTGATTTCTGGGTCCCGGGAGAGGAGACAGTTCCTGGTCAGAGTGGCCTGCCCCCCGTTGCCCCCTCCAGGAGGCAGACCCAGCCCTGCATGGCTTCGGCCCAGTGTCTACAGCCTGCAGAACTCCCACCTCCGCAAATATCAGTGAATTCTTTTAATCATGACGTCATAAACCCCTCACAAATCAGATGTGCAAACGTGCACTACAGTGGCTGTTTTTATAAATCTCAGGGGTGGGATTGCTGGTTTTATTTCACAAATAAATATGCTTCCTTCCAGGGCTTTTCATCTGTAAAGATGTGCTCGTTCTACCACATGAATTTGTTTTGATCTGATCATTGCGAAAGAAAGAAAGAAAGAAAGAAAGAAAGAAAGAAAGAAAGAAAGAAGAAAGAAAGAGAACAAAAGATGCCATTTCTTTTTTTTTTTTCTTTTTTTTTTTTTTTTTTTTTTTTTTTTTGCTTCATGAAGATATTTTTATTTCTCCTGGGTGGAATTCAGCAAAGAAATCAGTAAGAGGTAATTCACTCAATATTAAAGTCATGCATATTGAGGTGTGCTTGATAGAAACACCACAGGAGGAATAAATTTTAAGGATAGTGAGCTGCACAAAAAACTTTGTACGAAGTTCTTTCTTTGGCTTAATGAATGCCAAGACCTAGTCCTCTGTGAAATGGGTGCCATAGCTTTCCATGATGTGTTGTCTACAAAGATGCCATTTCTAATGCAAGTACATAGGCACTCTGTCCCCCTGTGACATCCTGGGCACCTACAGAGGCCTTTTCTGCAAACCACTCCCTCCTTCCTGTGTGTGAGTCACTCAGGGAAGTAGAACCCCCATGAGCCGTAACAGAGTTTGGGTGATAACCCTTTAGGGACATTACTACAGCATTTTCTTCAGTTTACCCCCTAACAGAGCCTATGTGCTCACACCAACCTCCCTCCTGCAGGACGTGCCTAAGTCAGTCACATCTTCACATATTCGGTATAATGAAGGTGGCAGGAAACGGGTCACTGGTGACCGTATGACACCAGTAGGAGACGTGGTTCAGGCTGGATCAACGCAGAGATCATGGCACTCTAGGCGTGAGGAGGGACAAGGTACGGAAAACACCATCGAGGGCTGGAGCCCCCAGACCATCCACTCTGAACCTGAACCACAGCACTCCAGGTCATCTTGCCCTTCCTGCTTCTGGGAAAATATCATGATGCATCCAAAATGTCTAGATGAGAAATTATACATGCTTCAGGGTGTTCTCATTCTCTCATTTTTCACAGAATTAAGATCACCGTTTACAACGTCTAAATATTCTGAATGCAGGTGTCTGTGGGCCTGAGCTTCGTGTGGTGGCGGGGAAAACACCTTCATGCACTCACGGGTTCTACAGCAAATATCTTGACACACAAATATCTACATTTATCTGATCATTTTCTTAGGATAAAGTCCTAGAGATGGAATTATTAGGTCAAAATGTGGGAATAGGTCAGCCTTTGATACATATGGTTCTAATAAGTGAAAACTCAATCATCCCCTAATTGCTCAGTGACCCAGCTTTTTCCTAGTGAGCCTAAAGCCTGGTCTCCAAGCCCCTGCCCCAGATACCCTGGTTTGGTTGTGTCTCCACTTCAGAAGATTCCACCAGGACTGGGATCCCAGGGTGGCTCGGTGGTTTAGTGTCTGCCTTCAGCCTGGGGCGTGATCCTAGAGTCCTGGGATCTAGTCCCATATCAGGCTCCCTGCGTGGAGCCTGCTTCCCCCTCTGCCTGTGTCTCTGCCTCTCTCTCTGTCTGTGTGTGTGTGTGTGTGTCTGTGTGTATCTCATGAATGAATAAATAAAATCTTTAAAAAAGAAGAAGAAGAAGAAGAAGAAGAAGAAGAAGAAGAAGAAGAAGAAGAAAAAAGAAAAAAGAAGAAGAAGAAGAAGAAAGAAGAAGAAGAAGAAGAAGAAGAAGAAAGAAGAAGAAGAAGAAGAAGAAGAAGAAGAAGAAGAAGAAGAAGAAGAAGAAGAAGAAGAAAGAAGAAGAAAGAAGAAGAAGAAAGAAGAAGAAGGAGGAGGAGGAGGAGATTCCACCAGGACTTCGGTGGAAACCCAGCAATTAGAGCCACTGGCTGTCTCTGAACCCAGTTTCCCCCATGACTCCTTCCCAGATGACAATCCCATTAACTTTTAGTCTCAGAAAATTAAGTTTGTTGTCACTCCTTATGGTCATTGACCTCAACATAGAATAGGGCCTCTTAATTCCCAAAGCAAAGGCCACGTACCAGAAAAGACCTGGAAACTCAGAATTGTCCCATGTCCCCAGGAGTCTTTGGGCACTCTGTCTTGTATCTGTTTAATCTGAGCCTCACCATGAACCTGTGGCTTCGAGAAACTGCTCTCAGCTGATGAGACTAGACACATTCTCACTCATGAGCCTCCATGTTGGTAAAACCCTCAACATACAGCTGCGTGCATGGAATCTGCTTGGGTGTCAGAGACTACGCCATTGTAACTGCCTCCACCCATATCCCCCTGCCCCCACCCATGTCCTACCCAATGACCTGGTGCCTCCTCTGTCATCACGGCCCCCACATAAGGCAGACACTGTAGACAACCTCCACACATCAACCACCTTGTCTGGTGCCAGCCTCCATGGGGAGCCACGTGTAGCTAGAAGAGAAGGGAGTCCAAGCCCAGGTGAGGATTGGGCCATCTTTAACATATCTTCTCTCAAGACCCATCAACGTCACCCACATGGGCAAGATTTCCAAACTATGCGTTTGCTGCATAGTCAGGGCTGCCCTGACTCAACCAGTTACACATCACTCTCTATGGCAGGGGAAAAGTCATATCAAATGGGATAATAGGCAGAAGAAAACAGCTCCTATGAGGGAGCTGATCGAAAAGAAAAATGTGGGGGCGCCTAGGTGGCCCCGTTGGTTGAGCGTGTGACTCCTGGTTTCAGTTCAGGTCATGATCTCAGGGTCTTCAGATGGAGCCCCACGTCGGGCTCTATGCTGGATATGGAGTCTGCTTGGGATTCTCTCTCCCTCTTCTTCCCCCTCTGCCCATTCCCACCTTCTCTTCTCTCAAAATATTAAATAAATAAATAATAAATAAATAGATAAATAAATAAATAAATAAATAAATAAGAAAAATGTAAAAAGCCCCAAAGCTCAAGCCACCATCTTCTTAGGTTCTCTTCCTAAGAAACCCCAGGAACTCATGCTCCATCTCCCCTGCTTGTCTGTGTGTTTTGCGTGAACTGCTAGACCTAGAAGCATTTTCCACCTTCTGGGAAGCCTGGCCATCCGGACTTTGCGAGCTGGCGGTACAGAGTTTGCTGCAGGACCCGGGAAGGGAGGTGGTAGGCAGGTGGCCCGTGGTGGAAGGGGGAAGCACAGGTTGTAAACAGAATTTGGGAAATGGGCTGTTCCCTTCAGAGCTCTGGAAAGGAGCATCTCTACGTGTCTAAGCAGGCTCTGTTCGGCAGCCCATGTCATTCACGACACGTCAGGAGAAATGGAAGAAATGAAAAGAAAGTACTGCTGAAACGAACATGATCCCCTCACATCAGGTTATTTCAAACTCCTTATCATCAAAAGAACTTTCATCCAAAACTACAATTAGCAAGATGAGGAGAATGATGGCGCGCGACATTGGATCGCGTGATCCTGACGCGGCAGCGAGACCCCCAGGGCTGTGTGCACCTGTTCCAGGGGTCGCTGCCCTGCCGGCAGCTCAGATCTGTGCACTGCTTTTCTTGTGCCCTGCACGGCAGCCACCTGGACCCAGCTCCCACCATGCTCTCCCCTCGGTTCAATCTGTTTCACCCTCTTATGTGATATTTTGCAGGCTTTTTAATCACGAAGCCAGCAGATTGATCAATGACAGATATGAGCAACAGCTTCTGCATGCTAACAGGGCCGGATTTTTTATCTGAGATAATATTTCTCTCTTAAAAAGCCTCTGCACGGCTATGTATTAATTAAAATCTAAATACTAAATATTGATTGATGCGTTATCAGGCCATAGCAGTTGGGCCCTGCCACATTGATTTTTTGCTGTGATTTATTATCATATTTAAGAAAAATCATTTTGTGTGATTATACGAGGAAATAGACTTTAGTGAGGGTGTAATTCTTTTGTATCACTTTTGTTGTGTGGAGGTCGGGCCAATTCCTCAATTGTGGCCAAGATTGCTGAGATTCTTCATCGCCTCTTCTCTGTGGCCTCCGCCAGCTAATGCTTTAAGCCTGCTTGGTCTTGTCATTAGAAATAATGGGCATTAGGATTTCCTCCTTAATCACAACCAAGATTAACAGATGGATGAACCCAAGTTCTTTAAATTATCTAGTTATTAACAAGTATTTCTTTTTATCACATTAATAACATTGTTGTAAAGGATTTTTTCTTTAACTCAGAGAATTGAAGCAAAGCCCCGGAACAATGTTCAGGATGGTCCAACGGTTAACCATTAGTCAATTAATCTTTTAGTGCAAAAGCCAGGGGTGTGGAAACCCACGCTAGCCATGAAGATAAACAGAGCAATGCCCATCTATCTGTCTATAGAAGAGGACTGTCTATTAGAGAATACACCTGCACATGTTTAAGCAATTTATACAGGAACAATGCGTGTTATTACAGGACCGGGGAGGGGAGTACTTTCTGATTGCTTCAGATGCCAGCGTTTACATTATTCTTCCAAACAGAAAGGCACAAAATTGACCATATGAAAATATTTGCACTTCAAATTACAGATTAACATATTGATAGGAATATAATCACTCTGAGTTGTTTGAATTATCGGGTCTAAATATTGTGTTTTATTTCCTTCGCATTTATTTGTATATTTATCTCGGGAGAATAAAATTACTTTTGTATTAATTGAAACTCAAAATCACTCATTATTTTCCCACTCACCATGTCTTTCCTAGGAATAAAAATTAAAGAAAGCAAATATATACTACCTTTAACTTCATATTTGTGATTTTTTTTTTATTATACTCAATGATCCCTAAATTGTATGGAATTTCAGCAATAAGGAGGGCAGTAAGGGGGAGTAAGAAGAAGGGAAGGGAAGGGAAGGGAAGGGAAGGGAAGGGAAGGGAAGGGAAGGGAAGGGAAGGGAAGGGAAGGGAGGGGAGGGGAAGCAGGTGCTCACCATAAAGTTTCTTTTCAGGGATGCGCACAGGAAAGCTGGCTCTCATGACCCCTCCCCAGCCCAAGGTTGGACCCAGAAATGAACCAAACACCCACCTTTGAGCTGCCCACAGTGCAGCAGAGGGTCATCCTGTGGACACCCTGAGGGTTGTCCTCGCATGCTATGGGGACATGGACAGGCAGCATCCAACAGCCACAGCTTCTGGGTCTCCGAGATGAAAGGGCGCTTGAACGGTGTGTGGAAGAGCAGGTGCGGAAGGGAGGATGCCAGGAAGGGCCAACAGGCGTGGACAGTGAGCAGGGATCTTGCCAGGAGATTTCTGTGGTCAAAAGGACTGTGCATTTTATGGATGTCCAAAAAAAATGTATTCTGGGCCCAGTCTCCTATATCAGAGAAGAAAGCCTGAAGCTAAATTCCTGGACATTATTTTATAGGAAAAGCAGTAAACTCAGTCCCACCTAAAAAGCCCTGTTTTCATCCCTTGGCACATGTGGTTGAATTATGAAACAGAAAATAATGCTCAGTGGCCCCTCCATCGTTCTTGTCAGCCACACGTCACCCAAGGATGAAAGGTACGTAAGGGGTGGACGTAGAGGACAATTCCATTTTCAAGTGGGCTTGCAGTCCTTGTATTATGCTTGTGCATTTGACTGGACAGTAACCTGAAAAAGCAGATTAATCTCACTACCGCAGAACCCTGAACCAGACACAGCCCCTTCCAAAATGAAATGCATTTGCCAAGGCCTCTCAGTGAGAATGCAGCATCATTGGCCTCGATCCTTGTATTTGGGAGGATACCATTATCCATGTGCTGTGGTGGGAAATGCACCCAGGTTTTGCCCTAAATTTCCTCACTTGGAGTAGAGCAAGTACCTTTGAGTCCCAGACAAATGTACTGAGCAGCCTCACCGGCCGGAGGTCAATAACATCCCTCACAGACACAGGAGTCACCCTGGAGGAGCCGCGGCACGTCTGCGGCCTGGAACTCAGAGGTGAAGCAGGGTGCAGATCCAGGGGACGGGGTAGGTTTCAACCCACGCTGGGTACTTGCTACCAGCCTGTCCACCACCCGGACTTGCCTCTGCTCCCACCCAGGGCTAGGCACTGGGGAGGGGAGCGCTTTCTGGGAAATCATGCTCATGTCATTCCCAGTGGAGGACCACCCCAGAGAAGCCACACGGGTGTGGGGGGTGGACAGAAACCCCATCTGATTGCCTGAGTAATCGCCGCTGCTGTAGACCGCACAAAAGACCCAGAGTGGAGGTGGATTTTCGCACATGGTGGTTCCATCATCCCATGCATAATGTTGGGGCAGCCCGGGTGGCTCAGTGGTTTGGCGCACATGCATAATGTTATTGGCTCATATTACCAGCCCCTCGTAAAACAGCTTGGGAAAAAGTCAGCTCCTGAATGTGGTGTCTGCCCCGCCACACCTCCCATTGCTCTGCTGACACCACAGAAAGCAGCATGGGCAGGACTTTGTGGATCGTGAACAAGCAGGAACTGAACCACTCTCTGAGGCCAGCCCAGAAACAGCAGCGTCCCTGTCCGACTCACAGATACCCTGCCGGAGCCCACTAACTTCTCCCCTGCTTGGGCACACCCGCATGGGCTCTGCACAGATGCTATTTCCTATGACTGGGAAGGACTGTTTCTGCTCCCCATCCTCAATGTTGGCCCCGTTATTGTTTATTATTTTTTCCATCTTTGCGAGTAACTGTCACCACCCCTCAGTGATCTGGTTCTGCTTTCCAGGCACACGGAGGGACTGTCCGCTGCCCTGGCACTTTCTGCTCCCCAGCCACGTTGGCCGCTAGGTGACCACCAGGTGACCCATGTCACCCCAGCTAAATGGGACCGAGGACAGTCCTGGCAGGAACCACATCCCATAGCTGTGAGCTGCTCTGGGCACAGGACATGGCCACTTGTGACCACTGGTAGCTGCACACACAGTGCCCGCCATCCTATCATTGAGAAATTCTGCCCCCAGGTGAGAAATCCCTGAGTTCCTAAACAGCAGCCTGGTTTCACACACAGAACCCTGCATCTGCAGGAGTCATCTGCTCACAAATGTCACTGTGTGTGTGATATTCCTAATTTTGGGAATGGCAGCATTATCACAGTGTGTTGACCGTGTCTCCCAGAAAGATGGACTGAAGTACTAATTCCTGCTACCTGTGAACATGAAAGTGACTTCCTAACAAGATGTTAGGAAATCTTATCTGCGGGGGAGCAGGTCAGGAGAGGGTGATTGGGGCAGCCCATCCAGTATGGCCAGGACCCTCCGAAGCAGACTTTCAAGGACAGTTGTCACCACCGTCCACAGCAGCAAACACACGATGCTAATTGCTGGGTGACTGTGAGTAAACACTTGCCCTCCGACCTCCTGGTCTATAAAGGCAGGAGGCTGTCACGTTCTTCAGTCAGGATTCGTGGCCCAGAGAGATCTGCTACATAAACGGTCCATTCAGAATTTGGTATGAGAGTCCACGTTATGTCCCACCTCCCACTAAGTCACAGCTTCAGTGACGACCGCCTGGCATTGAGCTAACCCGCTGACGCACGGGATGGAAGCGGTAAGTAGGTGTACTTGACCTCACGCGGCCGCAACATCTGCAACTGGATTGCCTGTGCCGTCCGCCCTTGTGTGTCTCAGGCAGACAGAAAAATCTGGTTCCGAGCTGTCAGAGGCAGATTAGAATTGCAGTCTGAGAAGTTTCCCATGTTTGCTGTATTTAAAACATCAGCTGCAAAGGAAAGATAAAACTTCATGATTACCTTGACTTTCCGAGGAAACTGGATGAGGTCCTAAGTCAGACCAGCTCCCATCACCGTGTTGGCCCCTTGCGCTCACCTGGTTACGCAGGTGTTCCCAATGCCAAAGCACTGCTGGGCTTGGCTATCAGGCCGCCCAAGGTCAGTGGACATGGATTCTAAGAACAGGCCCGTGGGCACGGTTCCTGTCCCATCCCTTTGCTCCCCTGAGGTAGGGAAGTGGTGTGATTTATCTGAGCCATCCTCTCCATTTATGGCAATATCTGTAATATATCGATCTGTGGCCTACAGCCCCTGGAAAGGCCTAGGCCCACACCTCCCACACTGTCCTCCTAAGCAATCTCTTCAGCTGTGCTGTGAATCATCCCCAGCAAAATGCAGAATTCATATACTACCTGAAATAAAAATAAAGATCATAAATCCTTATAGATGGTCTCAGTGTGCCTAAACCCCATTATGGATTTTCCATTACATCTGACTGATGTGACATCACTCCTACCCCGTGGATGTGCCTGCTAAGAGCAAACCACCCCAATACAACACCACAAAACCATCGTACACCTATGAATAGCCCCAACTGCACCGCCTGCCAAACGTGCCTGGTTCTTGCCACCATCTCTGCACGTTCTAGCATGGGGCCACTAAGGAACATCCCCCCGATGCTAGTGTCATGTGCTTCTGTCCACACACTGGCTGCCCGTCCCCCCACTCCACATCGCTCAACACAGAATTCCATGGCACATCTAGAGGGTCAGGTCATGAAACAGCGGCCCTGACCTCCCCCAGAAATGGCCCTTGCTCAGCGGCCCCCAATGCCTGCGTGGGCTCCTCCCCAGCAGTAGCCCATCCTCACCCACAAGAAGAAAGCTCCACTTGGGCAGTTCTCTGGTGATGCTGCCACAGCCCCCCTCGCTGGCACCGCTGCCTGGTGCTCACTGCCAATGGGCATGGACAACAGGGCCAGCCTCATGGAGACCCTGGGAGGCTGCGGCCACATCAGCCTCCAGCTCGGGGCCCTTGGGGAGCACCTGCTGCAGATATGAACCTGTGCCAAGGAAGGAAACCTGCAAGCTAACAGCAAGGAATACAAACACCCCGCTGCCCAAGGTCCCCCGAGATCTACTTGCTCTGGAGGAAGATGCCTTCCGTGGAATAGCAAACAAACTGACATAGAAAAAGACTTGAAAACTGCTAATAAAAAAAAAAAAAAAGAAAGAAAACTGCTAATAGGAGAAGTTACATGCTATAGTATTTTCAAACACCTTGACCCACAAATCCCCAGCTGTGACATGCTGGCCACTCAAAACACAGAGGAACTCTGCCAAATAGGAAAGTCACAGCCGAGCCCTTGTGACCGGGTGCCAACCACTAATATGTACCTAGTTCTCTTCTCTTAAATAAATAAATAAATAAATAAATAAATAAATAAATTAGCTCTTGACCATTCCCAAATAAAGTATGGCCAAAAATGTGATGTCTAAGCCATGGTAGTAACTAACATCCCGGCTAGTTATTCCTCAGTGTTCCGGAATTATATCCAGTGAGGTAGTAAGACGTGTATGACCTTCTGAAGCTTACAAGGAAGAGACAAAATTTGAAATGAAAATATGTTTTTAAAAAAAACATAATTTGCTCGCCCCTTCTGTGAATTTCCTGCTAAAATTGTGCAAGTGTGGCCCACAGCAGAGGGCTTCTGGGTGGTCAGGCTGTGCCACCAGTCGGGAGCTCCTCACAGCCCTGCCAGGACCCCATCATGCACTGATGGAGATGTGTGGCTCGCCAGGAGTCACTGTCACCACACGCTAAGGCGGACGTCCCCCCCCCGCCCCCGGCCTCCACCTCCCACTCCAAAGCAAGCAGGTACAGGTTCCCAGCCTCCCAGGACCTGACCAGTCATGACGCAGCCCACTTACCCAAACTAGTGATTAAAAATCCCAGAGGAGAAGCCGTTTAATTAAAAGTCAAGTAGACATTTATGATGTGTGCAGTATGCCAATTCTGCGGTGACCTGAGAGCTCTGATTGCATTTTGTGATTATTCCATACATCACAGCTGCAAGATGATAACGCCAGAGAGACCCAAGAGCTCGTGCTCTTTCCAGATTATGAGGGCATCTTGCTTACAAGGAATGTAGCTAAAACATAAATATATAGAGCAGATAAGGCAAGATGCACACTCGATTTAGCTCCCTCATTTGGCTGCACTTTAATTTGGTGAATTTGGAGGCTCCACCCTCCCTCTGCAGCTCCCAGCCTCCTGGTGACACGCTGCAGGGCTAAGGGGCTGCCCCAGGTCCCCTGGCAGTGGCGTAAAGGATTGGTGACTCATCAAATGCTGGGGCTGCTTGGCCTTTATGAGGCACAGGACATAGGCGCCCACCTGGCCAGTCACCTCTGTGGTCAAGGTTTTGTTGTTATTCTCTGTGTTGGCTTCTGACACCTCGAGCTGCTTGTGGGTGGTGAGGTGAGCCCCGTGCACCCTGTGTCTCTAATCTCCGAGACAGCAGCGTGGAGACATGGGGATGTGTGTGAGCCCTCGCTGAGTGGGGACGCGCAGGCCGGGGACGCCAGGATGACAACGAGAAGGCCATGCTTCTTCCGCTCACAGATGGCTTCAGTCCTCCTCAGGGGAGCCTCGTTCTGCAGCAAGAATGCACCAGGGTGCTCGACAGAGCAGAAGACAGAGCACGACCCCCGCCCACAGCCAAAGGTCTGCAAGTGTGCAGGGCAGGGGCTTGGGCCATGTGGAGGGGCCAGCGCGGCAACGGCAGGATCCTCAGGGGTGCATGGCTGAGAGTGGGGAAGGTGCCCAGGAAGCAGGGCAGCGTCCGGAGCTAGTTCCAAGTTACTGCAAATGCCAGCTAGAGCCAGAGTCATGGTTCCCACGGGACTCCGCATCCGTCCGACCTACAGAAAGAGTTGATTCATCACTTAGGTGCCCACTGACGGGGTTGACAGGATGGACGTGTGTGCCGAGCCACCGTGGAGACCGTTCCCAGGGACCGTCCAGGCCTGGGTGACCCTGCACCTCTGCCCCCGCGAGCACAGCAGTCGCCCCGAGACAATACAGGACACAGCATCCTTGCTCCCGCCCACTTGGTGAGTGGGCACTGCCAGCCTGGCCAGTAGTCCCTTGCTCACCACTCCCCACACGGCATCACAGTCCCTCCACTCCCATCTGGGAGACCCAGCCCTGCATGGGGGCATTGGGCCACCCCTGGCTGAGCCAGAAGCAGTGGAGATTCAGCAGCCCGTCCACATGCAGGCAGGCAGGTCCTAGCGACCCACGAAGGGGAAGCTTCAATTCAACTCCTACTGGTGAGTTCAGCTCATCCCCCAGGGACGGGGCTGCCACATGGAGCAGACTCAGCACCTGTTACCCGCATGTGGGAAGTCCTCGCCTGACAGGGTTGGATGAGCAGCCCCGGCTGGTGAGACCCCAACAGACCCTGGGAAGTGGTGTCATGTGACATATCTCTGTGTCCACTCAGCACCGCGGATGGCGGGAAACTCATTCAGGGTGACCAGTGGGTCCTCACAGAGTAGCATCCCCTGTCAAACGCCACAGCGCGCCGGTTAGCCTTTTCCGATCCTTCCGAAGATAATTGATCCACTCTTACGATGAGCTCAGAACGACCACAAATAAATGTGCTTTTATTCTCCTGAGAAACCCATGTGGTACAAAATAAAACTGGTTTTGTCCAATTAGCTACAAATAAATCAATAATTTGTGTTCGGATCAATGCAGCTGCCACTTACTTGTCCCGTAACAGAGGACAGTTTGCTCCTCCATCGTGTGGCCCTCCCGAGGTGGTGACTCTGGGGCTGCTCTCACCCTCACAGGCACGGGGGGACCAGGGCCGCCTCCAACGGAGGCAAACACTGGAAACCTAATTACGTCTAACTGTGACGCACAGCAACAAGTTTCTGCCGATGCACAGCACAGAGAGTGAAGCCCCGGGCACAAACCTTTCTCTTGGGATTTTGGTGAGGTCCTCCCCCCCACCACCACCACCAAAGAAAGCGTGCTGCGAGGTGTACGAGAAAGAAATCTGGCCTGGGACCATTCCACTCTGGGAGAGGGTTTGTGATTTAAAAAAAAAAAAAAACACGCGCTCCCCCAATGAGCCCCTCAGCAGGACTGCCCCGAGTGCAGGAAAAATGCACCATTCGCCAAGAAGCCTCCAGATATCAGCTCCCCTTGGTTGTTTCACCTAAGACTCATCCCAGCTGCAAAGGTCCTGAGGCCTCTGCTGGAAGGCACCCGCAGCTCTGCGGGACACCCAAGGTGGGGACCATGAGTGTCCCGTGTGCAGGCCTGCAGGAGCCACCAGCCCAGCAGCTGCAGGGACCCTCACGCTCCCTTCCATAAATGCGGCAGCATCTTGCAAGATCATTCACAGCGGGTTAACACAACCTCCCTGGAAGCAACGCACGGAGGCTGCGAGGATGCAAGGCGAGAGAAGGTGGAGGCCACCCGTGACACAAGCACAGAAGCATCGGTTCAAAAAATGCATTGGCTGATCCTTTAAGAATCACATTTAAGGTTTGGTGGTTTGTTTTTTTTTTTTTTTAAAAATCACACTGCGATATTGCTTTAATTCTCTTCGAAATTGGTGCATTGTGACAAAATAATAGCAACTAAATGATCTCTCTCATTGATATGACTACAATGTGTGTTTAACGTGGACTAGGAAGGGTTGATATAGTTGTGTTTACAAAGTCTTTGTACGATTCTGGCGCCACGTGACTAGTGGGAAAACAATCCCAACTAATTCCAATATGAATTATAATGACAGTTCCCAGCAAGAAACTAGAATTTTGAAGCGTGTGTGCCAGAGCCTCGCACACGTACAGTTAGCACAATTAGCAGGCGACAATCTGATCAAAAAGAAATAGTAAGAGCAAACTGAAAGAACGAACGGCATCAATAATATGGAAAATTCAAATAAAATAAATTACACTTTTTAACTCTTCGAATAAATACGGGACACATGCCCCAGTCATAGAAATGAGGGCCTTCGATTTGCCTCTGCTCTGCACATGTGGGCACCGCTGAAGACCCACACACAGCATTTCAGTTGGAAGCAGGGTTGGGGCCAAGGTGTCTCGGGGTGCAAGTCCATCAACAATTAATTCTTCACATATCCACCTCATCAGCATTTTCCCTTGTGTAAAAGACTAATTACTTGCCTTTCAAAAGTTCAAAGACTAAAGAAATGGACCAAAACGTGAATTACAAGGGTCTCTGCTCTGTAGAAAATATTAGTATGTGAAATGAGCTTCACCTGAGAACATGCTAAATTGGCCTGATTTTTAAAAATAGATATATCAGCATCATAAAAAAACATGCGATTAAACCAACCAAAAAAAAAAAAATGTGGAAAGCTGAGCGACACATGTGGGGCGCAAAGGACTGTTGTGCACGCCAACCCACCTGCTGGCACCTCTGCCAGTCCTTCCCGCCACCCGGCCGAACCGACGCTGAGTGAGCATCACGTGTGCTGTCGCGTGGGCTCTCACCCAATGACACCACCTGCCTCTGCTGCGTGGTTTCCGTGTCCTGTATGTGGTTTCTTAACTGCTGACCTCGGGTCCTCGTCCCGTCCAGTGGTTCACGCCTACACCGCACAACACTTTCCCTCACGATAGTAAATGAATACATCGTATATTTAAAGTAAGGACACAGTGGCTCAGAACGAGCTTCAACAACACGAGCCTTATTCTCAAACCAGAAAGCTAATTGGGGTTTCAATTCGGATGAGAAGATATTTAGTCTGAAAATAAAACATGAGGTGAGTCCAAGCTGTGGTCTTAATTTTAAGAAACCACAGTATTTGGCGCAGCCACTGTGAGAACAGCACGGAGGATCCTCAAGAAATTAAAACTGAACAACCACATGGTCCAGCAGTCCCGTGTCTGGGCGCGTATCTAACGGAAATGGGGTCGGTGTGTGAAAGGGACGCGGTCGAGCACATAGCCCCGCACGGGGCCATCGCGTGTCTGTCAACAGATGCACGAGGCAGACGTGTGATCTACGGGAGTCTTCAGGCATGGGAAACAGACCACCACCTGCTCAGTCCGCGGAGCGGCCGACTCTCGATCTCCGGGGCTGTAGGTTTGAGTCTCACGTCGGGGGTGGAGTTTACTTAAAGATAAAATCTTTAAGAAAAAAGGAAATCTTGACATTTGTGACATGTGTATAACTGAGGGCATTCGCTATATTAAATATGTCAGAGAGAGAAAGACAAACACTGTGTAGTTATCACTTACATGGGGAATCTAAAAAAATACAGTCAAACTCCGTGGAAACAGCAGAATGGTGGTTGCCAGGGGCGGGCGGCCACAGGGGACCCAGCCAGGGGCTTCTGCTCCCCCATCCTGAGAACAGTAAGTTCTGGGTCTCCGTGAGGCACAGGGGGTAACACTCCATGACCGCATTTCCTAAAAACGGGAACCAAGCCACCTCTCTCATGAGGCGCTTATTGCACTCTGCGAACAGCCACCATGGCCGGGTGGGGGCCTCCCAGTCTAGGTCCAGGGCTCCCGGGTCAGCTCTCAGGCCTGGCACTGCAAAGAGAGCCCCCCAGGAAGGGACGCCCCTCCTGCCAGGCCCTGCCCTGCGGGGCCCTGAGGTCAAGCCTGGTCCCTCCAGGCCATGCCCCCTCGGGTTCCTTCAGCCCAGCCCCTTCCCCCAGGCCACTTCCCTTCCCTACACAAGGTCAAGTCAGCCAGCTCCCCATGGCCTGGGTCACCTGCCTCTCCCTCCTGGGCGCACCCCACCACCCCAGCTCCCCCACCTGCCCCTGCTTGCTCAGCCCACTGGCCTGGTGTCTACCTGGGTTTCCTCCCCGCATGCCGCCCTGTTGCTGCCCCCTACCGCCAGCACCCTCAGTCTTGGAGGGACACCTGCCCAGGGCTGCTCTGGGATGTGGCAGGCAGGGATCAGGGTGCCACCACCCCAGGGGGGATGCATGGGGGGCCCGTTGTCAGCAGAGCGAGGGGAGAGGCCCGCCAAAAATACTCACACAAGGGTAGACAACGAACTGAACCAAGTCATGTCTGGCATCACGGGTTGTGAGGAAAGCCAGTGGGTCCCTCTCAGAAATACAGAAACGACTCGCAGACAGAAGCGGCTGGGTCTATTTGGGGTTGCAAGGCCCCCCACAAGCCCTTTCCTGCAAGAACAGAAGCGATGGGCCCAGGATAGGCCCCCAAATGTGGAATGTGCCATGCAAGTCTTCTCTGTGGCCTGGTGCTTCCCACAGCACTCTGGCACCAGCAGGTGGCCCGGGGGGGCACCCCCCTCTCCTGTGAGCCCGTCGCTTATGCACAAAATCCACCCACCAGGATTCTTAATTGTGCTTTAAATACGTATTTATGTCATGGAAGTTTCCATCTTACACAAAGTAATTCCTGTTTTTAGGAAACGTGACCATGAATGGTCACTCCACCTCACCTGTCCCTCAACCTTTACGAGGTTGTAAAGCCACAAACTGACATTGCAGCACCACCACAGCCCTGTGACCGTGTAGGGCTGCTTGTGGCTATCTGTGCACGTGCATCATGGTGTGTCTAACACGCAGAGCTCCGTGCACAGAGAGACGGTGCCTCCCCAACACTCGGGAGCAGAGCACGTCGCATAAAATCGCACATAGTCCCGCACCAACAACACGTGAGTCCAGCTGAGCCAGTGCTCCGGAGCAGGCCTGCGTCTGCGGGGAGGTGACCGTCCTCCTATGGCTGCATCCTTGCTCCAAAACCAGAGGCAACGTGGTCAGCCCATTCACAGACCGCAGTCACTGTGCGGCCAAGATGTGGGCAGAGCAGCAAACCCTACAACTCGGCCCCATTTGAGTTCACGCTGACAATCAAAGGCTGACACGTGTCCATGCTGTCCAAGGAAAACCACTCTATATTCATTTCTCCAGCAGAAAAACAAAAGGTCAACCCAAGGGCTGCGTCTTGTTTTCCTCTGAGTGAAAGGGCTGTCGGGAGGCGTTAGAGGAGAGCAGGAGCATGAGCGTGCACTCACGTCTACATCGTGGAATTCGCTGACTTTCTGGAGAGCAAAATGCCACTTTGTGCTACTGCCCCCCCTGGAAGTTCTCACACCCAAACATACGTGACGGCGTTGGATGGCCATTTCCGTGCTTGCATGAGCTCCCTGTAGCATTCAAAGATTTTCCTCAACGGATGGGGAAAACTTCAGGGCAGTGTGGTCACAACAGAGCTCCCCAAAGCTGTGGCCTGCGCCCAGGTGGTCCCCACTCCCCACGCACCCACGCAGTCAGGGGTCCTTAGTTGGAGTTGCCTCAACGTCAAGCCTGGGACAGAATCCCACGATTACAACTGTGGTCCTTCATTCAGATGTCTACTGAGCACCTGCTCCATCCCCGCCTCACCCCTCCTACCATGTCCCATAACCACCCACTCAGGCCAGACCAGGCTGCACTCTATTTCCATATGTCTCTGCTACCACCTTCTCCACCTCCACACACGTGGTCTCTGCACTAACCCGTACCTTGATATTTTTATCTCCTCTGATTTAGCACAAAGAATAGAAGGTTCTAATGACCAGTCAAGGGTTCTTACATATTGGAGGCAATTTTCTTAATTCTCAACCCTGCAGAGGTTCGGAGACTATGGATGGAGCTCTGTCTTCAGAGACACCAGGCTGTAGCCAGTGTTAATTCAAAGAAGGGGCTAAGCTCATGGGCACAGGTGTCTTGGCCCATGGCTACCCCTCCATCCACGGAGCTCTAGCGGTGTGGCCCTGGACCAGGTTCCAGATCTCTAGCAGTCTCTAGCTCCTTCCCATAGCATGGGCTACCAATAAGCTCCTTGTGTGGTATTGGGGGAGCTGAGGATACAACAAAACCCTCAGCACAAAACTGGTGGATGAATAGTATGTGATCGTATTTAAGGACACAGGTGGACAAATCATGTAGTATCTATGATTGCAAAAAGAAGGAGGAGGAGGAGGAGGAGGAAGAGGAGGAGGAGGAAGAGGAGGAGGAGAAGGAAAGCAGGACCAGAGAGTGAAGTACATATAATCTTGAAAGACTTCCTCAAAAAATAAAGTCAAATTGGATCTGAAAATCAGCCAAGAAAATGAAAGGAAAGGTTATTTCAGATGAGTTAGATGTTCCAACAGGACATTGGCTCAGGTGGGACAGAAGGGCAAGGCGGAAGACCATCTGAACAAATCCATCTGCAAAAGAAAATGATGTACTTTGCCCCCAAAACCCAACCAAACAACAGCAACCATAACAGGAAGGATGAGAGCAAGATGCCCCTGAGGAGGCTGACGCGGCACTTACGAAGACTGGCACAGTGCTGCGGAGGCAAAAGGAAAAATACAGTGTGCAGAAAATCCTAAACGTCAGAATTGTCAGAGCATGCATTAACAGGATGGGACTTTGCTTGGTGGTAAGGACAGGCAATGCTCACTTGTGAAGGTCTCTGAGGAATACCTAAGTGAGCGCAGGTTCCTTTACTACCTTACATGTGACCTTGGGCATGTCCTTAATATCATCAAATGGGTATCAGTGCATCTGTAAAATAGGTTAATAAGCAGAGCAGTTGGAGAAACCAAGCAACTAGGGCTCACGGCAGGATGCCCGGCCCCAAAGATGTTCAGCAAAGATGCCTTGGGGTTGAGGCACTTTGAGAAGGCAGCGTGAACACTTCTCCCCCTGAATTAGCTCAGGACACCTAAGGGGACAGACTGAGGACTCTACCCTGAGAGCTCAGAGCTCGTGGATGTGTGTACACGTCTTGGATGACCACTCTCAGGCCTGCTGGGCCAGGGCCCCACATCAACAGAGTACCCACGGTGGCCCCAAGTCCTGGAGGGGACGCATGCAGGGACTTCTGACCCGAGCGCACAAAACCTGGCTCTGAAATGGATTTGAGAACAATGTAAGATGAAACCTAACCAGAGCGAGATTACATGGGAAGGACCATAATCTTCCAGAGTTGCAAAAGACGCCCACTCAGAGAAGATGGGATGATACCTGTGCCTCGAATGGGGAAGCAAACACCACTTCTTGTTCCCAAATTCTCCACCTAGACCAGTAAGCAGTTTACCAAATGGAGCTGCACTGTTTCTCAACCCTGGAGAGCCCCATAGCAGAGTGGCAGGGGGGCCCAGCAAAGACGGGTGTGCAGAGTGAGCCCACAGTGGAGGTGCAGACAGCTGCTCGGGCATCTCTCTGGTGCAGATGCCATGAGGACAGGGACCAGTGAGGCCTGTCACACCACATGGGACTCAGAGAGCTGACAGGCCACTTGCAAACCTCAGCTTCTCCTTCAGCCCCTCCAAGTCAGCCCGCTACACAGAGCCCCAGAAGCCATCCCCACCCTCGCTGCTGGCTCCTTCTGAGACCACCTCCTTCTGAGCTTGCACCCGACAGCCCCCTGCGGTCTCATCCCCCTCCTCTTGCTCTCCGGGGCCTCTGATTTCTCCTGAGCCCCACTTTCCCCGGAAATGGTTCCATCACGTAGGTAAATATGCCCTCTTTATGAGCATTTGATTTTCCCTCTTGCCTGGGTCCCTTCTTCCAGCCACACGTGTTATCTCTCAGCGTCTGAGCTCACCCTTCCTTCCAATGCTTTCATGAGGCCTACTGCCACTGCTGCCCCAGAGGCTGAGGTGGGGCTGACGCGGGAGAGCAGAGCTGTTCTTCCCTGGAGCTGAGCAACGAAACACCCACCATGCTGGCCGCACTAGCTGAAGGACATCACTGAAGCCCCCCACTCCTGAGGAGCCACCAGCATGCCACCTTCAGAGCCGTGGGGAGCCTGGCTTTGTGAGATTGGTAGAGATTGGCTGATTTACAGTATACTGCAGCACTGCCTCCTCAAGACAAATCTGCAGTGAATTCTCCTGAAAAGTGAGGAACTCTTTGTAAAGCAAATAATGACCCCTTCCACTCTCAATCCTATGAAATCCGGTTCAATAGGTTTTCTTAAAGCAGAGTATGCATGTGCAGAAAAAACATTTCTAGACTTTAGGCAAATCCACTTTCCACCCAGTGATCAAAATTTCTATACAGGATTTTTTTTTTTTAACTTTCCAATTCCAAGAAAATCCGTGTCTTTGGGGAACAGCGCGCCCCCTTCACTGCAGGGCAAGGAGCGCCCTCTTTCATGCAGGAGCTCTACTTCACTTCCTCCAACCTGATTTCAAACAGAAAAGTCTGGATGAATCAAGCGTATACAGTTCAAGGCACGGAATACATTATTAAGCAAAACAGTGGCTCCCAGTGCAGAAGAGAGAAGCAGATCTGATGACATTGGGAAGCTCTGGAATCCTGAGAGCTGTCCTTTTCCCCAACGGGGGCCTCACTAAGGCACAAAGAGGCACCTCCTGGGAGCCCAGCAGTCTTGCTAGGGAGGCCCAGCAGGAGGCAGCCCACATGTCTGGACCTACCTGGTCATTTATTTAGCTAATGAAATCATATTGCACAGTTTGAGTATGAGACTGTTCCTTCTGCTGTCGTGATGTTTTTCCTTTTTCTTGATTTGGTTTTTCGCCTTTTTTTTTTTTTTTTTTTTCCGCCTGGGGAATGTGAACTCACTCTGATCTGTATGATATTTGCTCCTCCTCTCCTGTCCCTGACCTGCCAGGACAGCCAGAAGGATCTGCTCTGCTAATAGCACAGTGCATTAGTTCATAGTGAAGACATTCATCCTTGAACCGGAGCAGGACCCCAGCACAGTGGTTCAAGGACTCTGGGTGAGCGCCTGGCCCACAGGCTGGGCCTTCTGCAGAATTTCAGCTCTGTGTTTTTGCAGAGCTCAGAGCCAAAGCAAATGACATTTGTGATAATGAGAAAGCCAAGACCGATGGGACCGGTCACATCAAAGTTGGGCCCGCTTTGAACATGTTAGGAAGAGCGGGTGTGTGCTGCAGCCAGGGAAATGGGGAGGGGGTGTCCCCCGCGCTGCCAGTGCGCTGGGGCCGGAGCAGGGGTGGCCGCTCAGTTCTCACGCCCACTGCAGTTCTCACCCCCACACCGAGCAGGAGGAGACGGGTTGGGTCATCGGGGTGTGGCGCCCCCGCCCCCCACCCCAGCACTCTCTCAGGGCTCCAGGACCAAGGTGGGGCGGCGCCAGGTCATGAAATCCCTCGTGGGGGTTCGTCCAAGGCTCCCCCAGGCTGCGATCAAGCGAAGGGGCCCCGCGTGGAGGGGTCGGCACCAGGGAGTGGGGGTGGGAGGCGCCCCCGGGCCCGAAGGGAGGCGAGGGCACCGGAGGTGGGGGAGTGAGCCGGGCCGTCCCCAGCCCGAGGCCGCCTGCGCCGCGCCCCGCCCCACCTGAGGGGCCTCCCTCGGGGCAGCCCCCAGGGAGGGGCCTTGGCGCGGCTGTGTCCCCCACACACAGTGGGGTCCGAGCTCCGGGGGCCTTCGAGCTCCCGGCCCCTGCGGCACTAGTTAGGGGAGACCGCGGAGCCTGGGGAGGGAGGCCTGCGCCTCTGCACGTCCTTTACCCCCGCCCCCACCCCGCTCTGCAGGCTGAGGGTTGCGGGATCGCGGGAGGAGGGATTGGGGCGGGGGTGTCCGGCCGAAGGTGTCCGAGTACGGCGGCCGGTCGAGACCAGGATGGAAGTCTGCTGGTGCGGACATCAGGCACTGAGAAGTTGGGGTTCTGTCCGCAACCCCCGTACCCATAAGCCCCTCCCCCCAAAAGGCGCCCGAAACTCCGTGGGGCCGGGGCTGGGCGTCCACAGCGCCCGCAGGGACACGCGCGCTCCCGGGAGAGGCTCGTCCCTGCGCCCGGCGGCCGGCGGCGCGGGGGCGGGGCGGCGGGGGAGGGGGCAGGAAATGCCGTTAATTGGGGGAAATGCACACCAATTGCACGGCGGCCTTTGATGTGCGCTCCAGGCGCGGCCCCTCCGGGCTGGCGAGCCCACCCGGCGTGCGCCCCGCTCCCCGCGCTCCCGCCGGGGCCGCCGGCCGAACGCCCGGGACATGTGACCCTGGAGGCCGCGGGGGTCCTTCCGTCCTCGACCGCAGCTCGCGTGGAGCTCCGGCCGTCTCTGCCCGACCCCCGGCCTCCCGCGCCCCAGCCCGGGGGTCGGGGGAGGCGGGCGCTGCGGAGGCCGGCCACGCTGACCGCGGGTGCCGACGAGGAGTGGCCGCCGCGCGTCGGCCTGGCATATGCACACATATAAATACAGTGTTCGTCCAAATGACATTCCGCTCCCTCTCCCTCTGCCCCCCCCCCACTTTCTTTTCATCATCAGCAAATAAAGATTAGCTGGTAAGATTATAGAAAGCGTTTTCAGGCTGGTGCTGATCTTTATTCCAGAGGCTTTGTGATGATATTGATGATGATGATGGTCAAGTGGACAGTTTGATTTTTGTGTTTGGAGCTAGTTATAAAGAATCAATATTATATCAAGGGGTAACTTTCGTGATAAAGGACTTTAACCACTCTGGCTATTCATCATAAGTCTGTAGCAAGCAGATAGGTCAAAAGAAATTATATTGCACTAAAGACTGAGTCTTCTTATCTCTCCCATACCAGGGGAATAGGGACAAGCCGATCGATACAGTAGCTGCTGTATACTTCTTGCAATTATCAATAGCTGATTTCGCCTTTTGAGGCCTGCATCTAATAATGCAAGCTAATAATAATCGTTTGAGCTTTCCTATAAGCAAGGGAGTCAAAGTTTTAGCCGGCCAGCATTATTTATGCCACCATACATGCTCAAGTGCCTCTCCTAGATCTATATGCAGCCCAAATACACAGTTCAACGGTCACAAGAGACGCACTTTCTGATCATTTGCATCCCCAAGTGTGAAGACGGATGGCCATGTGCTGGTGTTTCTCTGTGAGACATAAAAAGCTATGAGACGTTTGCCTGGGATGCCTACCGGGGAGGTAGTAAGCCATCCTGCAATGAACAGACATGATGCTGCAAAGCACATAGACCTAGATGGATTTATATGCTATGTTCTTGGTTCCCATCTATTAAAAATTTCGGCATATTCACCTCAAGAGCTTTGAAAGCCAAGAGGGTGACAGCAGGGGCTGAGTGGAATGTGGGCAGGGCAGTTAGTTGTGTATTGGTTTATTTAAGGAGAACATTTTTTGTTTTTTAAAGGGGAAAGTTATCTTCAAGTGGGTGAGCAAGAAGCTTGGAAAAGCGTTTTTCAAAAAGCCATAAATATAATTTGGGGCTCCATGTTTCCTAGCGCCCCCACAATGTAACAGAAAAGCAACATCTTTATAATTGGCACTTGACATGCTGTTTGCATTGGGCTGTGGTACACCAAGCACAGATTTCCTGTTGATGGAAACATTTATCATTGTGACTGCCCCAGAGTGGCAGGTGGTGTTATCAATTACCTCTTCTTACCAATAATAATATTAGTATGGTAATATCTTTGCTCAAGTGAGAACCAATTAGCGGTCACTTGTCACAGCATTAAAGACACAAAATCATGCTGGATTTAATGACAAGGACCCAAAACAAAAGTTGGGGGTGGAGGAGGAACCAGAGAGAAGGGAGTGAAAGCCAGTGGCAAGAACTTTGATTTGAGGGGGAAAGCCTGAAAGGAGACAGAAAATAGAGCTGTAATACTTGAATACTTTTTCTGTATTAAATGGCTAGGTAAATAAGCACATGATAAAGTACCAAATGCACCTCAGGTAAAAGTGTGCTTTGTGGATGGAGAGCCACGTAGATTCACTAAGCTGAGGTATTAGAACAGAACCCACTCTTCAACTCCCCTTGTCAAATCCATCCTGCAGATAGGCTTTCTGTTTTATCTGAATAAATGATACAAATTAAATCAAACATCTAATTATATGTTCCGCTAATGTAATCTACAGTATTAATTTGTAAATAATATTATTAAGCAGACAAAATAATAACATGTCGCCTCATAAGATGAAAACAACATTGCAAGAGGAAGACAATTAACAAATTAGATTTAATTACAGAGAAGAAAAGCAACTTTTGTTTTTGCAATAGTATTTAGGTATTACAAATTTTAATAGGCAGTGGTCATGTGACAGTGAGTGCATGTGTCTCACATGCAGGAGCCGGTGTCCGCACCTCGGGCACGCATTTCCATTTCTGTGGTTGCCCTTAATCTAGGCACGACCGGAGGATAATCCTGTCCCTCATCTGTGAAAATATGCTGTTGACATGCTGTCACCTCGCAATAAATCTATGGTTGTGACTCAAGCTTCAGATGCATGTGCTTTCATTAAAACTTGCTGCAGTGAATAAAAACAATTAAGGAAAAGTTTCAGATCTCAGTGGAGGGAGGCAAGGAAAGCAGAACAGGTGAGTGAGGAGGTAATGCGCCTTTTGCTTTAGACCTTTTAAAAATATATATATTGACCTTGTTTACCCCAGTCGATTTTTAGAAGGATGCGCCACAGATGCACTGATCTGCACCATTCTAGCGCTGGCCGGAATTCGCAAGGGTTCCCGTTTCATATCCTTCCTGACCCCTTCCTCCACGTCTGCTCGATTTTCTCAACGAAATCCCAGCGCAGCAGGCGCGGAGGGCGGTGTTGGGCCGGCGACCTCACCCGGCCCACTGCACTCTGCACAGCCGGCGCGACCCGAGCCGACGGCGGGCAGGTCCGGCTGCGGCAGCTCCGAGTCCTGCGTCCGCGCGGGTCCACTGTGTCCAACACCGCGCCAGGCTCAGCCTGCTGCACCTTCCCCCGTACAAAGCTCAGCACGACTGGCGCGACACCTCTGCAGTCTGCGGGCTTGCCTCGTACAGATAAAAGGCCGAGGTCTCAGATCTGCCTCCACTGGAGGCCCCTCGAAGACCCTCTCAAAGACCACACCTCGTAGAAAATGCAAAGCCAAGTTGACAAAATTAAACAGTTGCGTTTGCAAGTGCCAGGAAGACTTGGGGAAACCGTGCCAGCCTGTGGGAAAGCAGTTGGCGGCGGCGGGGGGGGGGGGGGGGGGCCGCGGACGAATGGCCTAAAGAACAAAAAAGGTGGAGGTCGGCGCGCGCCAAGTGGCCCAAAGAGGAGGAGTCGGTGCCCCGGAGGCCAGGAGGCTGCGGGGGAGCCGGCTCGGGCTTCCCTGAAAGGGCTTCGGGCGCCGCGACAGCCTACATCGGCTGCTGCTGCTTAAGGTGTGGGTTTTTTGTAAAAAGGAGGGGAAAAAAAGAGAAAGTGAACCAGGTCCCCGAAAAGCAGTGCACCTTTACCCTTGGGTCTGCCCCACCGACGACTGTGTTCGAGCTCTTTCTCTTGTGTCACCGAAACGTACCTTCAGCGGCAGCTCTGCAACTTCCCCAACTCTGGCCGGTCCTGCAAATTCTGCAAGAAACTTCATTCGCTACAGCCGCCCCTCCGCACCCCAGCGTCCCCTTCCCGTCCCCCTGCCCCCGCTTCCCTTCGGCCCTTCCCCCGGGAAGTCCCTGCCCCGCTCGCCCCGAAGCCCCGAAGCCCCGAAGCCCCGAAGCCCCGAAGCCCCGAAGCCCCGGCTGCAGGCTGCAAACTTTCCGGTGCCAAGCGCCTCGGTGCCGGAGCCCAGAGCGTCCCCCAATGCCCGCCGCGTTCGCGAAAGTTCACAGGGTAGGACAACCTCCCAGCTCGACCCTAAAAGCGTGGTGTAGGGCCAGTCAACTCTAGACTTCAAACATCTTTTATTGGTCTTTTTTTTTTTTTTCTTTTCAAAAGCAAGATCGCCTAAATGAATACGCCCACCACTCAAAAGCGAAACAGAACCAACCTTCGGGATTTTTTTTTAGCGGGGGGGGGGGGGGGGGGATACATGTGGCGACGCGGGGGGTGTGGGGTGTCTTGGAGACGACGCCGACCTGTGCGCGTCCTTCCTCTCCCCATCACCCTGCGCTTTCCTGCAGCCCAAGCTGTTGCTTCGTGAAACTTACACAATTACAGGCGGGTGAGAGAACCAGGCTGGAAACGAGAAGATTCTAGAAAGGAAGAGAAGCCCGCGGGGAGGCGGGCGAGAAGCCTGGGATTGGGGTCCGTCCCCGGGGGCCCAGGCAGGCAGAGCACCCCCCGGCCACGCGAGCAGCCCGCAGCCCCCGTGCGCTCGGGCTGACAGTCACCTCCCGCTTCCCCGCGCAGACGCCGCGAGGCCATCTGTGCCACAGCCTCGTACCACACAGGGCCACTTGTGAGGGACAAAATAAGAAATTTAGGAAATGAAAAAAGGCAAAGTAGGACCCGGCCGGGGCACATCTCGGGGGAGCACGCGGGAGTGGGCGAGCAGGGTGTGCGCGGGGCGGCGGGGGGCGCGCGGGGCGGGGCGGGGCGCGTGCGGGCGAGGGCGAGGGGAGGGCGAGGGGACGGCGAGGGGACGGCGGGCGCGGGGCGGGAGCGCGCTGCGGCCGCCCCAGGGTGCTGGGCCCGGCCGCACGCCCGCGACCCCCTCGCCCGCGCCCCCCCACCCCCGTCATCCCGCCAAGTCCTAGGACGCAGCGGGCCGCGCGCGCGACTTTCGTGGACTTGGAACTTTGGGTCGCGCGGCCCTGGCACGCCCTGCGCCCCCGCCCGCTCCGCGGACGCCCCGGCCGGGCCCGGCGGGAAGGGGGCTGGTGCGCGGGACCCCGGAGCCCCGCCGCCCCGGCCGCCCGCGGGACCTAGGGAGCCGCCGGCGGCGCGGAGGCCGGGCGGGCGGGGCGGGCGCTCGAGTCGGAGAGGCCCGGGGGGGCGGGGAGACGGGGACGGAGGGGAGGGGGCACGGGGGAGGGGGGAGGGGGGAGGGGGGAGGGGAGGGGGAGGAGCCGCGCGGCCCGCGCCGCTTCCGAACCGGAAAGTTGGTCTTGCCGAAGTCCCGCCACCCCGGCGTGCGCACTCCGCTCCGCTGCGGCCGCGAGCCTCGGAGCCGCCCGGCCGGCGGCGGAGCCCGCGGAGCCCGCGGAGGGGACGCGAGCTCGGAGGGGACGGCGGCCGGGGCGGGGGCCCTGAGCCGCGCGCCCCGCCGGGGAGCCGAGCCCGCCGGCCGCTGGGTCCTGCGCGCCCGAGCGGGCCGGGAGACAAAGGCGCGGGCCGGAGCCCTGCCCGCGGGGCTCGCTGCGGGAGGGGCGGCCGGGCGGCGGGGGGGCGCGGGGCGCGGGCGGCGGAGCCTATAAAGGGGCGAGCCCGGCGCGCGGGCGGAGACGGCGCCGCGCGGACGCCGCCAAAGTTTGCCGCGCGGCCCGGCCCGGCCCGGCCCTGCCCGGCCCTGCCCTGCCCCAGGAGCGCCGCGCCCGCCGCCGGGGCCGCGATGTGAGCGCCGCCGCGCCGCGCCCGCAGGCGCCCCTCGCCCCGCGCGGCCGCTAATTGCGAGCGCGGCCTCATTTGCATAGGCCGCGGCCCGGGAGCGCGGCCAATCGGCGCGGCCGCCGGGACATGCATTATTCACCGGCCTAATTGCTCGGCCCCATGCGCCGCCCGCGCAGCCGCCGCCCGCGCCCCGCGCCCCGCGCCCCGCGCCCCGCGCCGTCCCCGCGGCCGCCCCGCTGACGCCGCCGCCGATGCCGATGCCGACGCCCCGCTCGGGGCCCGCGCGCCGCTAGCAGCATGTCTCGGCGCAAGCAGGCCAAGCCCCAGCACCTCAAGTCGGACGAGGAGCTGCCGCCGCCGGACGGGGCTCCCGAGCACGGTGAGGGGCGCGGGCCGGGGCGGGCCGGGCGGGCCGGGGGCGGCGGGCGCGGGCCGGGGGCCGGGGGCTGGGGGCCGGGGGCGGGCTGCGGGGACCGGTCCTCCCGGGGCGCGGCGCCGAGTTGCGGGCGAGCAAACTTGCTCCGGCGGCTCGCAGTCGGGGCGCAGCGCGGGCGCGCCGGGGCTCGGGCGAGCGGGGGCGGCCCGCTGGGGGGCGTGTGCCGGGGCCGCGCCGCCCCGGGGGCTCCTGCGCGCGGACGCCGGGCCCGGGCCGGCGGGGGTCGGGGCCGTCCGGGGAGGCCGCCGGGCAGCTTTGTTCGGAGCCGGGCCCGGGGCCGCCGCGCTGCCCTCCGGCCGCCCCCGCCCCCGCCCCCGCCCCCGCCCCCGCCCCTGCCCGGGCCGGCGGTCGGCGGTCGGCGGTCGGCGGTCGGCGGTCGCCCGGCCCTCCTCGTGGCCGCCGGGGATGGAGCCGGCGGGACCCGGCGCGCGCTGGGGGCGCTCCCTGACCGCGGCGGACCCGGCCCGCTGGCGGCGGCTCCAAGTCGCCTCGGGCTGGTCTGGATCCCGCGGCCGCGCCCGGCGCCCTGCCCCCGCCCCTGCCCCTGCCCTCGCCGGGGAGCGGGACCGGGAGCGGGAGCGGGAGCGGGAGCGGGGCCGGGGCCGCAGGGCGCGGGGCGCGGGGCGCGCGGGGCGGGGGCGGGGGCGGGGGCGAGGGCGGCCGGGGCGCCGAGCCCCCGCCGAGCCCCCGCCGAGCCCCCGCCGAGCCCCCGCCGAGCCCCCGCCGAGCCCCCGCCGAGCCCCCGGCCTCCCGCACAGCCGCTGCCCAACTTTGGTGCCGGCCGCTCGTAAGTTCGGACGGAGGCAGAGGCGCATCCTTTAGCCCGGAGGCGCAGACGGTACAAACGAGACGAAAACAGAAAACAAAAAGCAAAAGGAGTTTGGGAGTGTGTCCCGGGGTGTTGCAAAGTTTGGCGAAGCAGGTACGTGTCCACGCCGGAGCGGGCAACGGGAGAAAATGCTGCCAACGCGGCGGGAACCAATGAATTAAATAAAATTAGTGGACTCGTTAGGGTCTTTTTGTCGCCGTGGAGGTAGGGAGCCTTATCTGTAGCCTAGTCACCCAAGATTAGAACAGCAGATATGCTAAAAAGAAACGCTTGCATATGGTGGGTAGATTAAGGACAAAGAATCTTTTTGTCATGGAAATGGATTTTTTTTTGTTTTGTTTACTTCATCACATAGAATTTCTCACACTTGGTTTGTTTTGTATTGCCCTCAATGACTACATGATCAAATGAATGGATTTATTTCTGCCGAATGAGAAAGACAGTCTTTCCTTCAAAAGAACTACATTGCATCCCAGTGAGGAATTTTAAAGCTTTATTATTGTGGCTCCTGAATAGCTTAAAATCGGCTTTCACAGCCGCCCCAAAATGCAACAATGTAAATACTTCTCAGCTTTGTAGGGCCGTTATCAAAATGTGCAATGTCTCCTTTTATTAAAGCATATTTTAATTAATAGAGTAAAACCTCTTGTATTTAACAATTAACAAGCTGAGGCCTTGCTATTCATTTTTAATTTCACGTCAGAAATGTGAGCTTGGTGAGCCTAATAGTGTAAACATGTTGAGGGATATGTAGCCTATATTTGAAAACCTAAGATGGAGTAAATTATTTACAAGTTGTCTTTCGAATTCCTCTTGTTACTGACTTTATTTAGAGGTGAGGCGTATTCAGAGTTTTTACCCATCATAGGATTAAAGTTTGTCGAGCTTGGGTTTTTCACAGTCGTTGGGAATTGTAATCAAGATATTGCCACAGTTCCTGATCGTATTTTGCAACAGGCCAGAAATACCCTGTCTGGGGCTGAGCTTTAGTCAAATAGTAGGTTTCCTGGATTGTTTTGAAGGTACTTTAGGCAAACTATTTAAAAAATAGTTCTTTCTGATTTAATTATTCTGAAGCTGATTGTTCGTGGAGTATAAAAGATACTCTGTTCTCTGCTCACTCAAGGAATGCTCACGGATGTGTTACTCTGTCGTGCTGATCGTCGTTAGTAAGATAACTAAAAAAAAAATTTTTTTAAGAGAAATACTTGTGGAAACTCCCTCACTCTGACACGAATCAGATATTCTCAAAATTCTAATTTTGTTAAGTGCAGGGGGAAGAAGCAGACGGTGCATGAAGTTATAAGAGAGCTAAGTTAGTTTACAGTGTTTTAGAGACAAAGTAAATAATTCTTTTGTATCACTTTGGGCGTGACATATTAATTAAAGCAGTAGATGCATGAAGTAAAATTGAAGGCTATTGATAATGCCATGGAAAACAAACACATGCACAGCTTTTAGTACGGTGTGGGGGACGGCAGAGATGCACAATCACGTCAGTTTACAGTTAAAAGAGATTAGTTCTTAAAACATATAAATGACTATTTCTCAGGCTTTGGTTCTTAGGCAAGTGATAAAATGGTAGCTATCCCAAAATAGCTTCAGTGTTATCCAGACCTTATCGTGGCAGAAATGAAATACGATGTCATATCTTAAATGAGAAAAAGTAATATCGGTTTATGTTAAGTTCTGAAGTTACCCTGTTGTAAAATTTTATTTGAAGGATGCCTGAGACTGACTCTCTCTGTTAGAACTACCATTTAAAATTGCAAATTGTTTCATTCTTGTTCCTGAAAATCTAGAAAATAAATGTGAGGCAGCTTTAGGATTCAGTTAAACGTGTGCCACCGGTGATGAAACCTTTTGAGCCAGCTGAGTATTTTTGCTCTAAGAAAAATTAATTAAAACTTCTGACAGAACAGCACTTTTGAGAACTTTAAAAAGTGTTGGTATTGCTCTCCTTTGTTGTATGAAATGCAGCTTAATAAAGACGTGTTTTATTGTCGTTAGAAAATATGCATTTAAGGAAGAACAAAAGGATATTACAATTTAAAACAATTTGCCATCCTGTATTTTGTTTGTGAGCACTAATTGTTTCAAAGTGTGTTTTTATTTTCTGCCAACTTACAGTCATGTGGCTATCTTAAAAATCCTTTTAAATGTGATGAGCCTGTGATTTAAGAATTTACCAGTGGTATTCACACACTGTGTTTAAATTAGGGGAAAGAAGGCCACCAGCCCTCGGTGAAGAGATCTTTTTTCTTTTATCTGTATATGCATGGTTTGCCTTGAGTACTCCCCCCAGCCCACACTACACACATTTACAATTCAGCATTCCAAAAGCAAACAATACAGAAGCCACTTTCTACCATTTGTAGGCAGATTGTTTTCTCTGAAACATGAAAGGTGAAAAGTACCCAAGGGGGGCAGGGGAGGAAAAGAAGAATTTGCAAATATTTTTTTTTTTAAATAACATTTTAAAAACTTCACCTCTTTAAAAATCCATAAATTGGTGGTCAACAAAAGCATGCCAATTCCCACCTTACAGAGAAAGAACTGATTATGTAGCAGCAGTCAAGGGGTTTTTTATGTACATGTTGAACTTCGACAACACATGCATAATCCAATATTTTTAGATCTGTTCAGAGCCGGAAAAAGAAGAAGGCATATACCAACAGCAGGAATTACTTAGCAAGCTGATTATTTTTTGTATACAAGATGATGGCAAAAGCAGGCAAAAGTGGGTCAGATTTCATTTTCAACTGCAATCTCTAAGAGGCTTTACCATTCATCTCAAGGTGGCTCTGAGAACACTGGGTGGGGGGGGGGGGGGGGCGGAATTCAGCAGAGATACAGCCAAGGAGGTGTTGTGTGTTCTGAACGTCTATTGGAATTTAGCAGTCTTCAGTGTGAGAATTGACACAGAGTGTTTTGGTGTTTTGTTTGGTTTTGTTTTTAAGTAAAATAAGTCTTCACTGCTAATGATGTTCTACACTGTTTTTTAACGTTGCAAAATAGTTTCAAGGAGGATACTCTCTGCATGATATTTATAACAGGAAGGGCTCTTTTTTTGTTTTGTTTTGTTAGTTTTTCTTTTCCTACATGATTTCTTGACTAGTTGCCAGAGTAAGACCAGAATATCTGATTTAGTTCCATAAAGATGAGATCTTGTTCTGTTACTCATGGGACAGATTTGTGATGACAGCCTATGCTAACTTGCTACACATTTCATATCAAATCAGACATAAGTAAAATCTATGTAAAAATGGAGTGTTTTAATATTACTCTCAATAAACTTCTGCATCTGAAAAAAAACCCTGACCTTAGATTTTTCCCTTGCAATTTGAACACTTTTAGGATTTAGGATACAGTTCCCTGTCAGCGTGATTTCCAAGCCAACAAACGGGTCAAGTCACGTTACAGAAAGTGTAAAATATTAATTGAAATAATGAAATTAAGTAATGGGCTCTATTTATGTGAGAGATTAAGATTGATTTGTTTGTTAATTAAAGGGGACCCTCTCGGGGCAGCAGGAACTTACACCAGAGACCTGCCGGCACCAGTGTGGTGTCTAAACCTTGTCCTCCGTGGGCCTGTCTTCCCCAGGCACCCCCGCTGGGGTCAGGCTGACCCTGCAGCCCCTGCCCCCCTGCCCCCCCCCCACCCCCCGGCCCCCCTGCCTCCCTGCGTGGCCGGAAAGCCGCTGCCAGCGGCACAGCATCAAGCCCGGCTGAGGTCCGAGGAAGGTAGGGCTGCAAGAGTGGGGGCGCTTCCGCTGGCTCTCCCAGAAGGTGGGTAGTTAGAGGCGCCGTGACAGGCCTTGCTGATTTAACCTTTGCCTGCTTTGCCCTGCCAGGGGTGGCCACTAGATGTCAAGCTCATAATACAATTAGTGCATCTGTGCTGTTGACCTTGGCAACAGGACTCAACACTGTTCTATTAAGTGTTAACACTGAATCCGAGTGTTAACTAGAGACCCGGGAGCCTGCTCCGTGCTGCAGGGCTTATCAAATGCCCATCTCATTCAGCACAAGTGTTTATAGTTCTTAAAGAAGAGAGAACGGTTTTCTTTTGTGTGGCCATTACATCTTGAACTGTTTAATTAACCCTGCAGGTGCCATGGCACTTGGTGTGCAGGCGGCCTTCCTGGTCCTCCTCTCGAGAGTGACCCCTCCGCAGCAGTGTTAGATAATTCCATTGTGTGGCTTGGGGCCATGCAGATTCCCTGGCTTTAGCGACCTAGGGCCCAGGGCAGTGGCTCTGCCCAGATGATTTTTTGCGTATGTGTAAACTTCACTGGTAAAGTGCTGACAAATACTGGAAATGATTTAATAGCCTGAGCCCTGGTGTGAGGCGGTTACAGTTCATCAGAGCCTTGCTCCTGGACAGGATGGTGTCCGCGCCTCTCTGGCGCTGTCTTCTTGCAGCCAGGTGTGTTGGTAGGTCTGAGTGGTCTGGGTTACTTACTTATTTTTCCGTGTAGCAGATCTGAAACCCAAGTGGCGTGAGTGAGGGCTGCGGCGTGGGCAGCCCAGAGGAGCCCCGCTGGGACCTGGTGTGTGGCACAGTGCACTGCAGACCGGCCTCAGCTTAACCAGAAATGCCCCCCCCCCGCCCCCCCCCCCCCCCCCCCCGCACAAACCTTGTCTTCACCCTTGGCCCGATTCTGGTGGAAGTGGTTCTCCTTGAGGACCCCTGGCAGGAGTGTATGTGTGCGTGTGTGTATGTGCGCGCGTGTGCATGTGTGCAGGCGTGGATGCTGGTGCGTGTGCCTTCCGCACAGCGTGTCAGTGAAAGGGCTGCCGTGCAACCTTGAAGTGTAACAAACATCTTATTATTCGATGCGGCGTCGAGGCCGAGTTAAGGCCAATGTGTGTTGTGGCTGCTCCATCTGCATGTGTCCATAAAGGAAACAGTGTTTTCCCTCCCTGGTGCTTCACCACACAGATTAGGAACTGCCAGTGTTTCAAACAGAAGACATTTGGTGGCTGTGCCACAGGTGGTCGTTACTTAACAAATTTGAGCTGTGGGCCACTGAGTCGAGGAAAGCCAGCGTGCGGGTCAGCGCTGGCGTTCAGCATAACACGAGTGCCCTCCACTGTTCAGCTCCATACGCACAAGCTTGGAGGTCTAGGGGAAAGGACAAAATTTTTCTATTGCGTCTGGAATTTCTTCTACATTGTTAAACACAGTAGGGGTCTCTATTTGTCTCCTCCTGTTTCACAGCTTGGGCTCAGTATGTGATAATTCATCTTTCTTTATGGGATTCAAAGCTATCATAAGGAGTTAAAAAGAATTAATTTGCAAGAAAATAAGTGTCTCTTCACAATTTAGGAAAACTTGAAAAATGCTTTCTAGATTTTTAAGGGATGGCAAAAGCAAAGCAGAGAGTACCTTTCCCTTCTCTGCAGACCCAGGTGGCATTTTACAGTTGCTAATTAAAGTGGAAAAGTTAACATCCCTTTCCCCATGCCCAAAAAGTTCTACTCTCCTTTTTTGTTAATCTGGGGAATTAAAAATAGGTAGCGAAAGTGTAGCAGAAAAATGGTGAGCCTTTGAGGTTGATATACAAAATTACAAAGCACCTCTCTACTTTGTGTTTGTAACTGCTTCGTTTCCTCACCAGGCATGGGACTTCTCAGAGAAGGCTGTAGTTGGACATTTTTATAGGAAGGCGTTATTTCTCAGATGTTCTTAAATATATTCCAACAGTGCTTTTCACTTGTGACCTTAAAAAGACCATCACAACTATAAATGTCCTGCCTATCGTCTTCTTCAGACCAGAGTATGCTCTTACAGACAGTGAAAACATGATCCGTGCATATTATGTAGCTGACCAGGAATTAAAACAGAGAAATGAAACAGTTTTGGGGGGCTCCTCTCACTCTGAGGGATCCGTTCCTAAGAATAGAAACATTTTTTTGTAAACATTCTGTTAGAGGAAAAAAAAAATCCCTCTATTTTTAAGCCTGCCATGGAAGCCATCCTTTTGTTAGAGGCTGTCTCTGAAAGGCCGTGGAACCCATTTCCATTCTCCTGGAGAACCGAGCAACATAGAACTTGCTGGAGAATATTCGAACGGTGATAGAAACCCTGAAAGTCTTCGGTGTAAATAGCAAGTGTGGGGATAGCTGAACTAATTATACATCTCCTCCCATAAACTGAAGCAGCTTTATCTTCCAGCCTCTCCTCCCTCCTCCTGACCCTGTTCAGGAGAACCAGTTCAGCACGAGGGACCCGCACCCAGCTTGAAGTCAAGGCTGGTTCACATTTGGTATCCGCCAAGGAGACTGGCTCCCGGGGCGGCGGCTCCTCCCGCCGGTGCAGCCCGTGCAGCAGATCCGCGGGGCACTGGCAGGGGAGCTCTTCCAGAGGGGCTTGTCTACCGGGAGGGGAGGCTCCCCTGCGAGCTGGCCCAGGACTCAGCACCTCCTGCCTTGTGTGACTTGGCCCTGCACGGTCAGTTCTTGCCTCATCCCTGGTCTGTGCACAAGCCCGGGTCTCCCCATCCTTGAACAGTCAGGAGGATGCCAAAAAGAAATTACCTTGACGATAATGATAATGATTCTCATGCTTGTTTTTCAACCCCTTCCTTAAGAAAGAAAAAATTTCCAGTTGCTTTGGAAATAAATCCCTCAGGCTTGTAGGGCTGTCCTGTTGTCGCACTGCCTCGCGTTGACATGGTTTTACCTTGAGATGAAAAATTTTAAGCCCTGTTAACTAATGGATATAATTAATTAATAACTTCTGTCTTTAACTACAAAGCCAATTTAAGAATGTGGATTTTAACTGAATGATGCTGGCGTGCCTGTGAATCTGAAAGAATGTTGGCTTCAGACTAGGCAGGGTTAAAGGGCATTAGAAGTCCTGCATTCAGAGTTTTGGGTTTTCTTGAAGAGTATGGGTTTTCTTGTTAGAGAAAACATTTAAAAAAAAAAATGATACCATCTCAGCACATACACATCATGGTAATGAGAAGAGCTGTCAAAGCAAGTTAGAACACTTTCTTTATGTCCCCCCACTCCCCTTTCTGGACACATGAGAGGTCGGTACTTTCACTCAGCACTTCACCGGAAAGTCTTGCTCCTTCTAGAAGCTCTGCCCCTAGTAATATAGGCCCATCTGGGTTATTTCCTCCTGGTCAAGTCAGGTGAACTGCTCATGATGGTTGTTCAATACCGTCCCTAACACATGCAACCAGAATCACAATTCCATAATGACATATTAGTTTTTAGTCGTGTGCATTGTATTCAAGACTGTCTCGTGAAATGCGTGGCTCTCTCTAACTTTTAGAGAGAATGGAATGCTAATAATCACATTTAGATTTTGGGAGCGAAATAATCATAGCTTGAGGAAGTGAAAATAATGATTGGTCCTGTTGTGTTTATACAAAACTCAGTTATATAAAAAAAAAAACTCAGTTATTAAAAAAAAATGGAGGGGGATTCTAAATTATTTGCCCCACATAAGAAATCCAGATTGTATTTGAAGAATTTTCTCCTTCACTAGTTGTAGTTTTTAGACTGTTTTAGTTTTAAAAGGCATATTTATCATGAAAGTTAGAAGATCCAACAATTGTCTGTCTTGTTAGGTTCATTATCATAATGAACTGATAACAGGTCCAAATGGCCAGAATGCCATTTTTACACAGTCCTCTCCAAGTGTGATTCCTGCTTCAATTTTACCGGCACATAAGCAGGAGGGTATTCTGTGTTCTGCCTTGAAGAGTATCTTCATTACGTGTAGGTGATTATCATTTATAATTGCATTTGACAAAATGGCTTATTACTGGGTAGGCAGTGCTGAGATGCTGTGTGCACGGTCTCTGCAGGTGAGGAGCTGTTGCAGTGTTTGCAGACCTGCCTGTGGGAGAAGGAAATTACCTGGGACAACACTTCTCAGCTTCCGTGAATTTCGACATGCACCCGAAAAGTGCTAGCATGTGAAAAACCAATGGAACCATTTAAAAAGTCATCTTTAAAGTAAATAGAGATCTGTTTGAGTCACTTAAGCTCTTAGGAACGCACAGTGTAAAACAAAAATAGTATTTCCGTGTTTCACATATTTGTTACCCAGAATATCTGGGAAACAATCATTTGCAAGATATCAATTATTTACACTTAATTTTTCCAACACTGAACGCACTTTCAAAAGTCAGTCTGATCGTAAGCATTTATTCAGTGAACCATCCCCAACACATAATCCACCTAAAAAGCAAGATCTGCACAGTGTTGAATTGTATAAAATTTTAAATGTTTACACCATGTGAATGCTCTTACATGACCCTGTGATTACACATTTATATGTAAGAAGTTAAAAGTAGAAAATACTTTGACAAATTACCAATATTTAATTTCTTGGTGTTTTTCTTTTTAAAGGTAGGAAAATAAAAATCTTTAGATTATGGCGAGCCTTTACTATCATAGCTTTAAAATATCGGAAAAGAAGTTTCAGAAATATCCTGTTCTGTGTTCAGTTAGAATAGTTCTAGTTATGATATAGTGTAACATTGATTCCAACTTGATTGTTTACTGTATCAGGAAGTATTTACCTGAAGCTCTTAGGGTGGCGGTTTTTTGTTTTTTTGTCCTGTTCTATAACCTTAGCATGTTTAAAATTAGATTTTGCATACATTGAGCAAAGTTAAGCACTCCAAGTATTTATTTTGTTAATGTGCCTATCTGCAGTATAAATCAGCTGTGCCTTTGCTTCAAGCTATACTCAACCTCATTATAAACACCTATTACATTCCTTCCTTATACAGTAATGAGACTTCTTGCAGTCTGATCTTCAGCACTGAATTTAGTTTAAGAGTCTAGCATGTCTTTATG